>NC_133134.1:61861004-62161004 GCF_048418815.1 Hemitrygon akajei | reverse complement strand
GAGTGCGTTCTGAGTGAGTTCTGAGTGAGTGAACGGCGCAGAGAGCAGAGTGAGTTCTGAGTAAGTTCCGAGTGATTTCTGAGTGAGTGAACTGAACAGAGAGTGTAGTGAGTTCCGAGTGAGTTAACTGAACAGAGAGTGGAGTGAGTTCCGAGTGAGTGAACTGCGCAGAGAGCAGAGTGAGTTGTTAGTGAGTTCCGAGTGAGTGAACTGAGCAGAGAGTGGAGTGAGTTCAGAGTGAGTGAACTGAGCAGAGAGTGGAGTGAGTTCTGAGTGAGTGAACTGAGCAGAGAGTAGAGTGAGTTCTGAGTGAGTTCCGAGTGAGTGAACTGAGCAGAGAGTGGAGTGAGTTCCGAGTGAGTGTACTGAACAGAGAGTGGAGTGAGTTCCGAGTGAGTGAACTGAGCGGAGAGCGGAGTGAGTTCCGAGTGAGTGAACTGAGCAGAGAGTGGAGTGAGTTCTGAGTGAATGAACTGAGCAGAGAGTGGAGTGAGTTCCAAGTCAGTGAACAGCGCAGAGAGCAGAGTGAGTTCTGAGTGAGTTCCGAGTGAGTGAACTGAGCAGAGAGTGGAGTGAGTTCTGAGTGAGTGAACTGAGCGGAGAGTGGAGTGAGTTCTGAGTGAGTGAACTGAGCAGAGAGTGGAGTGAGTTCCGAGTGAGTGTACTGAGCAGAGAGTGGAGTGAGTTTTGAGTGAGTGAACACAGCAGAGAGCGGAGTGTGTTCCGAGTGAGTGAACTGAGCAGAGAGTGGAGTGAGTTCCGAGTGAGTGAACTGAGCAGAGAGTGGAGTGAGTTCCGAGTGAGTGAATTGAGCAGAGAGTGGAGTGTGTTCTGAGTGAGTTCTGAGTTTGTGAACGTCGCAGAGAGCAGAGTGAGTTCTGAGTAAGTTCCGAGTGATTTCCGAGTGAGTGAACTGAACAGAGAGTGTAGTGAGTTCCGAGTGAGTTAACTGAACAGAGAGTGGAGTGAGTTCTGAGTGAGTGAACTGAGCAGAGAGTGGAGTGAGTTTTGAGTGAGTGAACTGATCAGAGAGTGGAGTGAGTTCTGAGTGAGTGAACTGAGCAGACAGTGGAGTGAGTTCTGAGTGAGCGAACTGCGCAGCGAGCAGAGTGTGTTCTGAGTGAGTTCCGAATGAGTGAACTGAGCAGAGAGCGGAGTGAGTTCCGAGTGAGTGTACTGAGCAGAGAGTGGAGTGAGTTTTGAGTGAGTGAACTGAGCAGAGAGCGGAGTGAGTTCCGAGTGAGTGAACTGAGCAGAGAGTGGAGTGAGTTCCGAGTGAGTTAATTGAGCAGAGAGTGGAGTGTGTTCTGACTGAGTTCTGAGTTAGTGAACGGCGCAGAGAGCAGAGTGAGTTCTGAGTAAGTTCCGAGTGATTTCCGAGTGAGTGAACTGAACAGAGAGTGTAGTGAGTTCCGAGTGAGTTAACTGAACAGAGAGTGGAGTGAGTTCTGAGTGAGTGAACTGAGCAGAGAGTGGAGTGAGTTTTGAGTGAGTGAACTGATCAGAGAGTGGAGTGAGTTCTGAGTGAGTGAACTGAGCAGAGAGTGGAGTGAGTTCTGAGTGAGTGAACTGAGTAGACAGTGGAGTGATTTCTGAGTGAGTGAACTGAGCAGAGAGTGGAGTGAGTTCTGAGTGAGTGAACTGCGCAGCGAGCAGAGTGTGTTCTGAGTGAGTTCCGAATGAGTGAACTGAGCAGAGAGCGGAGTGAGTTCCGAGTGAGTGTACTGAGCAGAGAGTGGAGTGAGTTTTGAGTGAGTGAACTGAGCAGAGAGCGGAGTGAGTTCCGAGTGAGTGAACTGAGCAGAGAGTGGAGTGAGTTCCGAGTGAGTGAACTGAGCAGAGAGTGGAGTGAGTTATGAGTGAGTTCTGATTGAGTGAACAGCGCAGAGAGCAGAGTGAGTTCTGAGTGAGTTCCGTGTCATTTCCGAGTGAGTGAACTGAGCAGAGAGTGGAGTGAGTTCAGAGTGAGTGAACTGCACAGAGAGCAGAGTGAGTTCTGAGTGAGTGAACTGAGCAGAGAGTGCAGTGAGTTCTGAGTGAGTGAACTGAGCAGAGAGTGGAGTGAGTTCCAAGTGAGTGAACTGAGCAGAGAGTGGAGTGAGTTCTCAGTGAGTGAACTGAGCAGAGAGTGGAGTGAATTCCGAGTGCGTGAACTCAGCAGAGAGGGAAGTGTGTTCAAAGTGAGTGAACTGAGCAGAGAACGGAGTGAGTTCTGAGTGAGTGAACTGAGCTGAGCGCTGAGTGAGTTCTGTGTGTGTTTTGAGTGAGTGAACTGAGCAGAGAGTGGAGTGAGTTCCGAGTGAGTTTTGTGTGAGTCCTGAGTGAGTGAACTCAGCAGAGAGGGAAGTGTGTTCCGAGTGAGTTCTGAGTGAGAGAACTGAGCAGAGAGCTGAGTGAGTTCTGAGTGAGTGAACTGAGCAGAGAGCGGAGTGAGTTCCGAGTGAGTGTACTGAGCAGAGAGTGGAGTGAGTTTTGAGTGAGTGAACTCAGCAGAGAGCGGAGTGTAATCCGAGTGAGTGAACTGAGCAGAGAGTGGAGTGAGTTCTGAGTGAGTGAACTGAGCAGAGAGTGGAGTGAGTTCTGAGTGAGTGAACTGAGCAGAGAGCGGAGTGATTTCCGAGTGAGTTCCGAGTGAGTGAACTGAGCAGAGAGTGGAGTGAGTTCCGAGTGAGTGAATTGAGCAGAGAGTGGAGTGCGTTCTGAGTGAGTTCTGAGTGAGTGAACGGCGCAGAGAGCAGAGTGAGTTCTGAGTAAGTTCCGAGTGATTTCTGAGTGAGTGAACTGAACAGAGAGTGTAGTGAGTTCCGAGTGAGTTAACTGAACAGAGAGTGGAGTGAGTTCCGAGTGAGTGAACTGCGCAGAGAGCAGAGTGAGTTGTGAGTGAGTTCCGGGTGAGTGAACTGAGCAGAGAGTGGAGTGAGTTCAGAGTGAGTGAACTGAGCAGAGAGTGGAGTGAGTTCTGAGTGAGTGAACTGAGCAGAGATTAGAGTGAGTTCTGAGTGAGTTCTGAGTGAGTGAACTGAGCAGAGAGTGGAGTGAGTTCCGAGTGAGTGTACTGAACAGAGTGTGGAGTGAGTTCTGAGTGAGTGAACTGAGCAGAGAGCGGAGTGAGTTCCGAGTGAGTGAACTGAGCAGAGAGTGGAGTGAGTTCTGAGTGAATGAACTGAGCAGAGAGTGGAGTGAGTTCCAAGTCAGTGAACAGCGCAGAGAGCAGAGTGAGTTCTGAGTGAGTTCCGAGTGAGTGAACTGAGCAGAGAGTGGAGTGAGTTCTGAGTGAGTGAACTGAGCAGAGAGCGGAGTGAGTTCCGAGTGAGTGTACTGAGCAGAGAGTGGAGTGAGTTTTTAGTGAGTGAACACAGCAGAGAGCGGCGTGTGTTCAGAGTGAGTGAACTGAGCAGAGAGTGGAGTGAGTTCCTAGTGAGTGAACTGAGCAGAGAGTGGAGTGAGTTCCGAGTGAGTGAACTGAGCGGAGAGTGGAGTGAGTTCTGAGTGAGTGAACTGAGCAGAGAGCGGAGTGAGTTTTTAGTGAGTGAACACAGCAGAGAGCGGAGTGTGTTCAGAGTGAGTGAACTGAGCAGAGAGTGGAGTGAGTTCCTAGTGAGTGAACTGAGCAGAGAGTGGAGTGAGTTCCGAGTGAGTGAATTGAGCAGAGAGTGGAGTGTGTTCTGAGTGAGTTCTGAGTTAGTGAACGGCGCAGAGAGCAGAGTGAGTTCTGAGTAAGTTCCGAGTGATTTCCATGTGAGTGAACTGAACAGAGAGTGTAGTGAGTTCCGAGTGAGTTAACTGAGCAGAGAGTGGAGTGAGTTCTGAGTGAGTGAACTGAGCAGAGAGTAGAGTGAGTTCTGAGTGAGTTCCGAGTGAGTGAACTGAGCAGAGAGTGGAGTGAGTTCCGAGTGAGTGTACTGAACAGAGAGTGGAATGAGTTCTGAGTGAGTGAACTGAGCAGAGAGCGGAATGAGTTCTGAGTGAATTCCGAGTGAGTTTCGAGTGAGTGAACTGAGAAGAGAGTGGAGTGACTTCTGTGTGAGTGAACTGAGCAGAGAGTGGAGTGAGTTTCGAGTGAGTGAACTGAGAAGAGAGTGGAGTGAGTTCTAAGTGAGTGAACTGAGCAGAGAGTGTAGTGTGTTCCGAGTGAGTGAACTGAGCAGAGAGTGGAGTGAGTTCTGAGTGACTGAACTGAGCGGAGAATGGATTGAGTTCTGTGTGAGTGAACTGAGCAGAGAGTGGAGTGAGTTCTGAGTGAGTGAACTGAGCAGAGAGTGGAGTGAGTTTTGAGTAAGTGAACTGAGCAGAGAGTGGAGTGAGTTCTGAATGAGTGATCTGAGCAGAGAGTGGAGTGAGTTCTGAGTGAGTGAACAGAGCAGAGAGTGGTGTGAGTTGTGAGTGAACTGCGCAGCGAGCTGAGTGAGTTCTGAGTGAGTTCCGAATGAGTGAACTGAGCAGAGAGCGGAGTGAGTTCTGAGTGAGTGTACTGAGCAGAGATTGGAGTGAGTTTTGAGTGAGTGAACTGAGCAGAGAGCGGAGTGAGTTCCGAGTGAGTGAACTGAGCAGAGGGTGGAGTGATTTCCGAGTGAGTGAACTGAGCAGAGAGTGGAGTGAGTTCTGAGTGAGTGAACTGAGCAGAGATCGGAGTGATTTCCGAGTGAGTTCCGAGTGAGTGAACTGAGCAGAGAGTGGAGTGAGTTCTGAGTGAGTGAACGGCGCAGAGAGCAGAGTGAGTTCTGAGTGAGTGAACTGAGCAGAGAGTGGAGTGAGTTCTGAGTGAGTGAACTGAGCAGAGAGTGGAGTGAGTTCTCAGTGAGTGAACTGGGCAGAGTGGAGTGAGTTTCGAGTGAGTGAACTGAGAAGAGAGTGGAGTGAGTTCTGAGTGTGTGAACTGAGCAGAGAGTGGAGTGAGTTCTGAGTGAGTGAACTGAGCAGAGAGTGGAGTGAGTTCTGAGTGAGTGAACTGAGCAGAGAGTGGAGTGAGTTCCGAGTGAGTGAACTGCGCAGAGAGAAGAGTGAGTTCCGAGTGAGTGAACTGAGCAGGGAGTGGAGTGAGTTCTGAGTGAGTTCCGAGTGAGTTTCGAGTGAGTGAACTGAGAAGAGAGTGGAGTGAGTTCTAAGTGAGTGAACTGAGCAGAGAGTGGAGTGTGTTCCGAGTGAGTTAACTGAGCAGAGAGTGGAGTGAGTTCTGAGTGAGTGAACTGAGCGGAGAATGGAGTGAGTTCTGAGTGAGTGAACTGAGCAGAGAGTGGATTGAGTTCTGTGTGAGTGAACTGAGCAGAGAGTGGAGTGAGTTCTGAGTGAGTGAACTGAGCAGAGAGTGGAGTGAGTTTTGAGTAAGTGAACTGAGCAGAGAGTGGAGTGAGTTCTGAATGAGTGAACTGAGCAGAGAGTGGAGTGAGTTCTGAGTGAGTGAACTGAGCAGAGAGTGGTGTGAGTTGTGAGTGAACTGCGCAGCGAGCTGAGTGAGTTCTGAGTGAGTTCCGAATGAGTGAACTGAGCAGAGAGCGGAGTGAGTTCCGAATGAGTGAACTGAGCAGAGAGCGGAGTGAGTTCCGAGTGAGTGTACTGAGCAGAGAGTGGAGTGAGTTTTGAGTGAGTGAACTGAGCAGAGAGCGGAGTGAGTTCCGAATGAGTGAACTGAGCAGAGAGCGGAGTGAGTTCCGATTGAGTGTACTGAGCAGAGAGTGGAGTGAGTTTTGAGTGAGTGAACTGAGCAGAGAGCGGAGTGAGTTCCGAGTGAGTGAACTGAGCAGAGAGTGGAGTGATTTCCAAGTGAGTGTACTGAGCAGAGAGTGGAGTGAGTTTTGAGTGAGTGAACTAAGCAGAGAGCGGAGTGAGTTCCGAGTGAGTGTACTGAACAGAGAGTGGAATGAGTTCTGAGTGAGTGAACTGAGCAGAGAGCGGAATGAGTTCTGAGTGAATTCCGAGTGAGTTTCGAGTGAGTGAACTGAGAAGAGAGTGGAGTGACTTCTGTGTGTGTGAACTGAGCAGAGAGTGGAGTGAGTTTCGAGTGAGTGAACTGAGAAGAGAGTGGAGTGAGTTCTAAGTGAGTGAACTGAGCAGAGAGTGTAGTGTGTTCCGAGTGAGTGAACTGAGCAGAGAGTGGAGTGAGTTCTGAGTGACTGAACTGAGCGGAGAATGGAGTGAGTTCTGAGTGAGTGAACTGAGCAGAGAGTGGATTGAGTTCTGTGTGAGTGAACTGAGCAGAGAGTGGAGTGAGTTCTGAGTGAGTGAACTGAGCAGAGAGTGGAGTGAGTTTTGAGTAAGTGAACTGAGCAGAGAGTGGAGTGAGTTCTGAATGAGTGATCTGAGCAGAGAGTGGAGTGAGTTCTGAGTGAGTGAACAGAGCAGAGAGTGGTGTGAGTTGTGAGTGAACTGCGCAGCGAGCTGAGTGAGTTCTGAGTGAGTTCCGAATGAGTGAACTGAGCAGAGAGCGGAGTGAGTTCCGAGTGAGTGTACTGAGCAGAGATTGGAGTGAGTTTTGAGTGAGTGAACTGAGCAGAGAGCGGAGTGAGTTCCGAGTGAGTGAACTGAGCAGAGGGTGGAGTGATTTCCGAGTGAGTGAACTGAGCAGAGAGTGGAGTGAGTTCTGAGTGAGTGAACTGAGCAGAGATCGGAGTGATTTCCGAGTGAGTTCCGAGTGAGTGAACTGAGCAGAGAGTGGAGTGAGTTCTGAGTGAGTGAACGGCGCAGAGAGCAGAGTGAGTTCTGAGTGAGTGAACTGAGCAGAGAGTGGAGTGAGTTCTGAGTGAGTGAACTGAGCAGAGAGTGGAGTGAGTTCTCAGTGAGTGAACTGGGCAGAGTGGAGTGAGTTTCGAGTGAGTGAACTGAGAAGAGAGTGGAGTGAGTTCTGAGTGTGTGAACTGAGCAGAGAGTGGAGTGAGTTCTGAGTGAGTGAACTGAGCAGAGAGTGGAGTGAGTTCTGAGTGAGTGAACTGAGCAGAGAGTGGAGTGAGTTCCGAGTGAGTGAACTGCGCAGAGAGAAGAGTGAGTTCCGAGTGAGTGAACTGAGCAGGGAGTGGAGTGAGTTCTGAGTGAGTTCCGAGTGAGTTTCGAGTGAGTGAACTGAGAAGAGAGTGGAGTGAGTTCTAAGTGAGTGAACTGAGCAGAGAGTGGAGTGTGTTCCGAGTGAGTTAACTGAGCAGAGAGTGGAGTGAGTTCTGAGTGAGTGAACTGAGCGGAGAATGGAGTGAGTTCTGAGTGAGTGAACTGAGCAGAGAGTGGATTGAGTTCTGTGTGAGTGAACTGAGCAGAGAGTGGAGTGAGTTCTGAGTGAGTGAACTGAGCAGAGAGTGGAGTGAGTTTTGAGTAAGTGAACTGAGCAGAGAGTGGAGTGAGTTCTGAATGAGTGAACTGAGCAGAGAGTGGAGTGAGTTCTGAGTGAGTGAACTGAGCAGAGAGTGGTGTGAGTTGTGAGTGAACTGCGCAGCGAGCTGAGTGAGTTCTGAGTGAGTTCCGAATGAGTGAACTGAGCAGAGAGCGGAGTGAGTTCCGATTGAGTGTACTGAGCAGAGAGTGGAGTGAGTTTTGAGTGAGTGAACTGAGCAGAGAGCGGAGTGAGTTCCGAGTGAGTGAACTGAGCAGAGAGTGGAGTGATTTCCAAGTGAGTGTACTGAGCAGAGAGTGGAGTGAGTTTTGAGTGAGTGAACTGAGCAGAGAGCGGAGTGAGTTCCGAATGAGTGAACTGAGCAGAGAGCGGAGTGAGTTCCGATTGAGTGTACTGAGCAGAGAGTGGAGTGAGTTTTGAGTGAGTGAACTGAGCAGAGAGCGGAGTGAGTTCCGAGTGAGTGAACTGAGCAGAGAGTGGAGTGATTTCCAAGTGAGTGTACTGAGCAGAGAGTGGAGTGAGTTTTGAGTGAGTGAACTAAGCAGAGAGCGGAGTGAGTTCCGAGTGAGTGAACTGAGCAGAGAGTGGAGTGATTTCCGTGTGAGTGAACTGAGCAGAGAGTGGAGTGAGTTCTGAGTGAGTGAACTGAGCAGAGATCGGAGTGATTTCCGAGTGAGTTCCGAGTGAGTGAACTGAGCAGAGAGTGGAGTGAGTTCTGAGTGAGTGTACCGCGCAGAGAGCAGAGTGAGTTCTGAGTGAGTGAACTGAGCAGAGAGTGGAGTGAGTTCTCAGTGAGTGAACTGGGCAGAGTGGAGTGAGTTTCGAGTGAGTGAACTGAGAAGAGAGTGGAGTGAGTTCTGAGTGAGTGAACTGAGCAGAGAGTGGAGTGAGTTCTGAGTGAGTGAACTGAGCAGAGAGTGGAGTGAGTTCTGAGTGAGTGAACTAAGCAGAGAGTGGAGTGAGTGAACTGAGCTGAGAGTGGAGTGTGTTCTGAGTGAGTGAACTGCGCAGAGTGCAGAGTGAGTTCTGAGTGAGTTCCGAATGAGTGAACTGAGCAGAGAGCGGAGTGAGTTTCGTGTGAGTGAACTGAGCAGAGAGTGGAGTGAGTTCTGAGTGATTGAACTGAGCAGAGAGCGCAGTGAGTTTTGAGTGAGTTCCGAGTGAGTGAACTGAGCAGGGAGTGGAGTGACTTTTGAGTGAGTTCTGAGTGAGTGAACTGGGCAGAGAGTGGAGTGAGTTCTGAGTGAGTGAACTGAGATGAGAGTGGAGTGAGTTCCGAGTGAGTGAACTGAGCAGAGAGTGGAGTGAGTTCTGAGTGAGTGAACTGAGCAGAGAGTGGAGTGAGTTCTGAGTGAGTGAACTGAGCAGAGAGTGGAGTGAGTTCTGAGTGAGTGAACTGAGCAGAGAGTGGAGTGAGTTCTGAGTGAGTGAACTGAGCCGAGAGTGGAGTGAGTTCTGAGTGAGTGAACTGCGCAGAGAGTGGAGTGAGTTCTGAGTGAGTTCCGAGTGAGTGAACTGAGCAGAGAGCGGAGTGAGTTCTGAGTGAGTGAACTGAGCAGAGTGGAGTGAGTTCTGAGTGAGTGAACTGAGCAGAGAGCAGAGTGAGTTTTGAGTGATTTCTGAGTGAGTGAACTGAGCAGAGAGTGTAGTGTGTTCTGAGTGAGTGAACTGAGCAGAGAGCAGAGTGAGTTTTGAGTGAGTTCTGAGTGGGTGAACTGAGCAGAGAGTGTAGTGTGTTCTGAGTGAGTGAACTGAGCAGAGAGCGGAGTGAGTTCCGAGTGAGTGAACTGAGCAGAGAGTGGAGTGATTTCCGAGTGAGTGAACTGAGCAGAGAGTGGAGTGAGTTCTGAGTGAGTGAACTGAGCAGAGTTCGGAGTGATTTCCGAGTGAGTTCCGAGTGAGTGAACTGAGCAGAGAGTGGAGTGAGTTCTGAGTGAGTGAACGGCGCAGAGAGCAGAGTGAGTTCTGAGTGAGTGAACTGAGCAGAGAGTGGAGTGAGTTCTGAGTGAATTCCGAGTGAGTTTCGAGTGAGTGAACTGAGAAGAGAGTGGAGTGACTTCTCTGTGAGTGAACTGAGCAGAGAGTGGAGTGTGTTCTGAGTGAGTGAACTGAGCAGAGAGTGGAGTGAGTTCTCAGTGAGTGAACTGGGCAGAGTGGAGTGAGTTTCGAGTGAGTGAACTGAGAAGAGAGTGGAGTGAGTTCTGAGTGTGTGAACTGAGCAGAGAGTGGAGTGAGTTCTGAGTGAGTGAACTGAGCAGAGAGTGGAGTGAGTTCTGAGTGAGTGAACTGAGCAGAGAGTGGAGTGAGTTCCTAGTGAGTGAACTGCGCAGAGAGAAGAGTGAGTTCCGAGTGAGTGAACTGAGCAGGGAGTGGAGTGAGTTCTGAGTGAGTTCCGAGTGAGTTTCGAGTGAGTGAACTGAGAAGAGAGTGGAGTGAGTTCTAAGTGAGTGAACTGAGCAGAGAGTGGAGTGATTTCCGTGTGAGTGAACTGAGCAGAGAGTGGAGTGAGTTCTGAGTGAGTGAACTGAGCAGAGATCGGAGTGATTTCCGAGTGAGTTCCGAGTGAGTGAACTGAGCAGAGAGTGGAGTGAGTTCTGAGTGAGTGTACCGCGCAGAGAGCAGAGTGAGTTCTGAGTGAGTGAACTGAGCAGAGAGTGGAGTGAGTTCTCAGTGAGTGAACTGGGCAGAGTGGAGTGAGTTTCGAGTGAGTGAACTGAGCAGAGAGTGGAGTGAGTTCTGAGTGAGTGAACTGAGGAGAGAGTGGAGTGAGTTCTGAGTGAGTGAACTAAGCAGAGAGTGGAGTGAGTTCTGAGTGAGTGAACTGAGCAGAGAGTGGAGTGAGTTCTGAGTGAGTGAACTGAGGAGAGAGTGGAGTGAGTTCTGAGTGAGTGAACTAAGCAGAGAGTGGAGTGAGTGAACTGAGCTGAGAGTGGAGTGTGTTCTGAGTGAGTGAAATGCGCAGAGTGCAGAGTGAGTTCTGAGTGAGTGAACTGAGCAGAGAGCGGAGTGAGTTTCGTGTGAGTGAACTGAGCAGAGAGTGGAGTGAGTTCTGAGTGATTGAACTGAGCAGAGAGCGCAGTGAGTTTTGAGTGAGTTCCGAGTGAGTGAACTGAGCAGGGAGTGGAGTGACTTTTGAGTGAGTTCTGAGTGAGTGAACTGGGCAGAGAGTGGAGTGAGTTCTGAGTGAGTGAACTGAGATGAGAGTGGAGTGAGTTCCGAGTGAGTGAACTGAGCAGAGAGTGGAGTGAGTTCCGAGGGAGTGAACTGAGCAGAGAGTGGAGTGAGTTCTGAGTGAGTGAACTGAGCAGAGAGTGGAGTGAGTTCTGAGTGAGTGAACTGAGCAGAGAGTGGAGTGAGTTCTGAGTGAGTGAACTGAGCAGAGAGTGGAGTGAGTTCTGAGTGAGTGAACTGCGCAGAGTGTGGAGTGAGTTCTGAGTGAGTTCCGAGTGAGTGAACTGAGCAGAGAGCGGAGTGAGTTCTGAGTGAGTGAACTGAGCAGAGAGTGGAGTGAGTTCTGAGTGAGTGAACTGAGCAGAGAGCAGAGTGAGTTTTGAGTGATTTCTGAGTGAGTGAACTGAGCAGAGAGCCGAGTGAGTTTTGAGTGAGTTCTGAGTGAGTGAACTGAGCAGAGAGTGTAGTGTGTTCTGAGTGAGTGAACTGAGCAGAGAGCAGAGTGAGTTTTGAGTGAGTTCTGAGTGAGTGAACTGAGCAGAGAGTGTAGTGTGTTCTGAGTGAGTGAACTGAGCAGAGAGCGGAGTGAGTTCCGAGTGAGTGAACTGAGCAGAGTGTGGAGTGATTTCCGAGTGAGTGAACTGAGCAGAGAATGGAGTGAGTTCTGAGTGAGTGAACTGAGCAGAGATCGGAGTGATTTCCGAGTGAGTTCCGAGTGAGTGAACTGAGCAGAGAGTGGAGTGAGTTCTGAGTGAGTGAACGGCGCAGAGAGCAGAGTGAGTTCTGAGTGAGTGAACTGAGCAGAGAGTGGAGTGAGTTCTGAGTGAATTTCGAGTGAGTTTCGAGTGAGTGAACTGAGAAGAGAGTGGAGTGACTCCTGTGTGAGTGAACTGAGCAGAGAGTGGAGTGTGTTCTGAGTGAGTGAACTGAGCAGAGAGTGGAGTGAGTTCTCAGTGAGTGAACTGGGCAGAGTGGAGTGAGTTTCGAGTGAGTGAACTGAGAAGAGAGTGGAGTGAGTTCTGAGTGTGTGAACTGAGCAGAGATTGGAGTGAGTTCTGAGTGAGTGAACTGAGCAGAGAGTGGAGTGAGTTCTGAGTGAGTGAACTGAGCAGAGAGTGGAGTGAGTTCCGAGTGAGTGAACTGCGCAGAGAGAAGAGTGAGTTCCGAGTGAGTGAACTGAGCAGGGAGTGGAGTGAGTTCTGAGTGAGTTCCGAGTGAGTTTCGAGTGAGTGAACTGAGCAGAGATCGGAGTGATTTCCGAGTGAGTTCCGAGTGAGTGAACTGAGCAGAGAGTGGAGTGAGTTCTGAGTGAGTGTACCGCGCAGAGAGCAGAGTGAGTTCTGAGTGAGTGAACTGAGCAGAGAGTGGAGTGAGTTCTGAGTGAGTGAACTGGGCAGAGTGGAGTGAGTTTCGAGTGAGTGAACTGAGAAGAGAGTGGAGTGAGTTCTGAGTGAGTGAACTGAGCAGAGAGTGGAGTGAGTTCTGAGTGAGTGAACTGAGCAGAGAGTGGAGTGAGTTCTGAGTGAGTGAACTAAGCAGAGAGTGGAGTGAGTGAACTGAGCTGAGAGTGGAGTGTGTTCTGAGTGAGTTCGGAATGAGTGAACTGAGCAGAGAGCGGAGTGAGTTTCGTGTGAGTGAACTGAGCAGAGAGTGGAGTGAGTTCTGAGTGATTGAACTGAGCAGAGAGCGCAGTGAGTTTTGAGTGAGTTCCGAGTGAGTGAACTGAGCAGGGAGTGGAGTGACTTTTGAGTGAGTTCTGAGTGAGTGAACTGGGCAGAGAGTGGAGTGAGTTCTGAGTGAGTGAACTGAGATGAGAGTGGAGTGAGTTCCGAGTGAGTGAACTGAGCAGAGAGTGGAGTGAGTTCCGAGTGAGTGAACTGAGCAGAGAGTGGAGTGAGTTCTGAGTGAGTGAACTGAGCAGAGAGTGGAGTGAGTTCTGAGTGAGTGAACTGAGCAGAGAGTGGAGTGAGTTCTGAGTGAGTGAACTGAGCAGAGAGTGGAGTGAGTTCTGAGTGAGTGAACTGCGCAGAGAGTGGAGTGAGTTCTGAGAGAGTTCCGAGTGAGTGAACTGAGCAGAGAGCGGAGTGAGTTCTGAGTGAGTGAACTGAGCAGAGAGTGGAGTGAGTTCTGAGTGAGTGAACTGAGCAGAGAGCAGAGTGAGTTTTGAGTGATTTCTGAGTGAGTGAACTGAGCAGAGAGCCGAGTGAGTTTTGAGTGAGTTCTGAGTGAGTGAACTGAGCAGAGAGTGTAGTGTGTTCTGAGTGAGTGAACTGAGCAGAGAGCAGAGTGAGTTTTGAGTGAGTTCTGAGTGAGTGAACTGAGCAGAGAGTGTAGTGTGTTCTGAGTGAGTGAACTGAGCAGAGAGCGGAGTGAGTTCCGAGTGAGTGAACTGAGCAGAGTGTGGAGTGATTTCCGAGTGAGTGAACTGAGCAGAGAGTGGAGTGAGTTCTGAGTGAGTGAACTGAGCAGAGATCGGAGTGATTTCCGAGTGAGTTCCGAGTGAGTGAACTGAGCAGAGAGTGGAGTGAGTTCTGAGTGAGTGAACGGCGCAGAGAGCAGAGTGAGTTCTGAGTGAGTGAACTGAGCAGAGAGTGGAGTGAGTTCTGAGTGAATTTCGAGTGAGTTTCGAGTGAGTGAACTGAGAAGAGAGTGGAGTGACTCCTGTGTGAGTGAACTGAGCAGAGAGTGGAGTGTGTTCTGAGTGAGTGAACTGAGCAGAGAGTGGAGTGAGTTCTCAGTGAGTGAACTGGGCAGAGTGGAGTGAGTTTCGAGTGAGTGAACTGAGAAGAGAGTGGAGTGAGTTCTGAGTGTGTGAACTGAGCAGAGATTGGAGTGAGTTCTGAGTGAGTGAACTGAGCAGAGAGTGGAGTGAGTTCTGAGTGAGTGAACTGAGCAGAGAGTGGAGTGAGTTCCGAGTGAGTGAACTGCGCAGAGAGAAGAGTGAGTTCCGAGTGAGTGAACTGAGAAGAGAGTGGAGTGAGTTCTAAGTGAGTGAACTGAGCAGAGAGTGGAGTGTGTTCCGAGTGAGTTAACTGAGCAGAGAGTGGAGTGAGTTCTGAGTGAGTGAACTGAGCGGAGAATGGAGTGAGTTCTGAGTGAGTGAACTGAGCAGAGAGTGGATTGAGTTCTGTGTGAGTGAACTGAGCAGAGAGTGGAGTGAGTTCTGAGTGAGTGAACTGAGCAGAGAGTGGAGTGAGTTTTGAGTAAGTGAACTGAGCAGAGAGTGGAGTGAGTTCTGAATGAGTGAACTGAGCAGAGAGTGGAGTGAGTTCTGAGTGAGTGAACTGAGCAGAGAGTGGTGTGAGTTCTGAGTGAACTGCGCAGCGAGCTGAGTGAGTTCTGAGTGAGTTCCGAATGAGTGAACTGAGCAGAGAGCGGAGTGAGTTCCGAGTGAGTGTACTGAGCAGAGAGTGGAGTGTGTTCCGAGTGAGTTAACTGAGCAGAGAGTGGAGTGAGTTCTGAGTGAGTGAACTGAGCGGAGAATGGAGTGAGTTCTGAGTGAGTGAACTGAGCAGAGAGTGGATTGAGTTCTGTGTGAGTGAACTGAGCAGAGAGTGGAGTGAGTTCTGAGTGAGTGAACTGAGCAGAGAGTGGAGTGAGTTTTGAGTAAGTGAACTGAGCAGAGAGTGGAGTGAGTTCTGAATGAGTGAACTGAGCAGAGAGTGGAGTGAGTTCTGAGTGAGTGAACTGAGCAGAGAGTGGTGTGAGTTGTGAGTGAACTGCGCAGCGAGCTGAGTGAGTTCTGAGTGAGTTCCGAATGAGTGAACTGAGCAGAGAGCGGAGTGAGTTCCGAGTGAGTGTACTGAGCAGAGAGTGGAGTGAGTTTTGAGTGAGTGAACTGAGCAGAGAGCGGAGTGAGTTCCGAGTGAGTGAACTGAGCAGAGAGTGGAGTGATTTCCGTGTGAGTGAACTGAGCGGAGAGTGGAGTGAGTTCTGAGTGAGTGTACCGCGCAGAGAGCAGAGTGAGTTCTGAGTGAGTGAACTGAGCAGAGAGTGGAGTGAGTTCTCAGTGAGTGAACTGGGCAGAGTGGAGTGAGTTTCGAGTGAGTGAACTGAGAAGAGAGTGGAGTGAGTTCTGAGTGAGTGAACTGAGCAGAGATTGGAGTGAGTTCTGAGTGAGTGAACTGAGCAGAGAGTGGAGTGAGTTCTGAGTGAGTGAACTAAGCAGAGAGTGGAGTGAGTGAACTGAGCTGAGAGTGGAGTGTGTTCTGAGTGAGTGAACTGCGCAGATTGCAGAGTGAGTTCTGAGTGAGTTCCGAATGAGTGAACTGAGCAGAGAGCGGAGTGAGTTTCGTGTGAGTGAACTGAGCAGAGAGTGGAGTGAGTTCCGAGTGAGTGAACTGAGCAGGGAGTGGAGTGACTTTTGAGTGAGTTCTGAGTGAGTGAACTGGGCAGAGAGTGGAGTGAGTTCTGAGTGAGTGAACTGAGATGAGAGTGGAGTGAGGTCCGAGTGAGTGAACTGAGCAGGGAGTGTAGTGAGTTCCGAGTGAGTGAACTGAGCAGAGAGTGGAGTGAGTTCTGAGTGAGTGAACTGAGCAGAGAGTGGAGTGAGTTCTGAGTGAGTGAACTGAGCAGAGAGTGGAGTGAGTTCTGAGTGAGTGAACTGAGCAGAGAGTGGAGTGAGTTCTGAGTGAGTGAACTGCGCAGAGAGTGGAGTGAGTTCTGAGTGAGTTCCGAGTGAGTGAACTGAGCAGAGAGCGGAGTGAGTTCTGAGTGAGTGAACTGAGCAGAGAGTGGAGTGAGTTCTGAGTGAGTGAACTGAGCAGAGAGCAGAGTGAGTTTTGAGTGATTTCTGAGTGAGTGAACTGAGCAGAGAACCGAGTGAGTTCTGAGTGAGTTCTGAGTGAGTGAACTGAGCAGAGAGTGTAGTGTGTTCTGAGTGAGTGAACTGAGCAGAGAGCAGAGTGAGTTTTGAGTGAGTTCTGAGTGAGTTAGCTGAGCAGAGAGCGGAGTGAGTTTTGAGTGAGTTCTGAGTGAGTGAACTGAGCAGAGAGTGGAGTGAGTTCTGAGTCAGTGAACTGAGCAGAGATCGGAGTGATTTCCGAGTGAGTTCCGAGTGAGTGAACTGAGCAGAGAGTGGAGTGAGTTCTGAGTGAGTGAACGGCGCAGAGAGCAGAGTGAGTTCTGAGTGAGTGAACTGAGCAGAGAGTGGAGTGAGTTCTGAGTGTGTGAACTGAGCAGAGATTGGAGGGAGTTCTGAGTGAGTGAACTGAGCAGAGAGTGGAGTGAGTTCTGAGTGAGTGAACTGAGCAGAGAGTGGAGTGAGTTCCGAGTGAGTGAACTGCGCAGAGAGAAGAGTGAGTTCCGAGTGAGTGAACTGAGAAGAGAGTGGAGTGAGTTCTAAGTGAGTGAACTGAGCAGAGAGTGGAGTGTGTTCCGAGTGAGTTAACTGAGCAGAGAGTGGAGTGAGTTCTGAGTGAGTGAACTGAGCGGAGAATGGAGTGAGTTCTGAGTGAGTGAACTGAGCAGAGAGTGGATTGAGTTCTGTGTGAGTGAACTGAGCAGAGAGTGGAGTGTGTTCTGAGTGAGTGAACTGAGCAGAGAGTGGAGTGAGTTCTCAGTGAGTGAACTGGGCAGAGTGGAGTGAGTTTCGAGTGAGTGAACTGAGAAGAGAGTGGAGTGAGTTCTGAGTGTGTGAACTGAGCAGAGATTGGAGTGAGTTCTGAGTGAGTGAACTGAGCAGAGAGTGGAGTGAGTTCTGAGTGAGTGAACTGAGCAGAGAGTGGAGTGAGTTCCGAGTGAGTGAACTGCGCAGAGAGAAGAGTGAGTTCCGAGTGAGTGAACTGAGAAGAGAGTGGAGTGAGTTCTAAGTGAGTGAACTGAGCAGAGAGTGGAGTGTGTTCCGAGTGAGTTAACTGAGCAGAGAGTGGAGTGAGTTCTGAGTGAGTGAACTGAGCGGAGAATGGAGTGAGTTCTGAGTGAGTGAACTGAGCAGAGAGTGGATTGAGTTCTGTGTGAGTGAACTGAGCAGAGAGTGGAGTGAGTTCTGAGTGAGTGAACTGAGCAGAGAGTGGAGTGAGTTTTGAGTAAGTGAACTGAGCAGAGAGTGGAGTGAGTTCTGAATGAGTGAACTGAGCAGAGAGTGGAGTGAGTTCTGAGTGAGTGAACTGAGCAGAGAGTGGTGTGAGTTGTGAGTGAACTGCGCAGCGAGCTGAGTGAGTTCTGAGTGAGTTCCGAATGAGTGAACTGAGCAGAGAGCGGAGTGAGTTCCGAGTGAGTGTACTGAGCAGAGAGTGGAGTGAGTTTTGAGTGAGTGAACTGAGCAGAGAGCGGAGTGAGTTCCGAGTGAGTGAACTGAGCAGAGAGTGGAGTGATTTCCGTGTGAGTGAACTGAGCAGAGAGTGGAGTGAGTTCTGAGTGAGTGAACTGAGCAGAGATCGGAGTGATTTCCGAGTGAGTTCCGAGTGAGTGAACTGAGCAGAGAGTGGAGTGAGTTCTGAGTGAGTGTACCGCGCAGAGAGCAGAGTGAGTTCTGAGTGAGTGAACTGAGCAGAGAGTGGAGTGAGTTCTCAGTGAGTGAACTGGGCAGAGTGGAGTGAGTTTCGAGTGAGTGAACTGAGAAGAGAGTGGAGTGAGTTCTGAGTGAGTGAACTGAGCAGAGAGTGGAGTGAGTTCTGAGTGAGTGAACTGAGCAGAGAGTGGAGTGAGTTCTGAGTGAGTGAACTAAGCAGAGAGTGGAGTGAGTGAACTGAGCTGAGAGTGGAGTGTGTTCTGAGTGAGTGAACTGCGCAGATTGCAGAGTGAGTTCTGAGTGAGTTCCGAATGAGTGAACTGAGCAGAGAGCGGAGTGAGTTTCGTGTGAGTGAACTGAGCAGAGAGTGGAGTGAGTTCCGAGTGAGTGAACTGAGCAGGGAGTGGAGTGACTTTTGAGTGAGTTCTGAGTGAGTGAACTGAGCAGAGAGTGGAGTGAGTTCTGAATGAGTGAACTGAGCAGAGAGTGGTGTGAGTTCTGAGTGAGTGAACTGAGCAGAGAGTGGTGTGAGTTGTGAGTGAACTGCGCAGCGAGCTGAGTGAGTTCTGAGTGAGTTCCGAATGAGTGAACTGAGCAGAGAGCGGAGTGAGTTCCGAGTGAGTGTACTGAGCAGAGAGTGGAGTGAGTTTTGAGTGAGTGAACTGAGCAGAGAGCGGAGTGAGTTCCGAGTGAGTGAACTGAGCAGAGAGTGGAGTGATTTCCGTGTGAGTGAACTGAGCAGAGAGTGGAGTGAGTTCTGAGTGAGTGAACTGAGCAGAGATCGGAGTGATTTCCGAGTGAGTTCCGAGTGAGTGAACTGAGCAGAGAGTGGAGTGAGTTCTGAGTGAGTGTACCGCGCAGAGAGCAGAGTGAGTTCTGAGTGAGTGAACTGAGCAGAGAGTGGAGTGAGTTCTCAGTGAGTGAACTGGGCAGAGTGGAGTGAGTTTCGAGTGAGTGAACTGAGAAGAGAGTGGAGTGAGTTCTGAGTGAGTGAACTGAGCAGAGAGTGGAGTGAGTTCTGAGTGAGTGAACTGAGCAGAGAGTGGAGTGAGTTCTGAGTGAGTGAACTAAGCAGAGAGTGGAGTGAGTGAACTGAGCTGAGAGTGGAGTGTGTTCTGAGTGAGTGAACTGCGCAGATTGCAGAGTGAGTTCTGAGTGAGTTCCGAATGAGTGAACTGAGCAGAGAGCGGAGTGAGTTTCGTGTGAGTGAACTGAGCAGAGAGTGGAGTGAGTTCCGAGTGAGTGAACTGAGCAGGGAGTGGAGTGACTTTTGAGTGAGTTCTGAGTGAGTGAACTGGGCAGAGAGTGGAGTGAGTTCTGAGTGAGTGAACTGAGATGAGAGTGGAGTGAGTTCCGAGTGAGTGAACTGAGCAGGGAGTGGAGTGAGTTCCGAGTGAGTGAACTGAGCAGAGAGTGGAGTGAGTTCTGAGTGAGTGAACTGAGCAGAGAGTGGAGTGAGTTCTGAGTGAGTGAACTGAGCAGAGAGTGGAGTGAGTTCTGAGTGAGTGAACTGAGCAGAGAGTGGAGTGAGTTCTGAGTGAGTGAACTGCGCAGAGAGTGGAGTGAGTTCTGAGTGAGTTCCGAGTGAGTGAACTGAGCAGAGAGCGGAGTGAGTTCTGAGTGAGTGAACTGAGCAGAGAGTGGAGTGAGTTCTGAGTGAGTGAACTGAGCAGAGAGCAGAGTGAGTTTTGAGTGATTTCTGAGTGAGTGAACTGAGCAGAGAGCCGAGTGAGTTCTGAGTGAGTTCTGAGTGAGTGAACTGAGCAGAGAGTGTAGTGTGTTCTGAGTGAGTGAACTGAGCAGAGAGCAGAGTGAGTTTTGAGTGAGTTCTGAGTGAGTGAACTGAGCAGAGAGCGGAGTGAGTTTTGAGTGAGTTCTGAGTGAGTGAACTGAGCAGAGAGTGGAGTGAGTTCCATGTGAGTTCCGATTGAGTGAACTGAGCATAGAGCCGAGTGAGTTTTGAGTGAGTTCTTAGTGAGTGAACTGAGCAGAGAGCAGAGTGAGTTTTGAGTGTGTTCTGAGTGAGTGAACTGAGCAGAGAGCCGAGTGAGTTTTGAGTGAGTTCTGAGTGAGTGAACTGAGCAGAGAGTGTAGTGTGTTCTGAGTGAGTGAACTTAGCAGAGAGCAGAGTGAGTTTTGAGTGATTTCTGAGTGAGTGAACTGAGCAGAGAGCCGAGTGAGTTTTGAGTGAGTTCTGAGTGAGTGAACTGAGCAGAGAGTGTAGTGTGTTCTGAGTGAGTGAACTGAGCAGAGAGCAGAGTGAGTTTTGAGTGAGTTCTGAGTGAGTGAACTGAGCAGAGAGCGGAGTGAGTTTTGAGTGAGTTCTGAGTGACTGAACTGAGCAGAGAGTTGAGTGAGTTCCATGTGAGTTCCGATTGAGTGAACTGAGCAGAGAGCCGAGTGAGTTTTGAGTGAGTTCTGAGTGAGTGAACTGAGCAGAGAGTGGAGTGAGTTCTGAGTGTGTGAACTGAGCAGAGAGCAGAGTGAGTTTTGAGTGTGTTCTGAGTGAGTGAACTGAGCAGAGAGCCGAGTGAGTTTTGAGTGAGTTCTGAGTGAGTGAACTGAGCAGAGAGTGTAGTGTGTTCTGAGTGAGTGAACTGAGCAGAGAGCAGAGTGAGTTTTGAATGAGTTCTGAGTGAGTGAACTGAGCAGAGAGTGGAGTGAGTTCCATGTGAGTTCCGATTGAGTGAACTGAGCAGAGAGCCGAGTGAGTTCCGAGTGAGTTCTGATTGAGTGAACTGAGCAGAGAGCGGAGTGAGTTCTGAGGGAATGAACTGAGCAGAGAGCGGAGTGTGTTTTGAGTGAGTTCTGAGTGAGTGAACTGAGCAGAGAGCGGAGTGAGTTTGGAGTGAGTTCTGAGTGAGTGAACTGAGCAGAGAGCGGAGTGAGCTTTGAGTGAGTGAACTGAGCAGAGTGTGGAGTGAGTTCCGTGTGAGTTCCGAGTGAGTGAACTGTGCAGAGAGTGGACTGAGTTCTGAGTGAGTTTTGAGTGAGTGAACTGAGCAGAGAGTGGAGTTAGTTCTGAGTGAGTGAACTGAGCTGAGAGCTGAGTGAGTTTTGAGTGAGCTTTGAGTGAGTGAACTGAGCAGAGTGTGGAGTGAGTTCCGTGTGAGTTCCGAGTGAGTGAACTGTGCAGAGTGTGGAGTGAGTTTTGAGTGAGTGAACTGAGCAGAGTGTGGAGTGAGTTTTGAGTGAGTGAACTGAGCAGAGAGTGGTGTGAGTTGTGAGTGAACTGCGCAGCGAGCTGAGTGAGTTCTGAGTGAGTTCCGAATGAGTGAACTGAGCAGAGAGCGGAGTGAGTTCCGAGTGAGTGTACTGAGCAGAGAGTGGAGTGAGTTTTGAGTGAGTGAACTGAGCAGAGAGCGGAGTGAGTTCCGAGTGAGTGAACTGAGCAGAGAGTGGAGTGATTTCCGTGTGAGTGAACTGAGCAGAGAGTGGAGTGAGTTCTGAGTGAGTGAACTGAGCAGAGATCGGAGTGATTTCCGAGTGAGTTCCGAGTGAGTGAACTGAGCAGAGAGTGGAGTGAGTTCTGAGTGAGTGTACCGCGCAGAGAGCAGAGTGAGTTCTGAGTGAGTGAACTGAGCAGAGAGTGGAGTGAGTTCTCAGTGAGTGAACTGGGCAGAGTGGAGTGAGTTTCGAGTGAGTGAACTGAGAAGAGAGTCGAGTGAGTTCTGAGTGAGTGAACTGAGCAGAGAGTGGAGTGAGTTCTGAGTGAGTGAACTGAGCAGAGAGTGGAGTGAGTTCTGAGTGAGTGAACTAAGCAGAGAGTGGAGTGAGTGAACTGAGCTGAGAGTGGAGTGTGTTCTGAGTGAGTGAACTGCGCAGATTGCAGAGTGAGTTCTGAGTGAGTTCCGAATGAGTGAACTGAGCAGAGAGCGGAGTGAGTTTCGTGTGAGTGAACTGAGCAGAGAGTGGAGTGAGTTCCGAGTGAGTGAACTGAGCAGGGAGTGGAGTGACTTTTGAGTGAGTTCTGAGTGAGTGAACTGGGCAGAGAGTGGAGTGAGTTCTGAGTGAGTGAACTGAGATGAGAGTGGAGTGAGTTCCGAGTGAGTGAACTGAGCAGGGAGTGGAGTGAGTTCCGAGTGAGTGAACTGAGCAGAGAGTGGAGTGAGTTCTGAGTGAGTGAACTGAGCAGAGAGTGGAGTGAGTTCTGAGTGAGTGAACTGAGCAGAGAGTGGAGTGAGTTCTGAGTGAGTGAACTGAGCAGAGAGTGGAGTGAGTTCTGAGTGAGTGAACTGCGCAGAGAGTGGAGTGAGTTCTGAGTGAGTTCCGAGTGAGTGAACTGAGCAGAGAGCGGAGTGAGTTCTGAGTGAGTGAACTGAGCAGAGAGTGGAGTGAGTTCTGAGTGAGTGAACTGAGCAGAGAGCAGAGTGAGTTTTGAGTGATTTCTGAGTGAGTGAACTGAGCAGAGAGCCGAGTGAGTTCTGAGTGAGTTCTGAGTGAGTGAACTGAGCAGAGAGTGTAGTGTGTTCTGAGTGAGTGAACTGAGCAGAGAGCAGAGTGAGTTTTGAGTGAGTGAACTGAGCAGAGAGCGGAGTGAGTTTTGAGTGAGTTCTGAGTGAGTGAACTGAGCAGAGAGTGGAGTGAGTTCCATGTGAGTTCCGATTGAGTGAACTGAGCATAGAGCCGAGTGAGTTTTGAGTGAGTTCTTAGTGAGTGAACTGAGCAGAGAGCAGAGTGAGTTTTGAGTGTGTTCTGAGTGAGTGAACTGAGCAGAGAGCCGAGTGAGTTTTGAGTGAGTTCTGAGTGAGTGAACTGAGCAGAGAGTGTAGTGTGTTCTGAGTGAGTGAACTTAGCAGAGAGCAGAGTGAGTTTTGAGTGATTTCTGAGTGAGTGAACTGAGCAGAGAGCCGAGTGAGTTTTGAGTGAGTTCTGAGTGAGTGAACTGAGCAGAGAGCGGAGTGAGTTTTGAGTGAGTTCTGAGTGACTGAACTGAGCAGAGAGTTGAGTGAGTTCCATGTGAGTTCCGATTGAGTGAACTGAGCAGAGAGCCGAGTGAGTTTTGAGTGAGTTCTGAGTGAGTGAACTGAGCAGAGAGTGGAGTGAGTTCTGAGTGTGTGAACTGAGCAGAGAGCAGAGTGAGTTTTGAGTGTGTTCTGAGTGAGTGAACTGAGCAGAGAGCCGAGTGAGTTTTGAGTGAGTTCTGAGTGAGTGAACTGAGCAGAGAGTGTAGTGTGTTCTGAGTGAGTGAACTGAGCAGAGAGCAGAGTGAGTTTTGAATGAGTTCTGAGTGAGTGAACTGAGCAGAGAGTGGAGTGAGTTCCATGTGAGTTCCGATTGAGTGAACTGAGCAGAGAGCCGAGTGAGTTCCGAGTGAGTTCTGATTGAGTGAACTGAGCAGAGAGCGGAGTGAGTTCTGAGGGAATGAACTGAGCAGAGAGCGGAGTGTGTTTTGAGTGAGTTCTGAGTGAGTGAACTGAGCAGAGAGCGGAGTGAGTTTGGAGTGAGTTCTGAGTGAGTGAACTGAGCAGAGAGCGGAGTGAGCTTTGAGTGAGTGAACTGAGCAGAGTGTGGAGTGAGTTCCGTGTGAGTTCCGAGTGAGTGAACTGTGCAGAGAGTGGACTGAGTTCTGAGTGAGTTTTGAGTGAGTGAACTGAGCAGAGAGCAGAGTGAGTTTTGAGTGAGTTCTGAGTGAGTGAACTGAGCAGAGAGCAGAGTGAGTTTTGAGTGAGTTCTGAGTGACTGAACTGAGCAGAGAGTTGAGTGAGTTCCATGTGAGTTCCGATTGAGTGAACTGAGCAGAGAGCCGAGTGAGTTTTGAGTGAGTTCTGAGTGAGTGAACTGAGCAGAGAGTGGAGTGAGTTCTGAGTGTGTGAACTGAGCAGAGAGCAGAGTGAGTTTTGAGTGTGTTCTGAGTGAGTGAACTGAGCAGAGAGCCGAGTGAGTTTTGAGTGAGTTCTGAGTGAGTGAACTGAGCAGAGAGTGTAGTGTGTTCTGAGTGAGTGTACTGAGCAGAGAGCAGAGTGAGTTTTGAATGAGTTCTGAGTGAGTGAACTGAGCAGAGAGTGGAGTGAGTTCCATGTGAGTTCCGATTGAGTGAACTGAGCAGAGAGCCGAGTGAGTTCCGAGTGAGTTCTGATTGAGTGAACTGAGCAGAGAGCGGAGTGAGTTCTGAGGGAATGAACTGAGCAGAGAGCGGAGTGTGTTTTGAGTGAGTTCTGAGTGAGTGAACTGAGCAGAGAGCGGAGTGAGTTTGGAGTGAGTTCTGAGTGAGTGAACTGAGCAGAGAGCGGAGTGAGCTTTGAGTGAGTGAACTGAGCAGAGTGTGGAGTGAGTTCCGTGTGAGTTCCGAGTGAGTGAACTGTGCAGAGAGTGGACTGAGTTCTGAGTGAGTTTTGAGTGAGTGAACTGAGCAGAGAGTGGAGTTAGTTCTGAGTGAGTGAACTGAGCTGAGAGCTGAGTGAGTTTTGAGTGAGCTTTGAGTGAGTGAACTGAGCAGAGTGTGGAGTGAGTTCCGTGTGAGTTCCGAGTGAGTGAACTGTGCAGAGTGTGGAGTGAGTTTTGAGTGAGTGAACTGAGCAGAGTGTGGAGTGAGTTTTGAGTGAGTGAACTGAGCAGAGAGTGGAGTGAGTTTTGAGTGAGTTTTGAGTGATTGAACTGAGCAGAGAGTGGAGTGAGTTTTGAGTGAGTGAACTGAGCAGAGAGTGGAGTGAGTTCCGTGTGAGTTCCGAGTGAGTGAACTGAGCAGGGAGTGGAGTGAGTTTTGAGTGAGTTCTGAGTGAGTGAACTGAGCAGAGAGTGTAGTGAGTTCTGAGTGTGTGAACTGAGCAGAGAGCAGAGTGAGTTTTGAGTGTGTTCTGAGTGAGTGAACTGAGCAGAGAGCCGAGTGAGTTTTGAGTGAGTTCTGAGTGAGTGAACTGAGCAGAGAGTGTAGTGTGTTCTGAGTGAGTGAACTGAGCAGAGAGCAGAGTGAGTTTTGAATGAGTTCTGAGTGAGTGAACTGAGCAGAGAGTGGAGTGAGTTCCATGTGAGTTCCGATTGAGTGAACTGAGCAGAGAGCCGAGTGAGTTCTGATTGAGTGAACTGAGCAGAGAGCGGAGTGAGTTCTGAGGGAATGAACTGAGCAGAGAGCGGAGTGTGTTTTGAGTGAGTTCTGAGTGAGTGAACTGAGCAGAGAGCGGAGTGAGTTTGGAGTGAGTTCTGAGTGAGTGAACTGAGCAGAGAGCGGAGTGAGCTTTGAGTGAGTGAACTGAGCAGAGTGTGGAGTGAGTTCCGTGTGAGTTCCGAGTGAGTGAACTGTGCAGAGAGTGGACTGAGTTCTGAGTGAGTTTTGAGTGAGTGAACTGAGCAGAGAGTGGAGTTAGTTCTGAGTGAGTGAACTGAGCTGAGAGCTGAGTGAGTTTTGAGTGAGCTTTGAGTGAGTGAACTGAGCAGAGTGTGGAGTGAGTTCCGTGTGAGTTCCGAGTGAGTGAACTGTGCAGAGTGTGGAGTGAGTTTTGAGTGAGTGAACTGAGCAGAGTGTGGAGTGAGTTTTGAGTGAGTGAACTGAGCAGAGAGTGGAGTGAGTTTTGAGTGAGTTTTGAGTGATTGAACTGAGCAGAGAGTGGAGTGAGTTTTGAGTGAGTGAACTGAGCAGAGAGTGGAGTGAGTTCCGTGTGAGTTCCGAGTGAGTGAACTGAGCAGGGAGTGGAGTGAGTTTTGAGTGAGTTCTGAGTGAGTGAACTGAGCAGAGAGTGTAGTGAGTTCTGAGTGTGTGAACTGAGCAGAGAGCAGAGTGAGTTTTGAGTGTGTTCTGAGTGAGTGAGCTGAGCAGAGAGCCGAGTGAGTTTTGAGTGAGTTCTGAGTGAGTGAATTGAGCAGAGAGCCGAGTGAGTTTTGAGTGAGTTCTGAGTGAGTGAACTGAGCAGAGAGTGTAGTGTGTTCTGAGTGAGTGAACTGAGCAGAGAGCAGAGTGAGTTTTGAGTGAGTTCTGAGTGAGTGAACTGAGCAGAGAGTGGAGTGAGTTCCATGTGAGTTCCGATTGAGTGAACTGAGCAGAGAGCCGAGTGAGTTCCGATTGAGTTCTGAGTGAGTGAACTGAGCAGAGAGCGGAGTGAGTTCTGAGGGAATGAACTGAGCAGAGAGCGGAGTGTGTTTTGAGTGAGTTCTGAGTGAGTGAACTGAGCAGAGAGCGGAGTGAGTTTGGAGTGAGTTCTGAGTGAGTGAACTGAGCAGAGAGCGGAGTGAGTTCTGAGTGAGTGAACTGAGCGGAGAGCGCAGTGAGTTCTGAGTGAGCTTTGAGTGAGTGAACTGAGCAGAGTGTGGAGTGAGTTCCGTGTGAGTTCCGAGTGAGTGAACTGTGCAGAGAGTGGAGTGAGTTCTGAGTGAGTTTTGAGTGAGTGAACTGAGCAGAGAGTGGAGTTAGTTCTGAGTGTGTGAACTGAGCTGAGAGCTGAGTGAGTTTTGAGTGAGCTTTGAGTGAGTGAACTGAGCAGAGTGTGGAGTGAGTTCCGTGTGAGTTCCGAGTGAGTGAACTGTGCAGAGTGTGGAGTGAGTTTTGAGTGAGTGAACTGAGCAGAGTGTGGAGTGAGTTTTGAGTGAGTGAACTGAGCAGAGAGTGGAGTGAGTTTTGAGTGAGCTTTGAGTGATTGAACTGAGCAGAGAGTGGAGTGAGTTTTGAGTGAGTGAACTGAGCAGAGAGTGGAGTGAGTTCCGTGTGAGTTCCGAGTGAGTGAACTGAGCAGGGAGTGGAGTGAGTTCTGAGTGAGTTTTGAGTGAGTGAACTGAGCAGAGAGTGGGGTGAACGTACTGCAGATAAACAGACATGTCTTTACCCAGAGGGTGGTAGTTGCCAGGACCTGGCTGCCAATGGTTGAGGTGGATGCAGATTGATTAGTGGCTTTTAAGAGGCCACTAGATGCTGCTGGGTTTAGTGGGTATGTGATCTGAGGAAACATTGGACAAACTTGAGTTGTTCTCCCTAGACCATTGGAGTCTGAGGGCAGACCTGATAGAGATCCATGAAAAGCTGTGACAGGATAGAGAATCAGAATCTTTTCTGCAGGCCGGAAATATTTCTTGGTTGAGGGGAGGTGGAAGGTTAAAGATCAGAATCAGGTTTCATATTACTGGCATATGTCATAAAATTTGTTGTTTTGTGGCAGAAGTACATTGCAGTACAGAATAAAAACTGTAAAATTACAATATGTATTCATAAAAAATCCAATTAAATACATATTGCAAAAAGAGATTGCAAAATACTGAGGTATTCAGATATCTGATGGCAGCAGGAAAGAACCTATTCCTGAACCACTGAGTGTGTGTCTTTAGGCCTCTGTTCCTTCTCCTTGATGGTATCAATGAGACGAGGACATGTCCCGATTGATGGATGTCCTTAATGATCAATGCCACCTTTTTGAGGCATCACCTTTTGAAGATGTCCTCGATGCTGTGGAGGCTAGTGCCCATGATAGAGCTGGCAGAGTTTACAACTTTCTGTAGCCTTTTCTGATCCTATGTAGTGGGCCTTCCTTACCAGAGGGTGATACGGCCTGTTAGAATAACCCTCCACAGTACACCTGTCGAAATTTGCAAGTGTCTTTGGTGATAAACCAGTTCTCCACAAGCTCCCAATGAAATATAGCCGCTGTCACACCTTCTTTGTAATTGCATTGATATGTTGGGCCCAGGATAGACCCTCAGAAATGTTGACACACAAGAACTTGAAACTACTGATCCTTTCCTCTTCTGATTCATCAATGAGAACTGGTGTCTATTCCCTTGATTTCTCCTTCCTGGAGTCCACTATCAATTCCTTGGTCTTACTGACATTGACTGCAAGGTTGTTTCTGTGATCTATCCCACTCCTGTACACCTTCTCATCACCATCAAAAATTCTGCCAACAATAGCTGTGTCATTGGCATATTTATAGATGGCATTTGAGCTGTGCCCAGCCACACAATCACGAGGTGGGCCAGTGTTGATTGTCATTGACGAGGAGATGTTGTTTCTGATCTGCACTGACTGTGTTCTCCCAGTGAGGAAGTCAAGGAACTGTTTGCAGAGGGAGGTACAGATGCCCAGGTTTTGGAACTTGTTGGTTAGAACTAAGGGTATGATTGTGTTGAACACTGAGCTGTAATCAATAAAGAGCAGCCTGATGCAAGAATTACTATTGTCCAGGTGATCCAAAGCTGAGTGGAGAGCCAGTGAGATTGCATCTGGTTTGGACCTACTGTGGTGATAGGTAAATTGTAGCTGATCCACGTCCTTACTTAGGCAGGAGTTGTTTCTATCCATGACCAAGCTCTCCAAGCACTTCAAAACAGAGGATGTGAGAGCCACTGGGTGATAGTCATTGAGGCAGCTCACCCTGCTCTTCTTGGGCACTGGTATGATTGTCAGTCTTTTAAAGCGGGTGGGAACTTCCAACTGCAGTAGTGAGAAACTGAAGATGTCCTTGAACACTCCTGCCGGTTGGTTGGCACATCTTTTCAGTGCCCTAACAGGTACATACATCATTGGGGCCTGATGCCTTGTGAGGCTTCACCTTCTTGAAAGATGTTCTGACGTCGACCTCCATGACAGAGGTCACAGGTCACCAAATGCTGCAGGGATCCTCATAGCTGTAGTTTTATTTTCCCTTTCAAAGCGTAAATAAAAGGCTTTGAGCTCATTGGGGAGTGAAGCATCATAGCCATTCACAATGTTTGGTTTTGCTTTGTAGGAAGTAATGGCCTGCAAATCCTACCAGAACTGACATACATCGACTTTGTCTCTAACCTCAATTGGAACAGTTTTCTCGCCCTTAAAATAGACTTCCTTAGGTCCTATCTGGACTTCTTGTATCGTTCCGGATCACCAGTCTCGAATGCCACAGATCAAGCCCTCAGCAGGCTGCAAATCTCCTCACTCATCCATGGCTTTTGGTTTGGGTATGTCCAGTATGTTCTTGAAGGCATGGATTCATCTACACAGGTCTTGATATTGGTGAAGTCAGTGACAACTGCGGTGTATTCATTCTGACTAGAAGCTGACTAGCCAATAATATAAAGCAGGATACCAAAAGTTTTTTTTCAGTTATATATAAAGTAAAAGGGAGGTGAGAGTTGATATTGGACCACTGGAAAATGATGCTGGTGAGGTAGTAATGGCAGATGAAGACATGGCAGATGAACTTAATGGGTACTTTAGATCTGTCTTCACTGTGGAAGACACTAGCAGTGTGCCCGAGGTCCATGATTGTCGGGGAGCAGGAGTGAGTGCCATTACTATTACAAAGGAAAATGTGCTAGGCAAATTCTAAGGTCTTAAGGTGGATAAGTCACCTGGACCAGATGGACTACATCCCAGAGTCCTGAGAGAGGTTGCTGAAGAGATAACAGATGCATTCATCATGATATTTCAAGAATCACTTGATTCTGGCATGGTCCTGGAAGACTGGAAGATTACAAATATCACTCCACTCTTTAAGAAGGCAAAAGAAAGGAAATTATAGGCTAATTAGCCTAACCACAGAGGTTGGGAAAGTGTTGGTCTATTATTAAGGATGAGGTTTTGAGGTACTTGGAGACTAATGATAAAATAAGTCAAAGTCAGCATGGTTTCTGTGAAGGGAAATCTTGCCTGACAAATCTGTTGGAGTTCTTTGAGGACGTAATAAACAGGATGGACAAAGGAGAGGTAGTGGATGTCATTTACTTGGATTTTCAGAAGGCATTTGATAAGGTGCCACACGAGGCTGCTTAACAAGATAAAATCCTATGGCGACACAGGAAAGATGCCGGCATGGATAGCAGACTGGCTGACGAGCAGGAGGCAGCAAGTGGGAATAAAGGGGACCTTTTCTGGTTGGCTGCCGGTGACTAGTGGTGTTCATCGGGGGTTAGCTTTTCACATTGTTTGTCAATGATTCAGATAATGGAATTGATGACTTTGTGGCAAAGTTTGCCTATGATATGAAGACAGGTGGAGGGGTAGGTAGTGCTGAGGAAGCAATGCGATTGCAGCAGGACTTAGACAAATTGGAAGAATGGGCAAAAAGGTGTCAGCAGTTTTGGGCCTCATATCTCAGGACGTGTTGTCATTGGAGAGAGTCCAGAGGAGCCTCACGAGGATGATTGCAAGAATGAAGGGGTTAACAATGAGGAGTGTTTGGTAGCTTTGCGTGGCTGTGGAGAAGATGTTTCCTATGATGGGGGTATCCAGAACAAGAGGGCACAGCCTCAAAATTGAGGGGTGACCCTCTTGATCAGAGGTAAGGAGGAATTTTTTTAGCCAGAGGGTAGTAAATGTGTGGAATGCTATGGCACAGACTGTGGTGGAGGCCAAGTCTGTGTGCATATTTAAGGCAGAAGTTGATCGCTTCCTGATCGGTTGGGGCATCAAAAGATATGACAAGAAACAGGTGCATGGGGTTGAGTGGGATCCGGGATCAGCCATGATGGAATGGCATTGTAGACTCGATGGGCTGAATGGCCTCATTCTGCCTCTGTGCCATGGGCTTATAATGGGTAGGGCAAGCTTTTTTTTTGCAAAGATGGGTGGGTGTCTGAAATGTGTTTCCAGGGGTAGTAGTGGAAGAAGGCATTTTAGGTGGAGTTTAAGAGGCTTTGAGAAGGACACATGAAGATGAAGGGATTGGAGGGATATGGATGATACACGGGTGGAGAATATTTAGTATAAATTGTCATCAAGGTAGGCACAATATCGTGGGCTGAAAGGTCTGTTCAGAGCTGCTCTGTTCTATGTTCAGTGTAGAACGAGGGAATGGAGGTACAGTATAGGGATCATGTATCGGCAGAAGAGACTTAGCTGAATTTGGTACAGACATTGTGAGCTGAAGGGTCGTACGGTTCTACATTCTACCAGTGTAGAGAACAGCAGGGGACAGGAAAGAGGGAACAGGAAGCGGGTGAACCAAGTGAACAAATAGCAGAAAGGGAATGGAGTGAGACAACAGAGAATACAGTGCGGAGAAAGAGAGTCAATAGGTGGGGTGAAATTGATGGAGGGTGGAGTGGTAGGAGTCAGGTGAACGCAAAATTACGTGAAGATAGAGTTGAAAGGACAGAAAGTAAGGATGCGGCCATTAGGAGAGAGCTCGGTGAACAGACATGGGTAAACAGAGAGAAGAACAAAGAAAGAGGGTACTGAACGATGAAGGGGGTGAACGGAGAGGGCGTGGAAATGGAGTGAGTGGAGTGAGTGGTTGGGATTTTAGAATGAGCAAAACCAGGAGTGGGCAGAACAGGGTGTGAGCTGAGAGGGGACTGGGCAGAAAGAGGATACAGATTGTGGATTGAACGGAGAACGGAGTGAACCCAAAGTATGCGAATGAAGCTGTGTGTGAATACCGAGGGCAATAAACAGTGAATGGAGTGAGAGGGAAAAGAGTGGAGAATGGAGAAATTAGTTGATTGTCTGCAGACACCAGTTCTTCTCGAGCAGGGGTTCCCAACCCTTTTTGTGCCGTGAACCCTCACCATTATCCGAGGAGTCTGTGGACTCCTGTCCTAGACCTTTAAGGACTTCTGTTATCCAGGATTATGATAGGTGTGCGAATGAAAAACGGCGAATCATTTACTGTGAGCTCTTTCCCTTAATGACTACTGATATCATTTTGTACCATTTCAAATCAATTTCCATAATGTTTCAGGTCAACAGCATTTTATTAGAACTTTATACCCCTGCCTGATGTTTTCTTTTCCTTTGGCTTCAATGGAAAATAAAATTGGGCCAGTAATAAATGGGCTTTCCATTTGCTGTTGTGTGTTGTGCATTACCAGACAAAGAAAAACTTACAGTGTCTGGTTTAAGCAGTGTAGACTCTTCTCCGTCTGTTTTATTTTCTTTTATGCTCATTTTTCATTTTTTGCACCTTATCTGTTATGTATCCTATCTCTGTACTTTACATTTTAATAATAGTTTTCTTTTAAGTATGGTTTATATTTTGTTTCCAGTGCTTTTCACCTTCGATCAGTTTAATTTCTGCTGGAGAGTGTAAATGTTTTTATTTGTTGTGATAAAGTCAGAATTTTCTGCAAGTTTCAGTTCAGTATGTTAAGCAGCATCTGTGGAGAGAGAGGCAGAATTAACATTAGGATCTGACCCAAAACGTTAACTCTTTCTTTCTCTACAGATGCTACCTGACCTGCTGAGTGTTTCAAGCATTTTCTGCTTTTTTTGTTAGATTTCTGTTATACGCATATTTTTACTTTAGATTTATTTCTGAAAGTGAGTTCATATCAGTTTGAAGTTTCATGCGTTGCCTGCCTCATGTTTACATCTCTTGGTCCATTTGGTCTAATGCATTTTATTGGATGTTTCATTCTTCACAAACCTGTAATATATTTCTTTCAGTATATATCTCTTTTATCTTTTCACTTTAATCTTATTTACCGTTCTCTCTGTTTATTTCTCGCAGCCGATTGACTATATTTTACTTCCTTTTTTATTCACTCATTTCTCCACTTCATCAGCTCCATATTATGTTGATCACTATATTGTAACTAATTCATACAATACCTGAATCTGATATTTTATCACAGTTTATATTTCCTTTTTTTTAACACTTTAGTCTTAAAATATATGGCTTGATGACTGTTATATGAATTATATTTTGCATTTTGATCATTGTGTTTGAATGTTTTATCTTTTGTATTAAAGAATATAGAACATTACAACACAGTCCCTTCAGCCCATGATGTTGTACCAAACTTTTAACCTATTCTAAGATTAATCTAACCTTTCTTTCATCTAAGTGCCAGTCTAAGAATATCTTGAAGTCCCTAATCTATCTGCCTCTACCACCATGCCCAACAGTGTGTTCTTTGCACCCACCACTCTCTATGTAAAAACTCTACCTCTGACTTCCTTCCAATCACCTTGAAACACCTTAACCCCCTTGTATTAGCCATTTCTACTCCTGGGAAAACATCTCTGGATGCCCACTTTACCTTTGCCTCCATCAAGGCATCTTTCATTCAACTTTCCTCCAAGGGGAAAAGCCCTAGGTCATTCAACCTACACTCACAAGACATGCTCTTTAATCCAGGCAGCCTCCTGGTAAATCTCCTCTGCATCTACATCCTACTATAATGAGGCAACCAGAAATGAACCACAGTTTGATAGATCTGCAACTTTACTTCCTGGCTCTTGAACTCAATCCCCCCAACTAATGAAGGCCAACACACTATATGCCTTCTTAAGCACCCTCTCACCTTTGTGGGACAACCTTGAGGAATCTATGGACATGGATCCCAAGATCTATCTGTTCCTCCATACTGTTAGAACCCTATCATTAACCTTTTAAAATATGCCACATCACACGTCTCCAGCGTGAACTCCATCTGTAAATTTTCAACCCAGTTCTGCATCCTATCAATGTTCCGTTGTATCCTACGCCAACTAGAGGTTCCCGTGGTCACTGATCTCCAGGCAGAATAATCTCCATCTACTACACATTCTGCCTTATATGGGCAAGCCAATGCCGAATCCATATAGTTAAGTTTCCCTGTATGACATTCTCTTGATTTTCTTATGAGCTCTCATGGCGAACCTTATCAAAAGCCTTACCAAAGTCCATACACACCACATCCACTGCTCTAGCTTCATCAATTTGTTTTGTTGCTTCTTCAAAGTATTCAATCAGGCTCCCGAGGCAAGACCTGCTTCTCACAAAGCCATGCTGGCTAACCCTCATCACACTATGCTTCTCTAAATGCTTGTAAATTCTTTCCAATAGCTTTCCCACCAATGAAGTAAGACTCACTGTCTATAATTCCCAAGGTTATCAGTATTACCTTCCTGAACAAAGGAATAATATTTGGAATTACTCCTGTGGCCAGTGAGGACGCGAAGATTAATACCAAAGGTGCAGCAATCTCACATAGCAACCTGGAGTACATGCCATTCGGCCCCAGGGCTATCCTAATGCTTCTCGAGCACATCCTCCTTTCTGGTGGGACTGGGACAAACAGTCCATGAGCAGGGTGGGTGGGATCTTTCATGATAATCCTAGCTTTTTTCTGTACCTATGCCCTTGGTGGTGCCTAGATTGGTATTGGTGATGTGCCGGGCAGTTCTGGCAGCCTGTTGTGGAGCCTTCCTATCTGCTGCATGTGGTTATGGTTCTACACAGCGATGCAGGATGTTTAGATGCTCTGTGTATATGTAGAAAGATATAAGTATTGCTTTGCATAGTCCAGCTCTCTTCTGCTTCCTCAGAAAGTAGAGGCATTGGTGACATTTTTTGATTGTGTAGGATATAGAACATAGAACATAAAACATGGAAATTTACAGCACATTACAGGCCCTTCGGCCCATAATGGTGTGCCAGCCATGTAACCTACTCACAAAGCTGCCTAGAATTTTCCATCTTCTGGGACCACGAGAGGTTGTGCGCGATGTGCACTCCCAGGAGTTTGAAACTGTTCACAGTTTCCACTGCTGTGCCGCTGATGTAAAGAGGGGTGGGAGTGGAGCGGTTTCTCCTGAATTTGATATCCATCTCCTTTGTCTTGTTGACTTTGAGGAAGAGCTGATCAGCCTGGCGCCAGGCCTCGAAATCTTCCATCTCACCTCCTTTGGCCTTCTCATCATTGTTGGTGATGACCCCACCACTGTCGTGTCATCAGCAAACTCGGCAATACGATTACACAGCCTCTTGGCTGTTTGGCCGTGCGTGAGTCATGTGTGAGCAGGGTGTGCAGCAATGGGCTCAGCAAACAGCCCGGGGGGGGGGGGGGGGCAGCCATGCTGAGGATCATGGGGAGGGAGGAGCTGTTGCTAGGAAGTCCAACACCCAGCTGTGCAGTGGAGAGGAGTTTGTTCACCAAGCTTTGTTTGTCCAATAGTGTTGAATGCTGAACTGAAATCCAGAATCAGCATTCCGACCGAAGAGTGCTTGTTTTCTCGGTGTGTCAGATCCAGGTGTATGATAAATACTATAGCATCTCTTGTAGAGTGGTTCTGTTGGTAAGCAAGTTGATGAGCGTCCATTGCTGCAGGAAAGGAGTTTTTGATGTGTGTCATTACCAGCTGCTGAAAGCACTTCCTGATGATTGGCATCAGTGCCACTGGGCAGCAGTCGGCAGGTTCTGAAGGTGTCGGGTTCCTTGGTACAGGAATGGTGGTGGCTGATTTAAAACAGGTGGGGACAGCAGTCTGGATGAGTGAAGTGTTGAAGATGTCAGTGAGCTGGTTTGCACTCTCAGTGAATGCTCGGCCTGGGAAGTTGTCTGGCCTGGCAGCCTTACTGGGGTTCAATCTCTGCAGAGTCATTCTACAGAGGGGGCAGCTTTCATGGCCAGCGTTGTGTTGCATGCCTCAAAGTGTGCGTAAAGGATGTTTGGAGTGTCAGGGAGGGAGGCGTCGCTGATGCAGTTAACACTGTTTCTCCTTGCATAGTCAGTCGTGCCCTTGATCCCCAGCCACATACGCCTGGGGTCAAGTGTTCCTGAACTTTTTGTGCATAGGGAATCTTTGCCCTCGAAAGGCCTAAGATGAGGCTTTGACTGGGTGCTCTGAGAGCTGTTCTGTCTCCAAACTTGAAGGCAGTGTCCCAGGCTTTTAGTAAGGAGCACACCTCTGTGTGCAGCCAGGGCTTCAGTTGGGCTGTTCTTGAGGTATTGACATAGTCCACACTCTTACCAGTGTAGCTGATGACAGATAGGGCGTATTCCTCAAGGTCTATGTCTTTTCCATTTGTGGCGGCCTCCTTGTACATCTACCGGTTAGTCCATTCAAACAGTCCAGAAACACAGACGTGGCCTCATTAGGCCATAAGCGATGGCCCTCTTGACTGGCTTCTCCATTTTCAGCACGTCGGTATGCTGGGATTAACATTATGGAGATGTGGTCAGAGAGGCCAAGGTAAGGACATGGGATGGCTTTGTAAGTATCATGTCTGTTTGTATAAACATGGTACAGTTTGTTTGTTCCCCAGTAACCATGGCGACATGCTGGTGGAATTCGGATAAAATATCTTGCAGGTTAACATGATCGAAGTCTCCTGCAATTCTGAACAGACCATCCGGATGTTTGATTTGTAGAGGGCTGATGATATTGTAAAACTTTCCCAGTGGATCCTTGGTATTCGTATTTCACCCTCACTCTAGTAAGCATCCTGTTCTTCACATTCATATAGGACACCTTGGAGTTTTCGTTAATCCTGCTCACCAAAGACTTCTCATGTCCTCTCCTAGCTTTCCTAAGCCCATTCTTAAGCTCCTTCATGACTACCTTGTAACTCCCTAGAGCCTTGCTATCTTCCTCTAGATAGTTGTTCTACATCTCTTCTCAACTATGGTTTTCATCCTTCCCCGTCTCAATGGGACAAACCTATTCAGCCCGCCACACTCCTTAAACAATCTCCACATTTCTGTTTTGCATTTCCCTGAGTAAATTTGTTCCCAATTTATACTCCCAAATTCCTGCCTCATTCCTGCATCATTCATCCTCCCCCAGTTAAATACTTTCACATACTGTCTGTTTCTACCCCTGTCCGAGGCTATAGTAAAGGTGCTGTGGTTGCTGTCTCTGAAATGCTCTCTCACTAGGAGATCTGTCATCTGACCAGGTTCATTGCCCCATACCTGATCTAGTATGGCTTCTCCTCTAGTCAGCCTGTCAGAAAGGTCATGTCAGGAATCCTTTCTGGACACACCTAACAAATTCTGTCCTCACTCTAAGGAGGTATCAATCAATATCTGGAAAATTGAAGTCACCCATGACAACAACCCTGTTATTTTTGTACCTTTCCACAATCTGCCTCCTGATCTGCTCCCGAGTGTCAGTTGCTATTGGAGGTGTCTATAGAACACCCCCAATAGTGTGATTACTCCCTTCCTGTTCCTGACTTCCATCCATACTGACTCAGTAGTCAATCCCTTCACTACTTGCTGTAGCTGTGATCCTATCTCTGATTAGCAATGCCACTCCTCATCTTGTTTTCCTCCTACTCTGTCCCTTTAGAAACACCTTAAATTTGGAACATCTAGCAACAATTCCTGCCCTTCTGACAGCCAAGTCTTTGTAAAGGCCACAACATCATAGTTCTATGCACTGATCCATGCTCTAAGTTTATCACCCTTGTTCCTGATACTCGTCACATTAAAATGGACAGGTTGCAACCCATCCAACTGACTGTAAGGAAGTCCAATCCACTGTCCACCCTCCCTCACAGTCACTCTACACGCTGCAACTACCTTTACACCAACTGCTCCGTTCTGTAACCATCACTCAGATTCCCATCCCCCTATCAAATAAACCCTCCCTAAAAGCTCTATCAAACCAGACCACAACGATATTGAGCTCCTTCAAGTTCAGGTGTAACCTGCCCCTTTTGTACAGATCACACCTTCCCCAGCAGAGATCCCAGTGATCCACAAATTTGAAACCCTGCTCCATGCACCAATTCTTCAGCCACACATATCGTATTATTCCTGCCCTCACTGGCTCATGGCACAGGAAGTAATCTGGAGATTACCATCCTTGAGGTCCTGCTTTTCTGCGTCCTACCTCACTCTCCATATTATCTCCGAAGGAACTCTTCCCTTTTCCGATCTATGTTGTTGGTATCAACATGTACCATGGCTTCCAGTTGCTCATCCTCCCCCTTTGGAATGCTTTGCACCTGATCTGAAACGTCGCTGACCCTGGGACCTGAGAGAATGCAACTTAAAATCTGTGTTTTATACTTTATTTTCTCTGTATTTATTTACTCTGTTTTTGTTGCTTTATATTTTTGGTACAACATATATTTGATATGTTGACATTCCATGTGTTTGCTGTTTCAACATTTATTTCTTATGCTGAAGCTACTTAACGGTGAAAAATCAGAATGCTGCAGATGCTGAAAACTTTGAGGTAAAAATCAGAAAGTGCTGGAAACACTCAACAACTCAAGTAGCACTGGTGGAAAATGAATGGTTAACATTTCAGGTCTAAGATCCTTTGTCTGAAGTAGGAAAGAAAGTAGTTAATTTTTCTTTGCAGAGCAGATGATGAGGGATGGATAGGACAAAGGGAATATCTGTGATAGTAATGGTTGTCTCTCGGGGTCCGAGGAAGACTACATTGTGCAGGGTGGCAGTGTTTTTTACGAGGCTGAGTTGCGAGCTTGACATCAACCTGGCACGGATGGAGAGTTCACTCGGAGGCGGCCTGTCACTGGATCAAACTCGGAAACCTCTGTTCTTGAGCCTGGCGCTGATCTCACTGTGCCACCAGCCGACCTCTTTGCACAATGTAACCAGTGTGTGAAAGATATTAAAGTGGAAAAGCCCCACCTAGAGGTGCTACCCCTCCCATGCACCCCATGCACTCCATATCCGTGATAAAATGGGACTAAATGGGTTAGTGTGGCAGATTGAGGCAGATTATACTTCTTTGTCAGCATTACCTGTCGAATTTAGCAAGCACGTGGGACATACCAAGCAAGTCAGGCTGTACTCATTGATAGAGAAAATGGATCCAAGATCACAGATGGATGTCGGGTGGAATTGATAGACATATGGAAATAAAGAAAGAGCAAAGTTTGAGAATTTGATATTGAGCCTGAAAGGCAGTGAAATGCCCAGATACAAAAAGTGGTAATGTTCCACAAATTTGGGCTAGGTCTAGCTGTGCCTCTGCAGATTGCAATAGACAGCTAGGTCAGAGTGGGAGTTGGATGGAGAATTAAAGTGACATGAAATAGTCTCATTGTCACCCTTGTGAAAGCAGAGCAATGATGCAATCTACCTTTGATTTCTCCAGTGCAGAGGAGCTAATGCTGAATTTAGTACACCTGATTGGAAGAAGTACAGCCCAATCATGATTCACCCGGAATGACTGCTGTGTCTCTGAATAGTGGGAAGGGAAGAGCTGAAAGATCTGGTGTTGCCACTCCTTTTACGCAGAATCAGAATCAGAATCAGGTTTATTATCACTGGCATGTGACGTGAAATTTGTTAACTTAGCAGCAGCAGTTCCTTGAAATACATAATAGAGAAAAAATATTAAAAAAGTAAATCCATTACAGTATGCATATATTGAATAAATTAAAAAACATTCAAAAACAGAAATATTGTGTCACCAGGTTCGGATATGGCCCAAGTGCGGAGCGAGAGAAATTGAAGCGGGTCCATAGTTCACACACTTTAATGCGATCCCTGTTAGAGGGAAAATAAAACAATAAACGCTAAACCAAGGGCCATTAACTAAAACTCTCAAATGGAAAACGAAGCCGACACTGCTGAGAAGAGAACAACTAAGAATAGAACAAATACCGCTCGTCTTCAGAGTCAGTTGACTTGACAGTCCAATTTCTCAGGCAAGGCAGAATGCAAGCAGGCAGCGAAGCGTTGCTGTGTCCGTGTCCAAGTCTCGACAAACACTATGATGGAATGAATGGAGTTAAATATTATCACAATGAAATAATAATTAGCTGGCACATGTATATTCATGAGCACGATTTCCGTATCTACTGAGCTACCGCATCTGTGGTTGTGACATACTGTATTTTAAAAAAAGTGAGGTAGTGTTCATGGGTTCAATGTCCATTTAGGAATCGGATGGCAGAGGGGAAGAAGCTGTTCCTGAATCACTGAGTGTGTGCCTTCAGGCTTCTGTACCTACTACCTGATGGATCAGAGAGAAAAGAGCATGCCCTGGGTGCTGGAGGACCTTAATAATGGATGCTGCCTTTCTAAGACCCTGCTACTTGAAGATACTTTGTAAGCTAGTAACCAAGATGGAGTTGACTAAATTTATAACCCTCTGTAACTTCTTTCAGTCCTATGCAGTAGCCCCTCCCCATATCAGACAGCAATGCAGCCTGTCAGAATGCTCTCCACGGTACATCTATCGAAGTTTTTGAGTGTATTTGTTGACGTACCAAATCTCTTCAAACTCTTAATGAAGTATAGCCACTGTCTTGCCTTCTTCATAACTACATCAATATGCTGGGACCAGGTTAGATCCTTAGAGATCTTGACATCAAGGAACTTGAAACTGCTCACTCTCTCCACTTCTGATCCCTCCATAAGGATTGGTATGTGTTCCTTCATTTTACCCTTCCTGAAGTCCACAATCAGCTCTTCCGTCTTACTGACGCTGAGTGCCAGGTTGTTGCTGCAGCACCACTCCACTAGTTGGCATATCTCGCTCCTGTACACCCTCTCGTCACCAGCTGAGATTCTACCAACAATGGTTGTATCGTTAGCAAATTTATAGATGGTATTTGAGCTATACCTAGCCACTCAGTCATGTGTATATAGAGAGCAGAACAGTGGGCTAAGCACACACCCTTGAGGTGTGCCAGTGTTGATTGTCAGCGAAGAGGATATGTTATCACCGATCCGCACAGATTGTGGTCTTCCGGTTAAGAAGTTGAGGATCCAATTGCAGAGGGAGGTACAGAGGCCCAGGTTCTGCAACTTCTCAATCAGGATTGTGGGAATGATGGTATTAAATGCAGAGCTACAGTTGATGAACAGCATCCTGACATAGGTGCTTGTGTTGTCCAGGTGGTCTAAAACTGTGTGGAGAGCCACTGAGACTGTGTAGGTCATTGACCTGTTGTGACAGGAGTTCAGTTTAGTTATAACCAACCTCTCAAAGCATTTCATCACTGTAGGTGTGAGTGCTACCGGGCGATAGTCATTAAGGCAGCCCACATTATTCTTCTTAGGCATTGGTATAATTGTTGCCTTTTTGAAGCAAGTGGGAACTTCTGCCCATAGTAGTGAGAGGTTGAAAATGTCATTGAATACTCCTGCTAGGTAGTTGGCACAGGGTTTCAGAGCCTTACCAGGTACTCCATTGGGACCTTCTGCCTTGCAAGAGTTCACTCTCTTTAAAAACAGCCTAACAGAGCCGATGCCTCTGAGACAGAGATCACAGAAATCACAAGTGATTTTTTCAGACTGGCCTGGTTAAAATCTCCCTAAACAATGGTGAAGGTGTTAGGATGTGCTGTTTCATGCATGTTGTTCCCATTGCTCAGATCATCTAAAGCATGTGAAGGGCCCATAAGACTGGGAGTGTTAGATAGGGACTGAATTGTGGACCAAGGACTCATAAAGGGAACGCTCCCTTTGAAATGGTGAAGGTGATGGGAGTGAAATATCTGTCTGGTAATGAAATCTTTAAGCCGGTGGAACTTGTGAAGGAAACCCTACTCATTGTCTTTTGAACTTTCATACATTCACTCTGTACTATTACTGCACTTTACCTGTTAATTATTTTCTGTTTATATGGTTACATGGCGGTATGCTTTATATTTTAATTTAGTTTTCCCTTCCCTGTTTATATTGGTTGCTTGTTCTGCATACTCTGCAATTTGTCAGACTATTTTAGTTTAATTTTTCCATTAATTTATTTTATGTTTTATCTGTTTGAGGATATTTTAAAATTCATGCTTAATTTATTGTTCTATGTATAAAATGTATTTTCCCATGTGCATTATCAACTTAATACTTCATGATTATGCCTGTTTCATATTTAATTTCCTTGTCTAACTGTTGGATTAGTTTTATACTTTATTGATGTCTGTGTTTTAACTGTTTTATATTTTTAATGTTATTCTTTTATGCAATTAATATTTCGCTTCTTCAATATTTCCACATTATTTTTGTTTCCTGATCACTTTCTTCAATGTGTCTAAATTTTACTTATATTTCTCTCTCTGTATTTATTCTTTGTTTTGCAATTTAGTTTTGGTCATGTTGGGTTAGCTTTTAACTTGTTGGAGAGTTAAAATTTTTTTACATCTAATATGGTTTGTTTTATGTGGTTCATAATTAATTTATTTTTAGGGTACTTATTCTTCACTTTCACTGGATCTTTCATGGGTTTATTATATTAATTGTTATCTATGCTCTTTAAACCTATTTAATTCTAGCAGGGTTTCTCTTTAACAATGTAATAAGCAGAGTTGTTGAGGCCAGCAGATTTATCTTCTCTATATCTTACAACAATAATGGCAGAGGCTGATCTGGCCATCGGATACTTGCCAGCCCTCAAAGAACAATCCCATTAGCTCTTTATTCCCTCTCTTTTCCTCATATCCCTGTAACACATTCTCTCTCATATCCCATATTCTATCCTAATTCTCCTGACACTCACCTACACTGAGAGTAATTGAATCTTTCAGACAGCATGTTTTTGGAATGTAGAAGCAAGCCCCGAGCAGCCAGGGGAGAGCATGCAAGCTCCAGAGTTCAGTACCGCACCCTCACTTGGTCTCTTCTGTATTTACTTTGGGAAGGTTCTGGACAAAGTCCCAACCAACAGATGATAAAAAAATATGATTCAAGAAAAAAATGATAAATTGGATCCAAAATTTGTAACTTGTAGCAGAAAGCACAATTCCAAATGATGGATGAATTAGTGACTTGGAACATGGAAGTGAGCAGTTGGATTCAGTGCTAAGTCCATTGCTTAACATGGGATAGATCTACACTCAGTGCCCACTGTATTAGGTACACCTGCTCTTTAATGCAAATATCTACTCAGTCAATCATGTAGCACCAATTCAATACATAAAAGCATGCAGACATGGCCAAGAGGTCCGGTTATTGTTCAGACTAAACATCAGAATGGGGAAGAAATGCGACCGAAGTGTGGAATAATTGTTGATACCAGATGGGGTGGTTAATTTTCACACACAACAGTCTCTAGCGTTTACAGAGAATGGTGCAAAAAACAGAAAAAACATCCAGTGAGTGGCAGTTCTGTAGGTGGAGAGTCCTTGTTAATGAGAGTAATCAGAGTAGAATGGCTGGACTGGTTCAAGCTGACAGGAAGGTGACAGTAATACAAATAACCACACGTTACAACAGAGGTGTGCAGAAGAGCATCTCTGAATGCACAGCCCGATGACCCACGAAGTGCAGCAGAAGACCATATTATAACGGGATGAAGTAAGTGGGTGGTTGATGGTCTGAAAGGCCTGTTTCTGAGCTGCATGTTCGATAACTCTATAAAACATTAGCCTGGCACTGTTGCCGGGCTACTGGCCACAACTCCACATGAACTACATGACAGATCCCTGGGTGGAGATGAGGACATGTACGAAGATGCAAGAGTCTCCCAATTCTGGAATATGGAGCAACACAAATTACTGGAGGAACTCAACAAGTCAGGCAGCATCTGTAGAGAGAATTGGGCAGTCACCCTTTTGAGTCGAGACCTTTCATCTGGACTGAAATGAGAGGGGAGATAGGTGGTATGATAAGGGAGGAAAGGAGCAAGAGCCGGCAGGTGATCGATGGAAGAGACGGAGGGCTGAAGATGACGAAATCTGATAGGAGAGGAAGGTGAGCATGGATGGAATCCTGTGGGAGGAGTATGTGGGTGATGGGCAGATGGAACGGATCGGGATAGGGATCAGGAGCAGAGAGAAAAGGGAGGGAGAGGAGGGAGCACTTGCTGGAAGTTGGGGAATTCAGTGTTTATGCTGTCCAGTTGTAGGCCACCCAGGCGGAGTCTGAGGCACTGTTCCTCTCTGATTTATGGAGATGATGGCAATGTTGGAAAATTTTACTGATGAAGAGAGTTCTAGTCTGGGATTATTTTCTCTGGAAAATGCAAGGCCCCGTCAAGTGTGATTTAATCAGGATGTATACAATTACTTAAGGTTTAGATAACTAGACAGGATACATTTCCCTCAGCAGGGAGGTCTGTGACTGAGGGACGCCAGTTAGTTGTAGGACTGGAGGGAGTTCTGAGTATCATTTCCTCTGAGGATGCTGGTATTCTGGAACTCTTTGCCCAAAGTGGTGGTGGTGGAAGGACCAGAGGGTGAGCATCAGAGGAGCCAAACCTTCACGACCAGCAGTAGTGTAGTAGGGAAGTGGGATTAGCCATTGTTTTTGGCTGGAATTGAGACATGGGCCGAATAGTCTCCTCCTTCACTCTGAATGTATAAAAGTCCCTGAATTCCCATAGCAGGTTTTGATTGTTTTCTGTTTTACTTTTTGCTCGTCTCTAAAGGCAGGTTTATGTGTTTTCATGCCCTGACTAGTCCGTCATCCCTCTGCACGTGTTCTGGGGAAACAGTTTCATCCTTGGGCACAGGGTCTCAACACACTTGTTGCTGCAGCTCCCCTACTGGCACTCAATCCCGTGGGCTTTAGTGTAGGCGGTTTGGGGTAAGGAGGTGCAGTGAGGGGGTGCCATTGTGTGCATAGTGCTTGTAGCCAAACTCTCTCCTAGCCAAGGTCTAATTCTTTTCCCAGTTAGGGGTGTATTTATGTCAAATATAGTTGACACTTCAGTGAAGTAGCTGTGATTAGCAGAGAAGCTACCCTTGTCGTTAAACCATCTCCATGTCTAAAACATTCCCCTGATAGCACTGGCCTTGTTCCTGTGTGCACGGTGTTAACAGCAGCACTTGGATCTTTACAATTCCTCTGCATTGAAGACTTGTCAGATTGAGTATGCTCTGCAGGGAGTTACAAAGGTGCATCTTTATAACCTGAGTGTGTGGACAGAAGCCTCTTGTTGCTCTCCCTGTGCAGATGAGTCAAAGCCGGTGAAGCAGAGGCGAGCACGGGCTAACTACAGCAGCTGGCAGCTGGAAGAGCTGGAGAAAGCGTTCAAGGCTACACAGTACCCAGACATCTTCATGAGAGAGGCCCTGGCGCTCAGATTGGACCTGATCGAGGCCAGGGTACAGGTACGGTTACTGCGGGAGTTCCGAGGCACTGTACGTGCTTGTGTGTCTCCGTTTGTTTTCTGTACAAACTCCGTGTATGTAGGCTTGAATGATGAATGTTGAGGTGTATGTGTGTGTGTTTCTGTATGAACTGAGGATATGCAACTATGAGAATTGCTTGTTTACTGTACATACGCAGGTGGGGTTTCTGTATATACATGTTGTGTATGTGCTGTTCATCTGTGTCTTATCTGTGCTATGTCTACTTCATTTTGTATACTGGATTATGTATATAGTGTTTTCTTTGTGTGTGCTGTGTGTGTATGTATGTGTGCTTGAATGAGTGTTAGTATTAATTAGGCCAATTAGCCCAACCTCTGTCATTGGGGAAATGCTAGAATTGAATACTTAGGAAGCAACAGCAGGGCATTAAAAAATAGCACTTTTAAGCAAATGGTTTGATGGAAAGAAAATTGTGTTTGACCAATTTGTTAGCGTTCTCTAGAAATGTATCAAACAGAGTGGCTAAAGGGTAACAAGTAGATGTGATGTATCCAACGATACACTGTGTATTGAAAATACAGGCAGGTAGACAGAGGGGGTAGTGTGGCTCTGTTGGAAAAAATGAAATCAAATCCTTAGAAAGAGGTGCCATAGGATCAGAAGATGTAGAATCCACATGGGTAGAGTTAAGAAACTGCAATGGTAAAAATGACCTTGATGGGAGTTATATCCAGGCCTCCGAACAGTAGCCAGGATGTGGACTACAAATTACAATGGGAGATAGAAAAAGCATGTCAAAAGGACAATGTTATGATAGACATGTGGTATTTCAATATGCTGGTAGATTGGGAAAATCAGGTTGGTGCAGGATCCCTAGAGATAGAATCTGTAGAATGCCTATAAACTCCATAGCTTTTTAGAGCAGCTTGCGATTGAACCTATTAGGGAAAAGGCTAATCTGCACTGGGTGTATAATGAACCAGGTTTGATTAGGGAGCTAAAGATAAAGGAACACTTAGGAGGCAGTGCTTCGAGGGAGATGCTAAAGTCAAATATATCATAATTACAGTGAAGTAAAGGAAATTACAGAGGCATGAGAAAGGAGCTGGCCAAAGTTGATTGGAAGGGGTCACTAACAGGGATGATGGCAGAGCAGCAATGGCTGGAGTTTCTGGGAGGAATTCAGAAGGCCCAGGATAGATACACCCCAAAGATGACGTATTCTAAAGGGAGAATGAGGCAACTGTGGCTGACAAGTCAAGTCAAAGCCAACATAAAAGCAAAGGAGAGGGCATATAATAGATCAAAAATTAATAGGATGTTAGAGAGTTGGAAACTTTTAAAAACAAACAGAAGGCAACTAAAAATTGCATAGAGAGGGAAAAAATGAAATATGAAGGTAAACTAGCTAATAATATAAACAAGGATACTAAAAGCTTTGTCAGATATATAAGGAGGCGAGAGGAGATATGCAACCACTGGAAAATTTTGCAGGAGAGGTCGTAACGGGGGACGAACTGAGTAAGTACATGTGTATCAGCCTCACAGTGGAAGACACTAGCAGTGTGCTGGAAGTTTGAGAGTGTCAGGGGGCAGAAGTGAGTGAAGTTCTTAGTACTTGGGAGGAAGTACTTGGGAAACTGAAAGGTCTGAATGTAGATAGGTCACCTGCACCTTGATGAACAGCACCCCATGGTTCTAAAATATATGGCTGAAGCAATTGAGGAGACAAGAGTAATGATCTTTCAAGAATCACTAGATTCTGGCATTGTTCTGGAGAAATGGAAAATTGCAAAAATCTTCTAGAAGGGAGAGAGGCAGAAGAAAAGAAATTATAGGCCAGTTGGCCTGATGTCAGTGGTTGGGAAGATGTTGGAGTTGATTGTTAAGACAGCGGCGAGGAAGCAGAAGTGCTGCAGAAGGACTGAGACAGATTAAGAGAATGGGCAAAGAGGTAGCAGATGGAATATAGTGTCAGGAAGTGTATCTACTAAATGGCAGAAAATTCAAAGATCTAAGGTGGAAAGGAAATTGGGAGTCCTTGTGCAGGATTCTCTAAAGGTTAACTTGCAAGCTGAGTCATTGGTGAGGAGGACAAATGCAAAATTAACATTCATTTTGAGAGGATTATAATATAAAATCAGGGATGTAATGATGAGGCTTTATAAGGTACTGGTGATGCTTCACTTGGACTATTGTGAACAGATTTGGGCTCTTTATCTTAGAAGGGATGTGCTGACATTGGAGAGGGTTCAGAGGAGGCTCGTGAGAATGATTCCGGGAATGAGAGGGTGATCATATGAGGAGTGTTTGTTGGCTCTGGGCCTGTACCTGTTGGAAATTAGAAGAATGAGGATGGGAGGATCCCACTGGAACTTATTGAATGGTGAAAGGCCTAGATAGAGAGGATGTGGTGAGGATATTTCCTTTCATGGGGGAGTCTAAGATTAGAGGGCACAGCCTCAGAATAGAGGGACATCCATTTAGAACAGAGATGAGAGGAATATCTTCAGCTAGAGAGTGGTGAATCTGTGGAATTCTTTGCCACAGGTCATTGGGTATATTTAAGGCAAAAGATGATAGCTTCTTGATTAGTCAGGGCATAAAAGGCTGGATAAAGGGGTTGAGAGGAAAACTGGATCAGCCATGATGAAATGGTGGAGCAGACTTGATAGGCCAAATGGACAAATTAAACTCCTATGTCTTGTAGTTTTATGTAACTGGTTCCAGAAACCATTCAGTAATCAGAATCAGAATCAGGTATATTACCACTGGTATGTGATGTGAAACTTGCTAACTCAGTAGCAACATTTCAATGTAATACATGGTAATGTAGAAGGAAAAGATAATAAAGTAATTCAATAAAGTAAATATGTATATATGTATATTTAAATTAAAAATAGTGCAAAACTGAAATAATATATAGAAAAAGTGAAGTAGTGTTCATGGGTTCAAAGTCCATTTAGGAATCGGATGGCAGAGGGGAAGAAGCTGATCCTGAATCGCTGAGTGTGTGCCTTCAGCCTTCTGTACCTCCTCCCTGATGGTAATAATGAAAAGAGGGCTTGTGCTGGGTGATGGGGGTCCTTAATAATGGACATCACCTTTGTGAGGCAATGCTCCTTGAAGATGTCTTCGAGACCACAGAGGCTAGTACCCAAGACGGAGCTGACTTATTTTACAACTTCCCATAGCTACTTTTGGTCCTGTGCATTAGCAACCTCTGCACCCCCTCCCCATACCAGTCAGTGATGTAGTCTGTCAGAATGCTCCCCATGGTACATCTATAGAAGTTTTCAAGTGTTTTAGGTGACAAACCAAACCTCTTCAAACTCCTAATGAAATATAGCCACTGTCTTGCCTTCTTCATAGCTGCATCAAAATGTTGGGACCAGGTTAGATCCTCAGAGATCCTTACACCCAGGAGCCTGAAATAAGGTGGTAGATGTAAGGTTACTGCACAAGATGAGGTTAGGGGTAAATAAATAGGCAGGTGAGAATTCCATTCCCAAGATCTGACTATAAACCAATACTTTTTTCAATATGAAAGTTAGAAATGAACAATTTCAATAAGGGTAAATTAACATGAACACTTGAAGTCCTGTATCTGTAAGATTAGCATATGAGATTACATATAAAGACCTTTTTATTGAAGATTGATTGTCTTTTGAAATAAGAAGCCGTCATCCCTATTCTAGAACTCCTAAAGATGCTTGCATTTCTTTAACTAACTTTCCTGTCTTGAAAAATGCTTTAAAATTTATGGGAGAATTTGCATGAAGTCAGATTTCCATTTGTGAGATCTATAAATTAGGGAGCATGATATGAGACTGATTAATAAAGAGTTTGGGATAAATGGATCATTTTTAGATTGACATTCAATAAGTACAGGGGTGCCACAGGGTTTGATTGTTTACAACATACACTGATGATTTGGATGAAGGGATTGTGTGTACTGGGGCAATAGTTGCTGTTTTTACAAAGATAAGTAGGTTAGCAAGTTGTGAGGAAGGCACATAGAGCCAGCTGAGGGATATGAATAGGTTCAGTGAGTGATAAAGAAATTGGCAGAATAGTATATAATATAGAATGTGAGATTGATATCCATTTTGCAAGGAAAAATGAAATGGAAAATTTCTAAATGGGTTGAGACTGCACAATGTTGTGGTGCAAAGGGTTCTGCTCAAAAAGTCTGTATGAGGTACAGCAATTAATTAAGACGGAGATATGGGGCCTCCTGTACAGCAGGAAAGTTTTGACTAACACTTACAGTGAGCTTATGAGGTCACAGCTGGAGTTCTGTGTATAGCTTTGGTCTCCGTATTTAAGACAGAATATACTTCCTTTGGAATCATTGCAGAGAAAGTTCGTGTGTGTGTGTGTGTGTGTGTGTGTGTATGTGTGTGTGTGTGTGTGTGTGTGTGTGTATGTGTGTGTGTGTGTGTGTGTGTGTGTGTGTGTGTGTGTGTGTGTGTGTGTGTGTGTGTGTGTGTGTGTGTGTGTGTGTGTGTTGTGCTAGCTGCAGCAAGACAAAGGGTTCAGGTACTATACAGGCAAGGGTAGTTTACTGCTAGTGTGTAGTCAGCCCAGGCAGGAAAGGTCTTTGTAGAGCATAGTTTCACTCTGCACAGGAGGGGACCAGATCCAATTGGGCATACCGAGACAAGATAAAGATGCAAACATAGGATTGTAGGATAACACTTAATATTGCTTAGTTATTTTATTAAATCTGAAATATTATTAGCCTTTAATGCATAGATTCTATTAGTCATTAATACCCGATTTGCCACGGTGGTGATTAGTGATTGATTATGCAATTAAGGAATTTGAACACGCACAAGGTAACCAATTGTTCAATATCTGTATTTGCTGGTCAATGTCAGTATAAAAATGGCATTTCTTTGTTCAAACTTCGGAACTGTTTGGTGTTGGGTACCACGCTGTTCTCCTTGTGCACAATAAAGTTTGAGGAACTGCTGTCCTGCAGACCACGGGTTTGTGCTAGGTTTAAAGTCTTGATCTTCAACATCTTGATCCTCAATCCAACAAAAGCGGTGCTGGCATATCAAAGATGATTATGAATATCAAACCATTGTTAATGTCAACTTTCCTTGAGATTATCTCCTGAGAGTTTGGAAGTAGTCTGCAAGAACCTTTCTTGTTAGAAGCCAGTGTTATACAGTCCAGGCAGGCTGGTAGTGTTGTGTTTGTTATTGAGGGATATTGCAGAGCGCACCAGGATGCCAGTGTGCAGGATACTCGACTGAGCTTTATCGTTTGTACAGTATGTGAACTCCTCCCTGGTGGGAGTGGCTGACTGAGTGACACACGAATAACACCATTAACTAGCACTACATCTCCCCTTCTTGATAAAAAAGGAAAAACTAGGTAAGCACCTCTTGTTTAGAGAACTCCATTGAAATTATCGTAACTGAAATTGAGCGATTCAGTTCACTTTACCCATAACATGTAACTCATGCTCCTTATATAAACATATAAATAATTGTCAACTTTATGACTGTCTTTCTCTTTCTTTGTATAAAAAAGAATTGCCAACACCATAACTGTCCTTTTCTCTTTTTGCTTCCCTCCTCTTTTCTCCACAATTAACTTTTTTAAGAACAGCTCTCATTTTGTGAAATGGTTTCAACATTAGAACTCTTTTTAAGAAACACTAATTCTAATGCACATCAGGGAAGATACCTGAACACTCCAGCAAAATGAAAGGATTACTCTGACCCTTTAGTCACTTGCCCAAAGGTATTAGGCTATGGAGTATATCTCGGTGGTGTGACAGATAAACGACCGATCTAGTATAGGTTCCTGGATGTGTTGGAGTGATTAGAGATTCTTGGACAGGTGCATCCACTTCCGGTAAGTGATCCTCGTTATAAGGCTTAGGCCACTCTATTTCTTTCTCTACCTTTCATGTATTTCGAAGGCACATGAACACACACCCATGCTGCCAGATTTCACCTGGTGATGTGCTGATCAGAAACGATCGTGGTGCATGCTGACGGACTGCTGTTCCTTCGGTGAATGGGTCTGAAACCATTCCTGGGTGTCAGCTTCACCATTCCTGGGTGACAACGAAGTTTTTGCTCTGTGTCTGAGATCATGCATGCTCTTCATTTTCTCACACTGTTGTCTCAAAATTCCTCACTTTGTCCAAGTCTGGTAAGTGAGGTGGAGAAGGGAAGGAGGAACAGACAGGCTTGTTCTCAGTCTCTGGCCCATTGACAGCTCTGATGGACTGTAGCTGTCGTAAGAGGTGAAGAGCGATAGCTAGCAGTGCTCTGTAGGGGTCTTTTGCCTTCAGTAGGCGACCTTTAACAGTTTGCACAGCTTTTTCCACTTCCCCGTTTGCCTGTAGGTAAGGTGGGCTGCCTGTCTGCTGTTTGAACTCATGGTTCCAATCAAAGGCTTTCAACTCTGAGTTGCTGAATTGTGGACTATTGTCAGTCACAAGTGTCTCTGGTGTTCCATGGTGAGTGAATACAACTTTCAGGTGCCGTGTAACTGCTGCTGAGTTTGTAGATGATGGCTCGGACACCTCAACATCCCGTGAGTAGTAATTCACAGTGGGAAGATATTTGTCTCTTTTCAGCTCAATAATGCCTGAGCTTGCAATTTGCCATGGGAAGTATGGCAGCTCTGTGGGACAGAGAGACTCAGCGTGATTTTGTGCAGTTTCCTGGATTGATTTACATCATCTCTGAGCTGTGTGCTCAGACCAGGCCACCACAAGGATGGCCTTGCTCTTAGGCCACATTTTTCAATGCTTTGATTTCCTGGTGGATTTGGTGAGCATAGAAGCAGAAATGATGAGTCTGTCGCTGTTTAGCAGCAAATGATGAAGAATGGTGAGTGTGTCTCTTTCAAGCCAGTAAGGTCTGAGTTCATGAGCTCCTTTGGAACAGCTGTCCATCCAAGCTCACAGTATTGCAATACCTTGCTGCAGATTTGGTCCCTTTTCAATTCAGTGTGAATTTACTCTGTGAAGCAGGAAAGCTTTCAGATACTGTTCCTGAGCTAAGAAGATGTTGGTGTCTTCCATGAGGTGGAGTCAGCTTCCGTCCACTCACATTTGTGTGGCATCCTTGACAGAGTGTCTGGTGTTGTGAAAGATTTGCCGGTGTCATAACAGTATCACACAAACCTCATTCTGAATCTTTGCAGACGCAGAGGTAAGTCATCCAAGTGTTTTGAGCTGAGGAGGCTGACAAGTGGCTTCTGGTCTGTTTCAAGTAGGAATTTGGTGTCTATCAAGTAGAATCTGAAGAACCATGAAGCCACACGACAGCCACAATCTCCTTTTCGATTTGGGCGTGATGCTGTTCAGTGGGAGTCAGTGCTCTTGATACATATGCCACCGGTTTCCATACCCCACTACAGTGTCGCATGAGCACCCCCCCCCCCCCCCAGGCCAAAGGAAGAGGTGTCTGCTGAGACCTTGGTTGCTTTGTTCCGATCAAAGAATGCCAATATTGGTGGACAGATAAGCTGTGCTTTAAGTGATGACAATGACTTCTCCTGTGGTGTGTGCCAGACATTTCTCTCAGAGAGGAGGTCTCTAGGTGGTTTTGATTTCTCTGTCAAATCTGGAATGCACTTTCCCAGCTGGCTTACTATGCCAAGGAAACTGTGGATCTCTGATATATTCATGGCTTCTTCCATGTTCTGAACTCCTGCCGGTTTGTCTGAATCTGGTTGCATCCCTCCAAATTTGCAGATCTGCATTTCTTTTTGTTCAAAGGTCCAATTTAATGTCAGAGAAATGTATGCAATGTACATTCTGAAATGCTTTCGCAAACATCCACAAAAATAGAGAGGAGGTTTGAACCCCAAAGACTGAACAACAGTTAAACTTGAGAACCAAAGTCTCCCACAGCTTTCCCTCCCGCGCGTAAGCGGCAGCGAGCAACGACCTCCTTTTCCCCCGCCGGCAAAAAAAAGCAAGCATCACACTCCAACATCAGCAAAGTGACAGCAAAGACACAGACTTGCAGTTACCCCAAAGACTTGGCGTTTCACACCAGCATTCGACATACCACAGATTCTCTCTCTCCCTAATAAACGAAAAAGGTGTTTCCATTTTCCCAGCGAGTGGGGAGACATAACAAACAACTCACTGGCTTATGATGTTAAAAGTCCGTTACATTGAATTTTTCGAGCTCTGTGCCTGAAGATTGCAAAGATCCCAGGTCTTTGGGCCCACAGCAGATATCCCGACTCCCCCCTATGACACACAGGTCTCTGGCCATAACACCAACCCTCGATCCGCTCATTTCCAGAGCTCCGAGATCTTAGGCTTCCAAATACGAGCCAGACTTTCAGGTATGCCGAACAACAGCCTGTCCTAAAACCCCGGGATCCGGTCCCATTTCTACAAAGAACCGAAGTCAGTGTGTAACTCCAGGTCAGGGTCTTCAAAAGAACCTTGGAAAGGAAAAATAAAGATATTAAAGATGGAAATAGAGCTGTTTCCGAAGATGCAAGCAAAGGAGTTGCCGTTTAGTGCCATCTTAACTCTGCCTCCAACTCCAGGTTCAGGGTGATTCCTTCCTGTTTCAGTTTCTCCAAGGCACCTTCCCTCTTTGACGTGTTCCTCACTTGAACCTCCAGAGATGAATATATTGTTCAGTCTACTCCTTCCAGTCCCTCTAAAATTTGGTTCATCGTCTTCTGAAACAATTCAGAGATACCAAAAGGGAGTAATTGAAGGCATAGCATTGATATGGTGTGATAAAGATTGTGAGCTTCTGTGACTCAGGAGCTAAACAGATCTGCTGGAACCTTGAGTTTGCATCTATTTTGGTGAAGGACTTTGCTCCACCCAGCATACTAAGTGTGTGATCAACAGACGGCAGAATAAACTTATCGCACCCAGTGCATTATTCAATTTTGTTTGATCAACACAGATCCTCACCGTACCATCTGGCTCGGGAACAGGAATAATGTCAGCACACTAGTCAGTAGGTCCATTCACTCGAGTTATGAGGTCAAGTGCCTCTGTTGTCTCAAGTTCACCTTTGACCCCTTTGTTCATCAATGGGACTGGTATACATCTCACTGTGGGCAGAGAGTAGGGCATCACTCCTGGCCTCAGTTGAATAAGGTACTCTGCTTTCAGTATCCCCAGGCCTGTGAACAACTCCGGGTACTTCTCCTGCCACTGAACATTGTTTAGTGAATCCAACCTTGCGATGAGGTTCAGTTTCGCAATGGTCTGCCGTCCCAGTAGTGACGAGAAGAGATTCTGAATAACATAGAGTTCCTCTTTTAACTGTTTCTTATTTTTACAGATGGAATTAGTAAACATTCCTTTCATACTGGGCTTGTGTTTCACTGGCCCCGTGAGCATTCTCTTTGTTGGATTTAGCGTAACGCCTGATTCCTTTGCCAGTTTTGTAACAGACATTCATGGATGGCTGTGACATCTGCCCCAGTGTCCATCTTGAATGTCACTGCCTCATTTTGCAACTGAACTGTAGTGCTCCAGTCTTGTCTATTTGCAACTAGAGCCCCAAGGAAACTCTCTCTTTGAATCATGGTCTTCTTTGACCTCCTGAAGAACTGTTTTCAAAGGTTCAAAGGTCCAATTTAATGTCAGAGAAATTTATACAATATACATCCTGAAATGCTTTATCTTTGCAACCATCCACGAAAACAGAGGAGTGCCCCAAAGAATGAATGACAGTTAAATGTTAGAACCCCAAATTCCCCCCTCAGCTCCCCTCTCTCCCGTGCATAAGTGGCAGCAAGCAACAATCCCCCCACCAGCAAAAAAAAGCATCGGTACCCATCACTGAACACTCAGGCATGAGCAAAGCAACAGCAAAGACACAGACTTGCATTTACTCCAAAGACTTCTTGTTTCATCCGGTTTATGAAATATCACAGATTCTCTCTCTCCCTAATAAGCAAGAAAGAGGTGTCTCCGTTTTCCCAGTGAACAGGGAGACATAACAAACAACTCACTGGTTTACGATGTTAAAAGTCCATTACATCACTTTTCGAGCTCTGTGCCAGAAGATCTCAAAGATCTTGGGTCTCCGAGTCCACAGCAGATATCCCAACTCCCCTGACGACACACGGGTCTTCTGCCGTGACACCGACCCTCGATCCGCCCATCTCCTCAGCCCTGAGATCCTAGGCTTCCGAATCTGAGATGGACTCTTAGGCTGAGCCGTTGGGCGTGCTGAACAACAACGGTCGGTTATGAAACCCCGAGAGCGGGTTTCTGAAGAAGCAATCACCGTTTATCGCCATCATTACTCCGCTCCACCTCTTTGCTTTTGAGCGACACTGGCTTTTATAATGGCCAACTCTATTCCAGGGTGGCATTTCACTTCTTTTGCTGGTCAGAGCTCTTTGATATGGAATTGAGACTTGCTGCCTCTCCTGAAGTTGGCCATTTTACCCACTCTTAGTTTTGCTTATCTGTTTTGTTTGAGCTCAGCTCTAGCTGTCACCTCTTTCAGTAGTCTTTCTGACTGCACCTCGTTTGTACACTTCTTTTTGTACAGTTTCTAGCTTTACGTCAGCGTCGGTTCATGCGTGAGTTCTGCCTGTTGCTGATGAACATTCTCACTCTGCCTGACCATAGTAATGGCTTCTTCTAGTGTGAGATTTACCTACACTTGAAGTTTTGCTGACAATTTGGTGTCTAGTAGCCTGGCCACAATCCAGTTTCTAATGAGCTCATTGCTCAGATTTCCATATGCACAGTAGTCTGACTTTCGCTTTCCTTTGAAATATTCTTTGACTTTGTCCACAGTGTTTAGTATTCCTTTTCCTGAGCATCTGTCAGTCCTAATCCACCCATGATGTCATTTGCTTTGTCACCCATGCAATATATCAGTGTGCTTACTTGATGCTCCTCTGAAGCTGAGTGAGATAGCTTAAATCTCTCAAAGTGTCTGAGCCATCTCTAAAGTACCCTGGTTTAGAGAAGTCAAATGTCTTGGGGGGCATTATTAGATAAGTAGATGTAGGTTCTGCAGGTATTTGCTCCATTTTCCTGTTTGTTTATTTATTGTTTTATTTATTTAGACTACAAAAGTCTTCTTTTCTCTCCCTGAGAGTTTGACTGACTTCTCTGTGTCTCGGTGCACTTCCCCAGGATAGTGGCCCACAGATTATTACAGTACATCCACTTTTGGCTGTAGCTTGAAGGTGTTGCCTAGTTATCCTGGCCTTTCCCAGCTCATGTCTCAAGGTTAGCAAACTGGCGTAGACAGTTTAGGTTGAAGTCTTTGGATATTTGTCATAGATATATGCCAACAAGGACATTCTTACTGAAAATTGTCTTGTTGGGGATCCCACTTGGTTTGTAGCATCAATTCATTGATGATCAACCACTTCCGACACCATGTTGTGTTTGTTACTGAAGGATGATGCAGACCACACCAGGACAGCAGCATGCAGGATACTCGACTGAACTTCATTGATATCTTTGCTTGCACAGTATGTGAACTCCTCCCATATGGGAGTGGCTAACTGAGTGGCACAGGAATAACACTATTAACTACCACCACAGGTAGACAACACTTGCATTTTAGAAATTGAGTACTCTCTTGTAATCTTCAACAAATGTGTCCGAAGGAACTTGGAATCAGTGTGTGGTCATAAATGTCACCTGTGTACTGCAGCTGGACTGTTGAGAGGCTGATTTTGGCCCTGTAGTGAAGGCAGTAGCTGTTGAACTGATTCCCACTGTCCTGTGGAGGTTTGTTGGAGATGAGGTGTAGCACTGCAGTAAGAAAAATTGAGATAAACATTGGGGCAATGATGTAACCTCAGGTGGTATCTGCCTATACTGTGATTGTCTCTTGTGTATAATATCCAGGCAACAGACAGTGATCTCTAGATACTTGGTCTGAGATTCCAACAATATTCACCATGTAACACACACAAAATGCTGGTGGAACTCAGCAGGCCAGGCAGCATCTACGTAAAGAGTACAGTCAATGTTTCGGGCCAAAATGTGTGTGTTGCTTGGATTTCCAGCATCTGCATACCTTCTCTTGTTTATGATTGAATATTCACTAAGATTTCCTGTTCCTGGCTACGTTTCCTGCTTTAATTTCTTTTGAGCCTGATTCTAAATAACTCTCCATGGATGATGCCTGACCTGCTAAGTACTTCCCAAGTTCTCAATTTTTTCTTGCCCGTCTCTCCTTTTTCTAATTGCAGTGGATCCTGCAGTTTAACTTCATATTTCATTCCTCATATTCTCTTTCTCTCCTGTTCACAATTTATTTGTTATCCTTTGCAAATTTAAAAACCCTCCCAATGTCCTGGTTTTAGAAACATTGGCTCTTTGAATCTAGTATTAAATACTTCTAATTAAGTATGGATGTAACATCTCCTCTGTGAAATCGTTATCTCTCAAGGGAATGTTGAGAATAATGAATCATTTCTTTCAGTTAACCTATTAATTTCCTCAGAATTGAAAGTTTCAATTTGAATCCAGCTTCAAAGTTTGCCACATCGCTTCCAAATTTGCAAATGTGAAATGTTCCCATTTAGTAATGAGTTTTCTGCAAATTATCCTTTGCTACAACATTCCTAATTCACCTTTCATTGTTACACAAAACTTCTTGTCCAATTTTGTTCCTCAGCAAATTGTTCTAAATTGGAGTTCCTCATGATTATTACACAATACACATTAAATATTGTCCAATTTATTGATTTATTTTGTGCCCAATACTCCTTCACTATTATAGTGGCCGTAAGCCACACCCAGTAGTAATTTTTTTGATTACCCCCCCCCCCCCCCCCCCATCCCATCTCTCATCCGTGCCGGGTCTTTACCATTCCCTCCGACCTTCAACTCTCTGAGGCAGAGCACTCTGTCCTCAGTAAGGGCCTCACCTTTGTCCCCCTTCGCCCACACCTCAGTGAGTTCTGCGTACGCCATGACGCTGAACTCTTCTTCCGCCGGCTCCGTCTCCGAGCTTACTTCTTTGGCAAGGACTCTCCTACCCCCACCGATGACCTCTTCTCCCATCTTCAACCCTCCTCCTCTTCATGGACACCCCACTCTGGTCTTCTGCCTGCTCTGGATCTCTTTATTGCTAACTGCCAAAGGGACATCAACCGTCTCAACTTCAGCACACCTTGTTCCAATTCCAATCTAACTCCTTCTGAATGCTCTGCTCTCCGCTCCCTCTGCACCAATCCCAACCTCACTATAAAACCCGCTGATAAGGGCGGAGCTGTTGTAGTCTGGCGTACTGACCTATACCTGGCCGAGGCACAGTGACAACTCACTGATACCTTCTCTTATTTACCCCTTGATCATGACCCCACTAAGGAGCACCAGGCCATCATCTCCCACACCATCATCAACCTTATCAGCTCTGGGGATCTCCCATCCACTGCCACCAACCTCATAGTTTCCACACCCCGCACTTCCCGTTTCTACCTCCTACCCAAGATCCACAAACCTGCCTGTCCAGGCAGACCCATTGTCTCAGCTTGCTCCTGCCTCACCAAACTAATTTCTGCATACCTTGACACTGTCTTATCCCCCCTTGATCAATCCCTTCCCATCTATGTTCATGATACTTCTCATGCTTTGAATTTTTTCAATGACTTTAGGTTCCCTGGCCCCCACCACCTTATTTTCACTATGGACGTCCAGTCCTTATATACCTCCATCCCCCACCAGGAAGGTCTCAAAGCTCTCCACTTCTTTTTGGATTCCAGACCTAACCAATTCCCCTCTACCACCACTCTCCTCCATCTAGCAGAATTAGTTCTTATTCTCAATAATTTCTCCTTTGACTCCTCCCACTTCCTCCAAACCAAGGGTGTAGCCATGGGTACCCGTATGGGTCCCAGTTATGCCTGCCTTTTTGTTGGCTTTGTGGAACAGTCCATGTTCCAAGCCTATATGGGTATCCATCCCCCACTTTTCCTTCGCTACATCGACGACTGCATTGGCGCTGCCTCCTGCACGCATGCTGAGCTCGTCGACTTGATTAACTTTGCCTCCAACTTTCACCCTGCCCTCAAATTTACCTAGTCCATTTCCGATACCTCCCTCCCCTTTCTTGATCTTTCTGTCTCCATCTCTGGAGATGACTTATCTACTGATATCTACTATAAGCCTACAGACTCTCACAGCTACCTGGACTATTCCTCTTCCCACCCTGTCTCTTACAAAAATGCTATCCCCTTCTCACAATTCCTCCGTCTCCACCGCATCTGCTCTCAGGGTGAGGCTTTTCATTCCAGGACAAAGGAGATGTCTTCCTTTTTTAAACAAAGGGGCTTCCCTTCTTCCACCATCAACTCTACTCTCAAACGCATCTCTCCCATTTCCCGCACATCTGCTCTCACCCCATCCTCCCGCCACCCAACTCAGGATAGGGTTCCCCTTGTCCTCACCTACCACCCCACCAGCCTCCGGGTCCAACATATAATTCTCCGTAACTTCCGCCACCTCCAACGGGATCCCACTACCAAGCACATCTTTCCCTCCCCCCCTCTTTCTGCTTTCCGCAGAGATCGCTCCCTATGTGACTTCCTTGTCTATTCATCCCCCTCATCCCTTCCCACCCATCTCCCTCCTGGCACTTATGCTTGTAAATGGAACAAGTGCTACACCTGCCCTTACACATCCTCCCTCACCACCATTCAGGGCCCCAGACAGTCCTTCCAGGTGAGGCGACACTTCACCTGTGAGTTGGCTGGTGTGGTATACTGCGTCCGGTGCTCCCGGTGTGGCCTTTTATATATTGGTGAGACCCGACGCAGACTGGGAGACCGTTTCGCTGAACACCTACGCTCGGTCCGCCAGAAAAAGCAGGATCTCCCAGTGGCCACACATTTTAATTCCACGTCCCATTCCCATTCTGATATGTCTATCCATGGCCTCCTCTACTGTCAAGATGAAGCCACCCTCAGGTTGGAGGAACAACACCTGATATTCCGGCTGGGTAGCCTCCAACCTGATGGCATGAACATTGATCTCCCTAACTTCCGTTAATGCCCCTCCTCCCCTTCTTACCCCATCCCTGATTTATTTATTTCCCCCCACTCCTTTTTTTCTCTCTCTCTCTTTGCCCATCAATCTGCCTGTTCTCCATCTCCCTCTGGTGCTCCCCTCCCCCTTTCTTTCTTCCTAGGCCTCCCATCCCATGATCCTTTCCCTTCTCCAGCTCTGTATCCCTTTTGCCAATCACCTTTCCAGCTCTTAGCTTCATCCCACCCCCTCTGGTCTTCTCCTATCATTTCGCATTTTCCCCTCCCCCTCCTACTTCCAAATCTCTTACTATCTTTCCTTTCAGTTAGTCCTGATGAAGGCTCTCAGCCCGAAACATCAACAGTGCTTCTCCCTATAGATGCTGCCTGGCCTGCTGTGTTACACCAGCATTTTGTGTGTGTTGCTTGAATTTCCAACATCTGCAGATTTCCTCGTATTTGAGTAATTTTTTGTATTCTGTGTGGAACGAGCTTCCAGTAGAAGTGTTAGAGGCAGGTTTGGTATTGGCATTTAAAGTAAAATTGGATAGGTATATAGACAGGAAAGGAATGGAGGGTTATGGGCTGAGTGTGGGTCAGTGGGACTAGGTGAGTGTTAGCGTCGGCACGGACTAGAAGGGCTGAGATGGCCTGTCTCCGTGCAGTAATTGTTATATGGTTATAATTTGTAGACTTGCTGCTCCTACTAATTTCTCACTGTACCTGTGTACTTGTACAAAAACTCATCTTTGACTTTAATCACTTTGATTTGAGCCCTAATTCCAAGAAAAGATCCTTTCTCCTTGCTGCTTTATCACATTGTTTATAAAGCACTTCCTGGGTCACAACATTTCTGGTCACCACACTTCAGAAAGGATGTGAAAGACCTGGAGAAGGAACAGAACGGATCTATGAGGATGGTTTCAGGGGATGAGGGATTTCAGCTGGATGGTTAGATGAGATGCTGAGGTTATTCTTGGAGCAAAGAAGTCTGTGGAGAGATGTGGACAAGATGTGAGTGATTTAGACAAGATAAAAATTGTAGGGCTAATCCCATTAGTGAACGGTTCAAGGACTGGAGGTGCAAACTCAAAGTAATGGGTTGAAGTTACAGGGTGGGTTAGGCAATAAGGATAAATGACTGTAGAAAGTAGCAAGCATCTGGAACTACTTAGCTGCTGAGAGGGGCAGAGGTGGGTAATAAGCCATTCAGGCCTTGAGAGGAGAATTAGATAGACACTTCAGCAGAAGTAATTTGCTGGACTAGAGGGGAATGTGACTGATTAAAAGTCAAGTGTTTGGAACATTTGATCAGACTAGAAATAATGCTTCAGTAATGGTTCCAGATCAATCCTTCTTTCTAGGTGGCAATTGATTTCATTCATCATCCCGACTTTGCTCCTTTCTCTGATAGGGGCAACACAACACAGCAACCATATGGAAAGCAGAAGGTGATCTAAATAGACCAGTGGTCCTTTACTGACTCTACACCATATCATAAGGCTAATTCACTAGTTGACCACTGTAAGTTGCCCTAATGTGTAGGTGGGTGTTTGAATGTGGGGAATTGATGGGACTATGGGGAGAAAATAAATTAGAAGAAGATAGTGATGGACAGGATTGTTGTGAGAGCTGAAATAACTCAATGGGACAAATAGCCTCTGCCTTCTCAGGAAGAACTAAAAAAAATCAGAACTCTTGTAACAGCAGAGAAAGAGGAAGAAAAAGTCATATCTGTGGAGAGAGGGAGAAAGGGTGGTGATGATTCTAATTTTAAGAATGTTGGTTCAGGAATAAATACTGGGCTGGACACAGCAGAGAACTCCCCTGTTCCTCTTTAAAGTAGAGAGTTGCTATTTTATGTCCACTTGACCAGGCAGTTAGACTTAGTTTAACACCCCCTCCTGCAGCTCATTGCCTCTGACAGCGCAGTATTCTATGGGAAACTTAGGGCAGTTAAGTACAATGTAATGAGATTATTCCACAATTAACTGAGGGATTTATTCTGCAGGTTTGGTTCCAGAACCGCAGGGCTAAGATGAGGAGGCAGTTAAAGCTGCAGGGCAGATCCTCGGAGAAGAGCAGAGTCCAAGAGGCAAGCAACAGTGCGGAGGAGGAGAAATGCCGCCGTCTGAATATCGATGTGGTCACTGACAAGATGGAGAAAGCCACTCCCCCCTGGCCTGAATCCCAGGTACACCGAAGAGAACACCTAATTGCACCCCCGTTCCAGACAGCGGTCCAGGGCATCAGAGACCGTTCCAGGCCAAGCCCCAATCCAAAGGAGATTCGCAGCTGCAGCATTTCCACACTCCGAGCAAAGGCGAGGAAACATGAGGCCGAGATACACAGTGGGGCCGCCCAACTGCTTCCTGTCTCTGCGGGGACTCAAGAGACAATTGATGAGGTCAACAATAGTGATTTGTAACTGAGTCGCCAGACCGCAAGACATCCAGCTCTGGTGTCAGAGACTGGTCGCACCGTGCACCATTCTCAGAGGGTCTTGCAACAGAGACTGTGCAATGGATGGACATACAGTGTTGAGTACACAGAGAGAGAGACTGCACAAAATGTCCAACACAACCAGAGAATGTGCATGGAGGCCCTGTAACACAAAGAGACTATATTATAGAAAGGGATTGTGTAACATCCAGACCAAATATTAGCTCACTAGGAGATTGCAGAAAACTAGGGAGAGCATGAGCAATGGTAAGCCACACCTACACAACGTAGATGAGGGTCTGGATTTCACCAGGGCTGAGAGAGGATGACATGTTTAATTCTTTGCCAGGACATTGCTTGAGGTTTAATTGAACAACGTCACAACAACTCCTGCGGATAGCAGAAGTGGCTTTAGCAGATACGCTCTTCGAGAAGTGACTCTATGCGTCGGATACAGAACTGTGCATGTGTTATGACAAATACTAATTGTGTGGAGGGTATCCAACATGTTATACATAAACGTAGAACTGTGTGGCATTAGACTAAAAGAGACTGTGGTGATGTACTAAATAGAGGAGCCCATTTAATGCATGCGCCAGTCAATCTCAAACTCGCAGTAGATTAATTCATTCTGAGGGAACAGCACCATCTAATGGATCCCATGCACTGGCTCCAGGGTCACCTGGTTAACAATTCCTTTAATAATTTTAAAATACCTTCAATTGCCAAGAAACAGAATGTGGCCATTCGGCACCACAGGGCTGTTCTAACTCCATGACTCATCCGTTTCCTTGCCTTAATGTCACTTACAACTTTGTTAACCTTGGTTTTGAAGTTCCCAAAGGACCTACACTGGAATCCAAAGACTTTTGAAGCACAGAGTTGGTGGTTTCTTGTATTACAAAGTATGTTTGCAGTTTGCTCTTGAAGGGTGTAGGTTTAATTTTAATAGTTGTGGTATCTTTGGTATTCCTCCCCAAACTGATATTTAACCTAACAATAGCGATCTAGTGTTCTGAAACACTCTACAAATCAGGATGCATCTGAGGAGACAGAACAGAATTAAAGGTCACAAACACATAATGTTGACTGTTTCTCTTTCACAATTGTTGCCTGACTTACTGAGTTTTTTCCTCCAAAATTCTCTGTTTTTTGTTTTAATTTCATGGCATTTACAGTTTAAAAGAAAATCACTTAATGCTCCATTCAATAACCTTACATCTGTGATGAGAGTTCATCCGATGAAAGGGTTGTTAATATGAACTGCTCTTCTCGCTGTTCCCTACTTTGAATTTTCATACTTCCAGTTTTCTCAGTGACAAGTTAAACATTGTGACCAGTTTACTTTAAACTTGCAAGCTATTCTTGTAATTAATTAGATTGTAATCCAATCTTTAATTGGTGATATTACCACAAGTTTGGAACAGAAAGTTGCATAATTCAGCTCAGGTTGCTTGACACTATTGATTCTACAAAGTGAAACAAATCAATATTGAAACATCTGGAAGTAATTTCTCTTCTTAATTATGTAAAACTGGACCACAGTGTACAATACCATGGTAAATGCTATCAGGGTGAGTAGTCCTAGAGCACATATTTGTGCACAAGGTCCTTCAATAAGGTGCTGAGAGAGTGCTACACCATCAGGTGCCATCCTTCAATTTGTGTGTAAACCTATATTCATCAGGGAATTCTTTAAGCAATCTCTGGGCACTCTTGAGAAGGAAATTAGCAGTTCATCATCTCACTGGACCTCCCTCTGTGTAATTGAGACTTGCAGTTCCTCTGTTATAAAAGTGACTATGTTTCAAAAGGACTTCACTGGCTGAAAGACACTTTGCAACATCCTGAGACCATGAAAGGTGTGATATGTGCAAGTCCTTATTTAATAACTTCCACTGACAGAACAACTAAGCTGCAAAATTCTCAAAATGGAAAATACTCATTTGAGGTGGAAACCATTAATGGAAAAGAAAGATACAAGTCTTTCACTGTCCAAGGGCAGGGAAGTACGGTCGGTTCAGCATTACGCAGCAAGCTAATGACCCAGTCCAACAAAATGGCCGACACATATACCTCAACCACAAGCTGATCCCTTCTCCCACTTCTTGAATCTGAAGGTGCTGAGGGGTTGATGAGGCACGATTGAGGTTGGAGAGAAGAGTGCAGGAGGAGGCAGTGATAGGTGGGTGGCGAGTGTGAAGGGCAAGGAGGAAGGATGTTATGGTAAGTGAGACTAGTAGTGGGAGATAAACAGAATAGTGTATAGAGAGTCAGGAAGGGAAATGGGGGGAGGGTTGGTATGAGAGGATAGTGGAAAGTGTAGGTGCAGAGGGAGATGGGAGAGAAGGGGAGTGGAGATACAGGTTGGTAGGGAGAGGAAGGATTGATAACTGGTTGCCATCACTAGCTGTCCATCTCAAACATGGGAAGGACTAACATGATGATGGAAGTGTAAAAGGTGCTTTGCAACATGGGCGCAATGGGCCGAATGGCCCGTTTCCTTGCTGTGTTACTTTATGATCAAATGTAGGAAGGGCTTTAGTTATAACAGTGAAGGGGCAGATCTTCCCTCAGTATGGGAGGGCTAAGATTATTTAATTGCGAGAGGGTCCATTTCCTTGGAGTAGGAGGACCTATCCCGGGATAGGCGGAGTCAAATAGCGTGGGAGAGACTATCAGCCAGAGTGGGAGGGGCTGTCGTTATATCAGGGTGACTTGGGCTAATTTTTATGGGCGGCAGTGTTGATCTTATCCCGAATGTGGGGAATTCCTGGTGTGTGTGTTTTGGGTTTGAGCGGAGTTGCTGTGTGTGGTCCTGTGTATCAGGCAGCCTGTGGGGATGTGCCAGACCCGCTCTGTCCCTTTCACCCCCTCTCCACGGTTGTACCCTGCTGTCTGCCGCTGACACCTTCTCCGAGCGTTTGTTCCGGTACAGCCGGCTCGGCGTTGTCTTTTCCCTGCCAGTCGCAGTCTCCAAGTTCTTCCGTGCCTCCCTCCTTCTCGCCTGTCTCCTCCCACTTTCTCTTACTCACTCGCGTTCCCTCTCACTCCGGCAGCTCCCGGATCTCGGTGCTCGCTCGTTTCCACATGGCTGCGATTAAAGCCTTGCAGCAGTGGTGTAAGAAACAGTGCGAGGGATATCGCGATGTGGAGATCACTAACATGACGACCTCTTGGCGGGATGGGCTGGCTTTTTGTGCCATCCTACACCACTTCAGACCCGAGCTCATGTGAGTCAGTCACAAACACCGGTCTTTATCCCGGATCTGGAGAGAAAAAACTATAAGAATGTGTTTCTGTGTTGGAGGGATGAGAGAGCGAGTCGCGGCTTGTTCGGCAGTGAATCCGGGGCCGGGCTGATTGTAGACCGAGTCAGTTCCCTGTTTGTGTGTCAGTTCTGTGTGTGTGTGTGTGAGAGAGAGAGAGAGAGAGAGACCGGCGTTTTCTTGCTCAACGCCGCAACTTGTAGGTAATGGGATCAGTCGGAACGGCAATTCTCTACAAGTGAAGAGAAGTGTGCGTGTTGGCTACTGTAATCGAGTTTGATTTGTGACTGGCGCTGCCCGGTCCACAGATGTTTCTGATATATTTTTGTTTTAAAGGATTATATTTAGCGCCAGTTGTGTGGCTAATGACGAACAGCTGCACAGATTTTCCCGCGAGGTTCGGCTGCCGAAGTTTCCGAAATTGCCTAATGGCTGTAAATCAGCATTTAAAAAGGCTACATTCCGTCGTCTGAATTAATCCAATCGGCCCACCCCCACAACACCTCCCAAATGTGAAGTTTCACCCCGTGAGATCAGTAGCCAGGTGGAGTGAGCGTTCCCCGGACAGTTCTGGAAAGTGTCGGATCTCACAACCAGTCATGGAAACGCTGTGGGGGTCAAGGTCGGGATATGTGCACAAAGTATGTGCCCATAGCTGGGGTCCTGGCATCTGTGATGGAGTCTGGGGTTAAGATTTGGGTTGTTTGGAAAGGGGCTTACGCTTTGTCCCACTGTTGAAACTATCCAAGGCTGAAATCGGGGGGCAATGGCGCTTGGGATTGGTCACTGGAAGGGAGGAATATTCCCAGCTTCGTACAGAGTTGAAAACCAGAATTTCGAGTCTCGCTCCACTGGCCTGCAGAGGGGGTGTTGCACTGTTGGAAGTGCCCTCTTTCAGATGAAGCATGAACACTGTGTGTGAGCGCTACTATTGAAAAGTAGAATAATGAGTTATTTCTGATGTCCAAGCCAATGTTATTTCTTGCCCAGTGTTATTACAACGGACATCTGGTTGTTATCAGCCTGGTTTTCCATGGAACTCACTTGGCATAAATTAGCTATCATAGTCTTAAAAAGAGATAGAAGGAACCTCAGATGCTGGAATCTGGAGCAAGAAAGCGCATGAGCTTAGAGCGTGGATTAGTACTTGGTGATATGATGTGGTGGCCATTACAGAGACTTGGATGGCTCAGGGACAGGATTGGTTACTTCAAGTGACAGTTTTAGATGTTTATGAAAGGACAGGGAGGGAGGCAAAAGAGGTGGGGGCGTGGCACTGTTGATCAGAGATAGTGTCACGGTTGCAGAAAAGGTGGACACCATGGAGGGATTGTCTACAGATTCTCTGTGAGAGGAGGTTAGGAAAAGGAAGGGATCAATAACTACTGGGTGTTTTTTTATAGTCCGCCCAATAGTAACAGGGATATCGAGGAGCAGATAGGGAAACAGATCCTGGAAAGGTGTAATAATAACAGTTGTCTCGATGGGAGATTTTCCCAAATATCAATTGGCATCTCCTTAAAGCAAGGGGTTTAGATGGGATGGAGTTTGTTAGGTGTATTCAGGAAGGTTTCTTGACACAATATGTAGATAAGCCTACAAGAGGAAAGACTGTACTTGATTTGGTATTGGGAAATGAACCTGGTGTCAGATCTCTCAGTGGGAGAGCATTTTGGAGATGGTGATCATAATTCTATCTCCTTTACAATAGCATTGGAGAGAGATAGGAACAGACAAATTAGAAAAGCGTTTAATTGGAGTAAGGGGAATTATGAGGCTATCAGGCAGGAAATTGGAAGCTTAAATTGAGAACAGATGTTCTCAGGGAAACATAATGGAAGAAGTGTGGAAAATGTTCAGGGGATATTTGTATAGGGTTCTGCATAGGTATGTTCCAATGAGACAGGGAAGCTATGGTAGGGTACAGGAACCGTGGTGTACAAAGGCTGTAAAAAATCTAGTCAAGAAGAAAAGAAAAGCTTACAAAAGGTTCAAAGAGTTAGGTAATGTTAGGGATCTAGAAGATTATAAGGTGACTAGGAAGGAGCTTAAGAAGGAAATTAGGAGAGCCAGAAGGGGCCATGAGAAGGCCTTGGTTGGCAGGATTAAGGAAAACCCCAAGGCATTCTACAAGTATGTGAAGAGCAAGAGGATAAGACGTGAAAGAATAGGACCTATCAAGTGTGATAGTGGGAAAGTGTGTATGGAACACGAGGAAATAGCAAGGGTACTTAATGAATACTTCAGTATTCACTATGGAAAAGGATCTTGGTGATTGTGATGACTTGCAGCAGACTGAAAAGCTTGAGCATGTAGATATTAAGAAAGAGGATGTGCTGGAGCTTTTGGAAAGCATCAAGTTGGACAAGTCACCAGGACTGGATGAGATGTACCCCAGGCTACTGTGGGAGGTGAGGGAGGAGATTGCTGAGCCTCTGGCGATGATCTTTGAATCATCAATGGGGATGGAAGAGTTTCCGGAGGATTGGAGGGTTGCGGATGTGGTTCCTTTATTCAAGAATGTGAGCAGAGATAGCCCAGGAAATTATAGACCAGTGAGTCTTACCTCCGTGGTTGGTAAGTTGATGGAGAAGATCCTGAGAGGCAGGATTTATAAACATTTGGAGAGGTATAATATGATTAGGAATAGCCAGCATGGCTTTGTCAAGGGCAGATTGTGCCTTACGAGCCTGATTGAATTTTTTGAGGATGTGACTAAACACATTGATGAAGGAAGAGCAGTAGATGTAGTGTATATGGATTTCAGCAAGGCATTTGATAAGGTACCCATGCAAGGCTTATTGAGAAAGTAAGGACGTATGGGATCCAAGGGGACATTGCTTTGTGGATCCAGAACTGGCTTGCCCACAGAAGGCAAAGAGTGGTTGCAGACGGGTCATATTCTGCATGGAGGTTGGTGATCAGTGGTGTGCCTCAGGGATCTGTTCTGGGACTCTTACTCTTCGTGATCTTTATAAATAACCTGAATGAGGAAGTGAAAGGATGGGTTAGTAAGTTTGCTGATGACACAAAGGTTGGAGGTGTTGTGGATAGTGTGGAGGACTGTCAGTAGTTACAGTGGGACATTGATAGGATGCAAAACTGGGCTGAGAAGTGGCAGATGGAGTTCAACCCAGATAAGTGTGAGGTGATACATTTTGGTGGGTCAACTATGATGGCAGAATATAGTATTAATGGTAAGACTCTTGGCAGTGTGGAAGATCAGAGGGACCTTGGGTCCAAGTCCATAGGACACTCAAAGCAGCTGCACAGGTTGACTCTGCGGTTAAGAAGGCATACAGTGTATTGGCCATTAATCGTGGAATTGAATTCAGGAGCCAAGAGGTAATGTTGCAGGTATATAGGACCCTGGTCAGACCCCACGGAGTACTGTGCTCAATTCTGGTCACCTCACTATAGGAAGGATGTGGAAACCATAGAAAGGGTGCAGAGAAGATTTACAAGGATGTTGTCTGGATTGGGGAGCGTGCCTTATGAAAAGAGGTTGAGTGAACTCGGCCTTTTCTCCTTGGAGGGACAGAGGATGAGAGGTGACCTGATAGAGGTGTATAAGATGATGAGAGGCATTGATCGTGTGGATAGTCAGAGGCTTTTTCCCAGAGCTGAAATGGTTGCCACAAGAGGACACAGGTTTAAGGTGCAGGGGAGTAGGTACAGAGGAAATGTCAGGGGTAAGTTTTTTTAGTCAGACAGTGGAGAGTGCATGGAATGGGCTGCTGGCGATGGTGGTGGATATGATGGGGTCTTTTAAGAGACTTTTTAGATAGGTACATGGAACTTAGGAAAATAGAAGGCTATGGGGAAGTCTGGTAATTTCTAGGGTAGGGACATGTTCGGCACAACTTTATGGGCTGAAAGGCCTGTATTGTGCTGTAGGGTTTCTATGTTTCTAACAAAAAAGCCTCTGTTGGAACTCAGCAGGTCAGGCAGCATCTATGGAGGGAAGTGAACAGTCAATGTTTCCGATCCAGTCCTTTTACCTGGGATGTAAAAACAGGGGAAATAACCAGTCTAAAGTGAGTAGCGGGGGGATGAAAACAGGCAGGTGATGGATGGATGCAGGTGAGGAGGGATCGACTCATTCTTTACAGTTGGGAAGTACCAATTGACTCAACTAACATGGGATGTCCTTGAAAAGGACAACAGGGGTGTCATGTCTTTACAAGTTGCTTTTTTTAAAAAAAAAATATGGTTAGCTTTTTCTCCTTGAAGTAGTCATTACAAAAATGCTTTGAGGGAGAATGTGTTACAGGGTCACAGGTAAAGTAGCGGAGTCATGAAGAAGGGTCTCGGCCTGAAACAACGACTGTCTGTTCATTTCCATCGTTGCTGTCTCCTCCAACATTTTGTGTGTGCTGCAGAGGGAGAGACCTGTTGTATCAGTCTTGGGTTTATGACCACATGTTTGTCGTTTTGCTAAAGTGGAGAAGGGATTTTAAAAGATATACTTTATAAAACTAGGCTATATTGATTTGAGGAAAGCTGGCCAGAGTTTGATTTCCTGCTGAACTTTGTAGCTGCTTGGATTCAAAAGAAGAAGAAGGAAAGTATTGTATTTTTGTTCTGCTTGCCTCAGCCTTTACTTTTAAAACTTAAAAACAGAATGCTGGGAATACTCAGCAGGTCAGGCAGCATCTGTGATGAGAGAAACAGTTTTTAAGTTCTTGAAGTGTCCTCAGTGTTCTAGTGCAGTGGTCCCCAATCACCGGGCGATGGACCGGTACCGGGCCACAAAGCATGTGCTACTGGGCTGCGAGGAAACGATATGATTTGGTAATATGAAACCATATGAGTCAGCTGCATCTTTCCTCATTCCCTGTCACACCCACTGTTGAACTTGAACGCACGCGAGGTCATTACCCACGCTAGGTCATCAGTCACCTAAACGCATTGATACCCTCGCGCCAGGGATCACTGGTTGGCCTCAGGTAACCAGCCGCCTCGTGCGACAGGTGAGAAGTGCTGTTGCTACTGGCCTGGAGCACAGACAGATGGGTGCTGCCTCTAAACCTGTTTAGCACACCAAATGTTCATGGGGAACTCTGCTAAAATATTTGCAGACGACCTAATTCGGGCTCAGGGTTTCGTAAGTAGCAGAGCAGCTACCTCGCTGTGATCTACTGAAAGTCATCCCTCGGTCCAGACTTTTGTCGGCCGATAGATTCTACCTACCTACAAGGAGGGCAGGCACACACCCTGTCGCACTCCTTGGTCGGTCGGTCGCTCTCTCTCTCTCGACTGCGACCGCCGCGGCCCCGGCAATATTACTTTGTCCTCTCACCCCACCCACGACCAGCTGCACTTGACCAAGGCGTCTTGCTGCGGGCAGGCGGGAGGCTGGAGTTCAGGTCTAGAGGCTGTCTAATGAGGCCCTCAAAACTGCTTCAGCACCTGGAGTCCAAGCACCCTGCACTTAAAGACAAAACTGTTGAGTTTTTTGAGCGGAAAAAACGTGAGCAAGCAGGGCAGAAGCAAGTGCTGAGAGCCACGAAAACTAAATTGTGGAACAGACTGGACATCGTTGTCTCCCATCACCCCTCGATGGGACCATCTTGTTGCAGGGAAACAAGCCCAGGGCTCTCACTGATTCAGCGATACAGTATTGGTGTGTTGCAATGATTTTATGTGTCCATATGAGGAAAATATGCGCTGTGTGTTTAATATTAAATTCATTAGATAAACCCTTTTAGAAACAAAATTGAGTGTATTAGCCATTTATAGTTGACTTATCACCTATATCCACACCCCCCCCACCCCACTCTGGGTCGGCCGGTCCGCAAGAATATTGTCAATATTAAACCGGTCCGTGATGCAAAAAAGTTTGGTGACCCCTGTTCTAGTGTAGGAAGTGCTGCACTCAATTTACAAAAGGCAAAAGTAGTGAAGTTATTATCATCTGATTTATTGATGTTGATTTAGCAGAGTTCAGAAGGAGTTCAAACCCTGGCTTGTTCTCCTCAACCCAGGAGACACTGCTGGAATCTGATACAAAAAAAGGCTGGAGGAACTCAGAGGGTCAGGCAGCATCTGTGGAGAGAAATGGACATTTGCAGTTTTTGCATTGAGACCCTTCATCTGCACTTGATTCCAGATGAAGCAACTCAATCTGAAACATTGACTGTCCACTTCTCGCGACAGATGTCACCTGACCCACTGAGGTTCTCTAGCAGTTGGTCTTTTTTCAAACTCCTGTGTAAAAGACATTTGTTCAAATACTTTGTTTCAGGATAAATGTTCACCAGGACACCAAGAGTAATCTTATTATCCTTCAGTTCAATGCCTTATCCGAATTATGACATCTTATTTATTTAGTGAGATGCAAAATGGAATAGCCCCTTCTGGCCCTTTGAGCTGTGTTGCCCAGAACCCCCGATTTAACCCTAGCCTAATCATGGGACAATTTATAATGACCAATTAACCTACTGTGTTGGCGCGTGGCCTAGTGGACAAGGCATGGGACTAGTAACCTGAAGGTCACTGGTTCGAGCCTCAGCTGAGGCAGCGTGTTTGTGTCCTTGAGCAAGGCACTTAACAACACATTGCTCTGTGACGACACCGGCAGCCAAGCTGCTTGGGTCCTAGTGTCCTTCCCTTGGACAACATCGGTGGCGTGGAGAGGGGAAGGCCTGCAGCTTGGGCAACTGCCAGTCCCGTGCAACCCTGCCCAGGCCTGCGCCCTGGAAAAACCTTCCATGGTCTCCTTTGGAGGAATCAAAAGCATCCAGATGAAGCCCACGTGGCCTCAAGGAGAAAGTACAAACTCCTTACTGAAAGAGGTGGCAATTGAACCCAGGTTGCTGGTACTGTAAAGCGTTGTGCTACTGTGCAACCTGAGAATGGAACTCTCGACATCTGACTTCTCTGAGAATGAAGCACTCTGTCGGTGCTGGGCTGGAACACCATGCTGGGTACCTGGAATGGGATGGAATCCAAGCCTTCTTCCTCTCAGGCTGTAACTGTCAGCACAGCAAAGGAACAGGAGCTGGTGAGACTGTCCTCTCAAACATCCATCCTCCGTTAACTGTGGTTTATTTAAGATGTTGAGCAAGGATAAAGACCATAAGAAGAGCAGGACATCCAATCAGATTAAGGCTGCTGTACAGTATCTGACAGAAACTGAAGTTACGTCAGTTCCAGACCTCAGCCAGTCCTCGAGGGAAATTGAGTTGAACTGAGTTTATTCCGTCCTGCCCTATTGGATCATGTGATTGAGATATGAATGGAAGCCTGGGGGGGGGGAACAAACATGTACAATCCACTGGAGGGAAAAATAAGTAGATTACAACAGTCAGTTATTACAGATAGCACAGAAGACAGTGTCAAAGATACATTGATATCTTTGTGCTCTGACAGGATTCCACGCTCTAAGCATATTTATGCTGTGGTACAGGAGGGCTGTATGCCATGTTTCAGCTTTCATCCACTGCTTTGCTGCCTGTATCCAAAGACATTCACCATTACTCCCTGTCCTTACAGACTAACATTGTTTCTTGATCATTTGACCCACTAAAAGTATCTGCTGGAGGAACCAATCTTGATTCTCCACCCCCCACCCCCCTGAGCACTAGCAGTGAAGTTTGCACAGTTTGCTTGTTTGGGCATCTGGGGCAGCCTGGTCAGTGTGGCTGGCCTCTTTACCACTAACCCTTAAGCCTACAGCACCCCTCAACGCAAGTGACCTAAAGTTAAATCAGAAGTCACTTTTCGCAGAGCTATTGAAAAGTGCAGCAAAGAAACGGGCCCTTTTACCCAGAATCTGCACTGAATCTGCACCCCATCTACATCAGGGGTTCCCAACCTGAGATCCAGAGGTTAATAGTAAAGTTCCATGGCACAATACAAGTTTGGGAACTCCTGATTTACACTAATCCCAATAATTTAGTCTCCCTAAATTCCCATCAACTCTCCCCAGATTCTACCACTTACCTACACATTAGTGGAAATATACAGTGGCCATCTAACCTACCAACACACACACCTTTGTGATGCATGAGGATAGCAGAGCACCTGGAGGAAACTCTCAGTCACGGGAGAACATACAAACTCCACAGAGGTACCACCCAAGCTCAGGATTGAAGCTGGATCGCTGGCACTATGAGGCAGCAGGTTTATTTGTGGGAAGAAGGGCAGCACAGTGGTGGAGCTGCTGCTTACTGCTCCAGCAATCTGGATTAAATCCTGACCTCATCTGCTGTCTGTGTGGAGTTCGCACATTCTCATTGTGACCATGTTGGGTTTCCTTCAGATGCTGTGTTTTTTTTCCCCCACATCCCAAAGACGTGTTGGATGATTAAGTGACCACTGAGTTGTCCCTGGTGTGTAGGTAAGTGCGAGAATCTTGTGGGTGCAGGAACGTTGGAAGAATAATAGGATTAGTGTATAGTTGATGGTTGGAATGGACTCAGTGGGCTGAAGGGCCTATTTCTATGCTGCCTATACAGGTAGACATTTTTCAGGATGTTTTAGTGGTGGAACTGAACACAGGTCGTTAGTGCTGTTAAACTAACTTGTGCTATCATGCCACCTCACTGCTCCCCTTTCTCCTCCTAGGCAATGATTACATTAATGTGGAAAATGTTGTCTCTTTGGATCCTAACTGGTTGTATCACAGCTTGGTGCTCAGGAATGGAAAGGTCTACAGAAAGTGGGGCAGGTTATGTTTGCCTAACTTGATTGAGTAACAAAAGTGATTGACAAAGGTAGAATTGTGGATGTTGTGTACGTGGATTTTAGTATGCCATTTGACAAGGTCCATCCTGGGAGGCTTACCCAGAAGATGAAGGTGCATGGAGTCTACGGTGGCCTAACCATGTTGATTAAGAATTTGGCATGCCCTTAGAAGACAGAGGCCAGTGGTCAGTGGGACAAGGTACACATTACTAGTGGTGTTCTGCAGGGACCTCTGCCGTTGGTGATATATATAAATGATCTGGATAAAAACGTAGGAGGATGTGTTAATAACTTTGAAAACAATGTAAAGATTGGTGATGTGGATAGTTTAGAAGACTGCTAAGGGATAGTGTGGCATGTAGATCAATTGCACATATGGGCAGAGAAATAGCAGATGGAAATTAACCCAGCCAAATTTGAAGTATTGCAATTTCGGAGATCAAATGTAAAAGGACAGACCACTGTTAATGGAAGGACCCTTGACAGCATTAGTATACAGAGAGGTTTTGGAATCTGTCCTTAGCTTCCTGAAAGTGGCTGCACAGTTTGATAGAGTTTGTAAAGAATAGATACGGCATGCTTACCTTTTATTGGTCGAGGCATTGAGTTTAAGGGTTGGAAAATTATCTTGCTGACTTGGCTACATATGGAGTACTACATTCAGTTCTGGTCCTCTCTTACAGGAAGGATGTGGAAGCTGTAATGAGGGTGCAGAAGAGGTTAACTAGGATGCTGCCTGGATTGAGGGCAGGTGCTCCAAGGAGCATTTGGGAAAAAACTTGGGTTGTTTTTGCTGGACCTGTGAAGGTTGAGGTGGAGACCTGTCAGAAGTTAATAAGATTATGACAGTCGTAGATGGAGTAGACATTTCGTATCCCTTTCCCATGATTGCAATGTCTAACACTGTAGGGCATGCATTTAAAGTGGGAGGGAGCGAATTTGTGGGGCATATTTTCACATAAAGGGTGGTAGAGACCTAAGATGCACATCCAGGGGTGGCAGTGGAGGCAAATGTGAGAGATGTTTGAATACATCTTGAATGATGCCCTTCGATGGGCACACAAATGAGCAGGCAATCTTGGGATATTTACTTGTGCAGCAGAAGGGTTTAATTGCTATATTCATTAGTTTGGGACGAAGGGTTTGTTCCTGTGTTGCGTTCTATGTTCTATCTTTGCTGTTCTATGCTGTGATCAAACTGTCAGGACTAAAATCTAGGTACATAAAGGAGAGGAGAAATGGAGCCTCAGCACTGTTAGGCATGACAGTACTGAAGAGTGAATGGCCTGCTGTAGGAAAGCCTTGCTCCACATTGACTGGTGTTACCGTGGAAAGTCATTTCCTGAAAGTGAGAAGTAGGAAGCTCTCAAGGCAGCAGAAGCATTGCTGCATCCATTTAATTCTTCTTATCCAGTTTTTAAACTCCCAGATGGCGACGGGTTGCTCTGAGCCAGCTTTCATCCGATGTGCAATCTGTGGTTTGCAATTAAAGTTCATCATTCTCCGCATTCCCTGAATTTGCATGGCTCTTCCTGTGGGCAAGTTGAGAAACTTCCCGAGACTGTTTACTTGATTGCATTTTTGGAATTGTTGCATGAAAGATCTGCTGTAAAAATGGGTAATCACAAAATCACAGGACATTTATGAGAGGGAAGAAGGCCATTTGGCCCATCTCTTCCATGCTATGACTTAAAAAGAATGGGTTCTTCAATACCTTGTGGAACTCCAGTTTAAGCAAAACACTTTGTAATCAACAAGCCACTTCTCTGAAGTGTTGCCATTACTGCAGGGAGCACAGCAGCTAATCTGTGCAGAGCAAGCTCCCAGAAATTGCAATGTGTTCCGTAAGTCCTCTCCGTTTCTCAAAGTTCAAAAATTGCATTTATTATCAAAGTATATAGACATTATACACTGTGGGCTAAGTATCAACATAGGCTGCAGGAGAACTCCGGCAGAGGTTAGATATCAGAAATAAAAGCAAAGAATGCTGGAAATACTCAGGAGGTCAGGTAGCATCTGTGGACAGAGAGAGTGAGAGAAACAGTTGATAGTTCTGGTTAAAGACCTCCATTGCTCTTCTTTGGAGGGTGATGCTGAAGAATACAAGACCACTCTTTGTATTGTTTATTTCAGTCTTGAGTTGCCATGGTTACATAATCTACCGTGTCAGGGTTTTCTGATTGTAGCTCTGTAACTGAGCGCAACAATATGAAGTTTGATAAGCCTTTGTTTTTCATTGTTTTACACTTATTCCCAGTTGTGTAAATACATTTAATGTTAAGCATTAAGTATACAGAAAGCATACTAAAGTGTTTGGAACATAGAGATAAACATCTCTGACATGTGGAAATTCATTTGCTGCAATTCTTTTAGATAAGCTTAACTGCTGTGCACAGCACGATCTCACTCTGAAAATGACACCGAGGTCTATTTGTAGTTGGTCACATGATGGCAGGAGCGGTTTATGGAGGTGTCAGCTCATTGAGGCAGAGGAACCATAATTTCCATCTGAAAGGTGACAAGAATGATTAACTCTGGAGTGCAGCACGGAATCAAGCCTTTTGACCCATCATATCTATCACTGGAAACTTAATTTCCAATTCCCCTTATCCTTCTGGTCATACCCAACACCCCACAGCCATTAGCTCTGCACAGTGTCTATTGGTCACATGATTTTCTTGTCACTACACTCCTCCCCCCTGCCCCCCACCCACCCCATACAGGGAAGTGAATAGTCTCTTTATTATCTGCTTGGACCATTGAGGAACACTTTTATATTATCTAGTCAAGTTGCAACAGCACAATACTTTGGTTAGTCTGCATCTGGAGTATTGTGTACAGTTCAGGTTGCCTCATTTCAGGAAGGAAGTGGAAGTTCTGAAGAGGGTTCAGAAGAGTGTTAGCTATAAAGAAATACTAGCATAATTTGTGTAGTTTTCTCTAAAGGGTTGGAGGCTGAGAGGAGACCTGATAGAGGTTTATAATATTATGAAAAGTATAGATAGGGTAAATAGTCAAAGTTTTTTTTCCAGAGGGTGGAAATGCCAAATACTAGATGGCATAGGTTCATGGTTTAAGTGGCAATGTCTGAAGGGATATGCAGGACAAAGTTTTTAAACAGAGTGTATATGCCTGGAACACACTGCCAAGAGTAGTAGTGGTTGAGCAGTAGTAATTGAGTTTAAGAAGCATTTAGACATGAAAGTAATCAGGAAGGGAATTGAGAAATATGGACCTGGTGCAGGCAGGTAGGTTTTAGTTTAATTTGGCATCATGGCTGGCACAGCCATTGTGGGTGAAGGGCCTGTTCCTACACTGTACTGATGTATCTTCAGTCGAGAGGATTAAGGAGAATGAATACAAAATGAAAATAAACTCATTAAATGTTCATGCTAGTGCCCATGTTCAGTTACAAAGTGGTGAAGTATAGGGCATGGTATTTTAGTCCAGTCAAATGAAACAATTTCAGCCCCACCCATGTAATGATGGACCTGTCTACAGCCAGAGCCTTGTCCAGAGGGATCAGGCCAGCTTGTACATATATTTCTGCAAATTGAGGAAAGAGGTCCATCTTGGAAGCACGTTCTAAAACTGGCAGGGTGGGAATGGGTATCTTTGTGCAAACAGGGGCCAAACAACTTTATGCTATTACTCCAAGCTCTCTTGCTGCACGCTTCCAACTAACTTCACCCTGCAGTAGGGTTAATCTACAGGACAAATGGGCAAAAGATTCACCCTGGATTGCCTCTGCTCTGGAACTAAGGCCATCCTAACATCAACCATCAAGCTGCACTACATAGGTGATGCTTGCCCTTTTAATAGAACATAGAGCAATGCAGCACAGTACAGGCCATTTGGTCCACAATGTTGTGCTGACTCTTAAACCCTGCCTCCCATATAACCCTCCACCTTAAATTCTTCCATATATCTGTCTAGTAGTCTCTTAAATTTCACTAGTGTATCTGCCTCCTTCACAGACTCAGGCAGTGCATTCCACGCACCAACCACTCTAAGTAAAAAAAACTTCCTCTAATATCCCCCTTGAACTTCCCACCCCTTATCTTGAAGCCATGTCCTCTTGTATTGAGCAGTGGTGCCCTGGGGAAGAGACGCTGGCTGTCCACTCTATCTATTCCTCTTAATATCTTGTATACCTCTATCATGTCTTCTCTCATCCTCCTCTTCTCCAAAGAGTAAATCCCTAGCTCCCTTAATCTCTGATCATAATGCATACTCTCTAAACCAGGCAGCATCCTGGTAATTCTCCTCTGTACCCTTTCCAATGCTTCCACATCCTTCCTATAGTGAGGTAACCAGAACTGGACACAGTACTCCAAGTGTGGCCTAACCAGAGTTTTATAGAGCTGCATCATTACATCGCGTCTCTTAAACTCTATCCCTCGACTTATGAAAGCTAACACTCCATAAGCTTTCTTAACTACCCTATCTACCTGTGAGGCAACTTTCAGGGATCTGTGGACATGTACCCCCAGATCGCTCTGCTCCTCCACACTACCAAGTATCCTGCCATTTACTTTGTACCCTGCCTTGGAGTTTGTCCTTCCAAAGTGTACCACCTCACACGTCTCCGGGTTGAACCCCATCTGCCACTTCTCAGCCTGCTTCTGCATCCTATCAATGTCTCTCTGCAATCTTTGACTATCCACAACACCACCAACTTTTGTGTCGTCTGCAAATTTGCCAACCCACCCTTTTACCCCCACATCCAGGTCGTTAATAAAAATCACGAAAAGTAGAGGTCCTAGAACCGATCCTTGTGGGACACCACTAGTCACAACCCTTCACTCTGAATGTACTCCCTCCACCACAACCCTCTGTTTTCTGCAGGCAAGCCAATTCTGAATCCACCTGGCCAAACTTCCCTGGATCCCTTGCCTTCTGACTTTCTGAATAAGCCTACCGTGTGGAATATTGTCAAATGCCTTACTAAAATCCATGTAGATCACATCCACTGCACTACCCTTGTCTATGTGCCTGGTCACCTTCTCAAAGAACTTTATCAGGCTTGTTAGACATGATCTGCCCTTCAGAAAGCCATGTTGACTGTCCCTGATCAGACCATGATTCTCTAAATGCCCATAGATTCTATCTCTAAGAATCTTTTCCAACAGCTTTCCCACCATAGACGTAAGGCTCACTGGTCTGTAATTACACAGACTAATCCTACTACCTCTTTTTGAACAAGGGGACAACATTCGCCTTCCTCCAATCCTCCAGTACCATTCCTGTGGACAATGAGGACATAAAGATCCTAGCCAGAGGCTCAGCAATCTCTTCCCTTGCCTCGTGGAGCAGCCTGGGGAATATTCCGTCAGGCCCCAGGGACTTTTGCACAATTGGATGCTAAATTCCAGCTATTTGTTAATTCAGATGAGAGGATGCATAAAGCATTCTCAAAACAAAGATTCAATACCAATTTCTCCCCACAGTTCAACAATAAAGGTTCACAATGGGATCCTTGAAAATGCGGACCATGTCCCACAACTTGGCAGCTTTCCCTCGGTCATGTGGAAATCCATAACAAAAGTTACCACTACATTCAAATAAGTGGGGATTTTGGAGATCAAGAAGTCAAACCCATTTTCTGTCTTTTTGTAACCAAGAGTACCTATAGTAGGCTTGTCAAAGCACTGGAGAGAAACTTCAACTCTTCATTCACAAAATCTTTCAAATCTTGGGCAGAATAGATAAGCTCATGTCAGCTTTCTCTCCTGGTCAGTGTTGCCAGTTTTGGGGCTCTAAGTACGTTTCAAGTTTTCTTGAAGAAATATAACACCCTTATTGAGTCCTGAGAATCCGTGGGCCACAACCACTCTGTGGAGAAGGGACATGTCAGAGGTATGAAGAATCGTGCGACAGGAGAGGCTGTACACAGGACAGGCTTAAGAGGCAGACGGAGCACTCTAACCCATGAAGCCGGTTCCCTGTCAGCGAGCCTCTGCCAAACCTATGGTGGAGTCTGCCGTTCCCACTTTGGCCCCATCGATCACACAGAAAATCAGGGGAAGAATATCTCCATCAGTCTACCAGGAATGTGAAGCAAGTCAAACTCAGTGTTGAGGAACCTTCAGACAAATTAAGGATGAGGTTTCAGAGTTCTTAGAGGCACATGACAAAATGGGTTGAAGTCAGCATGGTTTCTTTAAAGGAAAATCTTGCCTGACAAATCTGTTGGAATTCTTTGAGGAAATAACAGGCAGGATAGACAAAGGAGAGTCTGTGGATGTTGTTTACTTGACCTTTCAGAAGGCCTTTGACAAAGTGCCACACACGAGGCTGGTAAGCAACATAAGAGCCTGTGGTATTACAGGAAATATGTCAGCATAGATAGAAGACTGACTGACTGGCAGAAGGCAAAGAATGGGAATGAAGGATTTTTTTCTGGTTGGCTGCCAGTGGTGTTGTGCAGGGACTGGAAATGGAATGCTTCTTTTCACATTATATATCAATTATTTGGATGACAGAATTGATGGCTTTGTGGCCAAGTTTGCAGACAATACAAAGTTGGTGGAGCAGCCAGTACTGTTGAAGTTGGGAGGCTGCAGAAGGACTTAGATCAGGAAAATGGGCAAAGAGTGGCAGATGGAACATAGTATAGTGTAGGGAAATATATAGTCATGCACTTTGGTAGTAGGAATAAAGACGTAGGCTAAATGGATAGAAAATTCAGAAATTAGAGCTGCAAAAGGGACTTGTGAGTCCTCCTGCAAGATTTCCCAAAGGTTTACTTCCAGGTTGAGTCAGTGGCGAGGAAGGTAATTGCAATGTTAGCTTTCATTTTGAGAGGCCTAGAATATACAAGCAAGGATATAATACTGAAGCTTTATAAGGTGTTGGTCAGACCATATTGAAGTATTGTGAGCAGATATGGACTAAGAAATGTTTGCATAGGAGAGGGTCCAGTGGAGGTCACGAGAATGATCCCGGGTGTGAAAGGATTAACATGTGAGGAGCATTTGATGGTCCTGGACCAGTACTCACTGGAGTTTAGAATAATGAGGGGGAGAAGATTTCATTGAAACCTATTGAATATTGAAAGGTCGAGATAGAGTGGATATGGAGAGGATGCTTCTTATAGTAGCAAAGTCTAGGATCAGAGGGCAAAGCTTCAGAATAGAAGGACGTCCCTTGGGTGAACTGCTTTAGCCAGAGGTAGTAAAGGTTTTTGGATTCATTGTCAGAGACAGCTGTGGAGGCAAAAACACTGTGTTTATTTAAAATGGAGGTTGATAAGTTATTGATTAGTAAGGCATCAAATGTTACAGGGAGAATAAAGTTGAGATGAATAATAAATGGCCAGGAAGCCCGCTTGGCATGGTGACCTGTAGGGGACACAGACATGGCACTGGAATCTCTGTAGGGTGTGTGCTGGATCCCATTGACTCTATTACCCCTGTGCCTGTTGCTCCAGCTCTGGGCCTCACTCCCAATGCTGCCACACTTGACCTGCTCCTTCAGCAGCTCGGGGGTGTGATGTGACCCTAGCTCCTGATTCCCATGCCTGCTGCCACCCCCACTGAGCCACTGAAGAGCAGCGTTAGTCATGGAGAAGTTCTGTCCAGCCTTCAGTACATTCAATGTTTAGTGTTCTTTGTTTCAAGCAGTGTTTTACGTGGGCAGCTGGGGAATCTACCACAGCATGAGTTTATACTGAGCACCGTAAAATCTCATGTATAAGATGATTTTCTCCAGATGTACATCAGTGAATCATTGCACATTTTATGGAGCTAAAGGTGACGACAACAATGAGCTCATCTGCCATGTGATGTTAGATCATCCCACAAAATGCTGGAGGAACTCAACAGGTCAGGCAGCATCCATGGAAAAGAATAAACAGTCGAAGTTTTGGGCTGAGACCCTTCTTCAGGACTGGAAAGGAAGGGGGAGGGGTAGAAGGGTAGCTAGAAGGTAATAGGTGAAGCCAGGTAGGAGGGAAAGGGCTGGAGAAGAAGGAATCTGATAGGAGAGGAGAGTCGACCATAGGAGAAAGAGATGGAAGTGGGGACCCAGAGGGAGGTGGTAGGCAGGTGAGAAGAGGGAAGAGTGGGGAATAGAAGGGGGGGTGAAGAGTTTTATTTAGTGGAAGGACAACTCTGTATCCCTGCCATCAGGTTGGAGGCTACCCAGATGGAGTATAAAGTGTTGCTCCTGCACCCTGAGGGTGGCCTCATCTTGGCACACATTGGAATGGGAATGGGAATCAAAATTAAAATATTTGGCCACCGGGAAGTTTTGCTTGTAGCGGATGGAGTGGAGGTTTTCGATGAAGCGGTCCCCCAATTTGTGACGGATCTCACCAATTTAGAGGAGGCTGCATTGGGAGCACCAGCTGTCCCCAGTAGATTTGCAGGTTAAGAGTGGTCTCACACTGAAAGACTGTTTGGGGCCCTGAATGGAGGTGAGCGAGGAGGTGAATGGGCAAGTTTAGCACTTAGGCCACTTGCAGGGATAAGTGCCAGGAGGGAGATTAGTGGGGAGGTAGGAATGTCTGGAAAATTTCTCCTGTTTATTTTAGACCATCCTATCTTCCCTCCCGATCCCGCCCACCATCTTCCCTCCCGGCCCCGCCCCCTTCCCCTCTCCTTCATCTCACACGTCCTACTTGACTTCCATCTCCTATCTCCCCTGCCCCCCCTCTGAATCCCACCTGACCCTCTCTCACTGTTTCCCACCATTCCCTCTACCCCCCCATCTGCCACCTCCTCCTGTGCCCATATCTCAGAATGGCCCTTCCACTCCCCTTCTCCCACTGTCCTCCTGACCTCTCCTGTCCCACCACCTCAGTACTGAAGTGCTGTGATGTTCCTCTTTCAAGATTTACGTACACCGTGACCTGTATGTCCTGCTCCCAGCCTGGTCACGGTTTGCAACGTGGGCAACTCTCTCTCACATTAAACTCTCAAAAGGTGCTTAGAACTTTTCTTGAAAATTGTTTTCCTACGATTGATGTCTTCAACGTCAGTGGTGGCAGGGTGCAGAGGCATAAACACAATTGTGATTTAATCATCAGTTGGGTAGGAACTGTGTGGTCTGAACCCTAAGTGCAGTTAAAGGAGTGGTATAAGGAGCACAGAGAGCTCTAAAGGTCTGCAGTTATTCCATAGTTAATGTTCCACATGTGTACTCAAGGATATAGACTATGTTACTTGCTCTTTTCCAAGTAAGAGGAAGAGTGAAACAATTTAACTAAGTTTCTAACCAATTAACTGGATTTTGAATTCCTTCCGCCCTTCATAACTTGCTAGGTAGAGCCTGTGTCAATCTTGGACAGTCAGCACATGATGCTGATGTGGCATCCAACTGTGGACTCCCCAGAGGAGTCACTACTTGATTCTCTTCAGCCACCATCCCTCACCAGATTCACCCCCTTGCCCCCCCTGTTTCATGTACAGTTCTCAGTCCCTCCTCTATCTAGTTCTATTTGTCCTTCACCTCTCCCCTAAAGGTTCCCACTGTTACCTTATTTAACTATCAGATTCCAGCCTTTGTGTTCATGCTAATCACCTTCCCAGGTCTCCACCTTTACCCTCCACCCCAACCTGACTCCTTATTTCTTTGTCTGTTGCCTTCTATCATCCTGCCTTCCACTTCCTCCCCTCCCCTCCCCTCTCTGGTTTGATCTGCCTGTCCTCCTTCACCGGCCTCATTTCCCAGCTTCTCTATACCCTGGCCTTCTCTCAGTCCTGATGTAGGCTTTCAATCCAAAATGTCAATAATTCTTTTCCTCCCACAGATATTGCTCAACCCACTGAGTGCTTCCAGCAGATTGTTGATGCAGATTCCAGAATCTGCAGTTATTTCTGTCTCCTCTTGATTCTGTTTAGCATTCTTCTTTATTTCCCCTTCTTCAGCTTCTAGAGACCATTCAAACTCCCACTTTTCCTCAATACAATAATTCTCGGAACCTTATTTTCTAACGCATTTCTATCATCCCACTTACTCGTCTCAGACAAACCAGACAACATAACCCGAACCTTTTCCTGTATGGAGTGTGTTGTGATGTTTGCTTCATTTCGGTGTCTTTCTTCCATCTCCTCTCCCAGTTCAGTTCAACCAAACCCAGGCTTGTCCCAACTATCCCATGGACCAGAACTCCTACAGGATTGGAAAACGTTATCTTTAGCTCAAAATGTGTGAAATGTTGCAACACACTAAATGCTGGAGAAACGCAGCAAGTCCGGCAGAACTGTGATGGGAAATAGTCAGTCAATAGAGCAGGTTGAGACCCATAACCAAGACCTGAAATGTCAACTATCCATTTCCCTCCTGAGACGCTGCCTGACCTGCCGACTTTTTCTAGCATTTAATTGTAACTCCAGGTTCAGGTGCCTGCAGATTCCTGTTTCTCCATGTGCGAACTGACGATGAATGCAATCTGAGAGGAGACGTATGGTGAGGTGTGTTTATGATGACTCAGCAGGTAGAGCTTTTGCCTCACAGATCTGGTGATCCAAGTCCAATCTGCATGGAGTTTGTATGATTTCCCTATGTCTGCATGGGCGGCCCTGGCCTGCTCTGGTTTCTTTGCACGTCTCAAAGACCTGCACTCCCCATTGTGGTGCCCAGCCTGACCCTCACCAACCCAGTTCTGAGCTTGCCAAGTGGAGCCATGCACCCTCCAGGCTGCCTTTCTCCTTGCTGCCACTGCCCTGGTAAAATGGAGGCTTACCGGTGTTCCATTGTTGTAGCTAACAGTTCCCACACTGCGAGCCTCACTGGGCAGCAGTGCGTCTGATATGGAATGGTGGGAGAACATCTGCTGCTGGTGGAGATGACAGTCCAGGAGGTGCATCATATGTCTTGGTGACTGGAGTTTGGGCTGATTGGATACAGAGTAGCCTGGGGCAGCAGTGGGAGGAGGCTTGGTGGGTTGTGGGGGGGTGGGGAGGTTATAGGGAATTTTGTCTTGTAATTGCAGCTACGATTGTTTCAACCAAATAGGAGCAGTTTGTTACCTTTAGTATGGGAGATTAGTTTGTACTTCCTGGAAAAGCTGGGGTGTTCGTGGAAGACTGGTGACCTAATGTTTTTTTCCACTGGAGCTGTGACTCACTCCTGGTTTAAGCATCCAGTGTAGGTCTGCCCTCAGTTGTTGGAGTGAGGCCTGAAATGAACAACTTCCTCGCTCAAGATGCTGTGAGGAAGCCACTTTAGCTAACAGCCTGTATGTTGCTCCTCACTAGGCACTGACTGAGACTATTAACCCAGGCAGTGTGAAGGCAAACCAACCAGGGTCCTCCTGGTCCAAACTCTGACTCAGTGACCACTAATCAGAAGTGGGGTGGGGGGTAGATTTAGAGTATCATGGAGCACAAGAGACTGCAGATACTGGAATCTGGAGCAACAAACAAAACACTGGAAGAATTCAATGGGTCATGCAGCATCTATGGAGCGAAATGGACAGTCGATATTTCAGGTCAAGACCCTTCATCTTCTCTCCTCCCCTTCTCTTATTCCCTGCTTTGCCTTGCTCTTGCATCAGATTTCATCATCTTAAGCTCTTCGGCGCTTCTACCTATCGCCACCTGTGATACCGTTCACAAACTTTCACCTCCCCAACCGCCTATCACCCTTCCTCACCTGGACCCACCTATCACCTTGCAGCTCTTGTCCAGCCTTTGTTACTGGCTACCTGACTGAACTTTCAGTTCAGAGGAAGGAAATTGACCTTAAACATTGACTGTTCAATTTTTTCCATGAATTTGGAGTATCAGCTGAGGTAATCTCGTATCCAAGGCCCTGCTTTGTTTCAGAGGGCCAGTTGGTAAATTAAATCTAACTCACTTATACCAGTGAAGTTGTGTGAAAGGTCCCACTCCTGTGTAAAGATCATTTAGATCCACAGTTCTGGGATGCAGGTAGACGGGGCAGAGTGGCAGTAACCACAGTGCAATTGTGCTGGGAGATAATGATGAATTTTCCTTAATTATCACCTCTAAGGCAGGGCTCCTGTGAACAGCTTATCGTATTTCTCCCAGGAGAAATAGTGGTATGTACATCTGGAGTTGTCAATGTGCAGTGGCTTACAGCTTAAAACAATGAATTTGCTATAAATGGCTGCCTGCAGAGCATCATGATTTGGGTGATATTTCCTGCTATTGAATCATGTCAATTGTACAATTCCTGCATCTTGACATAGTCTACAATGTGATTTTTTTTCGATCGCTGGTTAATGGTTCTCTGACTCTCCATTAAGTTAAACTCGCTGTAGTTAGCAGATTGTCTGATGTACCTCTGATCCCCGATTTAATTTGCATCTTAAGGAAGGAGGACAAATGCTAACCAGGGTAATTTTGCTTCTGTAAGATACACAAGACTAGTGTGAATGGCTATACAGGCTCTCAATTGTGCCCCTGGCTCTGGTCAGCTCAATGTTTTAACTGAAGTCCAGTGTAGATGTGTGAAAGGTCCCATTCCTGTGTGAAGGTCATTTAGATCCATGATTCTGGGATGGAGGTAGACTGGGTACAGTGCCAGTAACCGCAGTGCAATTGTGCTGGTATATTTGGGTGATGAATTAAGGGTCTTGCAATGCTGTTTATTGGTTGTGGTGGGTTTACTCCAAGACAAAGAATTTATATTTAAGTTTTACCTTTGGAGTTCCTAGGACATCGCTGTTCTAGGAATAGGAACATGCCAGCTCAGTTGTGCATAGCAGTGAGCTCAGAAAGACCTGATTAAGAGAGAAATCTTGCCCAGGGACCTGGGAACATGGCTCTCCTCTCTCATTGATAATGCTCTGGAATGTTCCACACCTGCTTCTTTGACAGATGTGACTTTAGCCGCATTTTGAAAAGGTCATCAGAGTCAATTGAACTTTTGACCAGAAGTCAATTCATTGCCTAGACCTCCAGACTGAGGCTCAGATGCTTTAATTCACCAGTGATACCAATATCCCACTTGGATTTTCTATTGGTTTGTGAGAAAGTGACTTCCATCTTGGTGTCTGCCTCTTTCCCCTGCAGAGTGATGCTGGAGTTTGTGTTGAACAGTTCATGATGGGCCAGTGTCTCCAGATACTGGAGTCAGTTGACAGGATGCCCATAGGTCATGACTGGTTGGGATGGTATTGGTGTAGGAATGAGGAGCTACTCAATGATTGGCAATTGGGTTCAGAATGTAGATGCTGGGATCTGGAGCAATACCAAAAGCTGGAGAAATTGAGGCAGCAGCAGGAAGGAAATACATAGTTGAGAACCTGCATCTGGTCAAATATAGAATGGAGAAGGTCAATATAAAAAGATGGGAGGAAAGGGTGAAGCAAGACCAGGCAGATGATAGGTGGAGGGATCCATGTGAAAAGGATGATAGGCAAGTGGGGGGTGTGAAGTGGAATGACATCTGAAGACCATTGCTTAACTGTGGTTCGCTTGGGGGCAATTGCAGTCTTCCACCTGTACTGTATAAAGAATTGAGTGTATTGCTTGATCAATCTGGGTATTAACCACTGTTCTCAAGATTCAGTTAATTCTGTTGTGAATTGTTCCTGTCCTGTTTCCCAATCAAACTTGTGTTTGTTAACCTAGACAGACTTAGTACCATCTCAATTTCAAACTCTGATCCTCCATGGTCATGTAATCTGCCCCATGTTCCTAGATCTCCCATTCCAAGCCTGTGGTCACTAGTAATTCTCACAGCTTCATCACTGGTGGCTGTCCTTACAACCAACCAAGGCCTGAACTACACTTGCCTGTTCTTAAAGATGCTCAGGAGAGGCCATTTTCTTGACTGTGCAAATGTGAGCCCTGTAAAATGTCCTGAAGCAATTTCTAAGCATTGTTAATATCTTGTATAAAGGCACATTGAGTTTAAGGTGTGGCAGTGACATTGAATCCTATTCTCTTTCAATTGCAGAAATTTTGATTCGCTTAAGAAAGAAAATGTTTATGAAAACAATAACTTGGTAAGTAGCACATGCTGTCTGAAAGACTGAGATTTTCTTGTTAAATTTCTTCAGTTTGAAAGCAAAACTATCTCTGAAATAAGGCAAGGTGAAATAGGAAATATCCAGGAGTCAACAAGGGAGAGAGAGATGAGATTCTACTCCATCATTCTTCATCAGAATTAGAATCATTCTGGATGAAAAAAATTTAAAATTCAGAAAACGGAAGGGAAAAAATAGAAGATTGATGTTATGCACAAGTCTTATGTTCCAAGCCTACACTTGGATCACCCCCCCATCTTTTCCCACGTTACATCGACGGGTGCATTGGTGCTGCTTCCTGCACCCATGCAGAGCTCATCAACTTCATCAGCTCTACCTCCATCTTCCACCCTGCCTTCCAATTTATCTGGTCCATTTCTGATACCCCTCTCCCCCTTCTCGATCTCTCTATCTTTATCTCAGGAGACAGCTTATCTACTGATGTCTATTGTAAACCCACGGCCTCTCACAGCTGCCTGAATTATACCCCTTCCCACCCTGTTACTTGTAAATATGCCATCCTCTTCTCTCAATTCCTCCGTCTCTGCTGTCAGGATGAAGCTTTACATTCCAGAACGAAGGAGATGTCCTCCTTCAAAGTAAGGGGTTTCCCTTCTTCTATCATCAATACTGCTCTTAATTGCACCTCTTCCATTTTGTGCATGTCCACCCTCACCCCATCCTCCTGCTACCCCACTGGGGGTAGGTTTCCTCTTGTCTTCACCTACCACCTCACCAGCCTCCACGTTCAGCACATAATACTACATGACCCACCATCTCCAATGGGATCCCACCACCAAGCACATCTTCCATTCCCCCCCCCCCCCCCCTTTCCACTGGGATTGCTCCCTATGCGACTCCTTTATCCTTCATTCCTCCCCACTGATCTCCCTCCTGGCACTTATCCTTGCGATCGGAGTAGGTGCTGCACCTGCCCCTACACCACTTCTCTCAGGGCATCAAATATTCCTTCTAGGTGAGTTGACACTTCATCTGTGAGTCTGTTGGGGTCACCTACTGTATCGGATGTTCCCTGTGTGGCTTCCTGTATATCGGTGGGGCTCAACGTAAGTTGGGAGACTGCTTTTCCGGGCACCTACGCTCTGTCTGCCAGACAAAGCAGGATGTCCCAGTGGCCAGCCATTTTAATTCCACTTCCCATTTCATTCTGACATGTCAGTCCATAGTCTCCTCTACTGTCGTGATAGAGCAACACCTAATGTTCTGTCTAGGTAGCCTCCAGCCTGATGGCATGAACATCCATTTCTCAAACTTTTGGTAATGGCTCCTCCTCTCCTTCACCATTCCCCATTGCCATTCCCATCTCTTTCTCTCACCTTATCTCCTTACCTGTCCATCACCTTCCTCTGGTGCTCCCTCCCCTTCCCTTTCTTCTATGGCCTTCTGTCCCCATATGGTATTTTTATCTCCCCTCCCTTAACTTCTTAATCTAACTTCTGATATTTTCTCCTGTCCTGTTGAAGGGTCTCAGCTGAAACTTTGGCCGTTTCCTCTTTTCCACAGATGCTGCCTGGCCTGCTGAGTTCCTCCAGCATCTTGTGTGTTGCTTGTCTCCTATGTCTTTACTCAACTCCAGCAATTAATTCTACATTGTGACTGTAAAACCCAGTTTCAAAATTATCTGTGCATCTTTGATTAATGTTCTGTCTTGCATTTAAATTAGTGGGGTTGGGGAAGGGTGAGATGCAACATTCTAGTAGAGGGGTGATGGAATGCAGATCCCTACATTCACAGTATTAAGGCAGCACGACTTACTCCATCACACAGCTCTGCCAATTCTGGTTGAACTTTGCCTCTGATCCGCTTTGATCTTATTGCGTGTTGCTGAGCAAATAAATAACCGCAGTCTGTTCGTTACTGTGCACTCTTCCAGTCCATAATGGCAGGAAGTCATTTCAACTCCTGTACAGCTACAGATTCTGGGCCCAAGAATCTGACTTGTTGGAAAATGAGTGTACATAGCCTGAGTGACTCAAGTTTGGTTGTGACCTCAGTTCCTCTCTGCAAGGAGTTTACACATCATCCTGTGACCGTGTAGCTTTTCCCCAGTCAATCCAGTTTCCTCCAACTTCCCGAGGTTCCTGAGTCAATTAGCCACTGTAAATTACTCCACAGCACATAATGGTGATGATGATGATGAAATTGCCCCAAATGTGTTTGAGTGGTAGAATCCAGGGCTGTTATGGGCATATGGGAAGAGGTGTGACCAAGGAAAGTGAAGGGCAAATTGATGTGACCTGACAGAAGTATATAAGATCATGATGCACAGGGTGAAGCACAATCTTTTTCCCAGGGAAGGGTTGCTAAAAATGAAATGACATAGGTTTAAGATTGGAGATGAGGCATTTAAAAGGGACATAAGGGGCTGCTTCTGCACTCAAAGGATATATGGAACGAACTGCTAAAAACTGTAGTTGAGACAGGTGTGTTAACACCATATAAAAGTAATCTAGATACGTACATGGATAGGAGAGGCTCAGAGGCTGTGGGCCAAACACAGGCAGATGAAAATAGCTCAGTGGGCAACACAATTGGAATGGGCAAATTAGACCAAAGGGTTTGTTTTCATCTGTATACCTCTGAATCTGTGTCTCTATAATGGGCCAAATGTCCTTTTGTGTAATGATGATGTATAGGATCATGCAAAAAGCGCAGGGACTAGGAAGCAGCCTTTTCATGCAAGAGATAAATTCTCCACAAATACTGTACAGCTACACTGATGACGGGAACCTTTGTTTGAAGAGCAGCTTTCAACACTCATGGAGGTGTGAGGGAGAGGAAGACAGGAACAATCCTGGAAACTACAGTGTGGAACGAGCTGCCTGAGCAAGTGGTGATGCCATTTTAATTTCAACGTTTAAGAGAAGTTCGATTGGTACATGGATGGGAGAGATGGATGGCTATGGTCTGGGTACAGGTTGATGGGACAAAGCAGTTTAAATGTTTCTGCATGGACAGGATGGGCCAAAGGGCCTGTTTCTGTGACTCTGTCGGCCAAAAGGGGGAAAATGAATAGACCAAGTCATTATGGAGGAGGTCAGTGGAGGGAAAATAATCACAAAAGAAACAAAGGAATGTGTAACTAATCAGTTAACACCAATCAACACCACAATCAGGGCTGAGCCACTATCTGACCAACTTTTGAAAAGTTAACATGGAGAGTCTTGCTAGCAGGATGATAACAGGCAGTTATGCATTTGATGTAGTCTACATGACCTTTAGTTGGGCTTTCCACAAGATCCCAAGACCTGGGCCTCTGTACCTCACTCCACAACTAGATGTTTGATGTGCACCTCAAGGCTGTGTGTTTAGCCCCCTGCTCTATTCTCTATGCACTCATGACTGTGTGGTTAAGCACAGCTCCAATGCCATCTTCAAATTCAACTACGACTTTACTTTTGTTGGACAAATCACGGATGGCGAAAATGGGTCATCCATTTGAGTGGTGCCACTGTGTGCTGTCACACCTGGAAAATGGGGTCTCCTATGCCAGGCTATTGTTTATAGACTTCACTTCAGCTTTTAACACCATTGTACGCTGGAAACTGTGGTCACTGGGTGTCAATGCCTCTGTCTGTGATGGGATCCTGGTCATAGTCTGTCTGCACATACATGGCTCCTCCATAGGGAGAGTCAAGTGCACCAAGTTCCTGGGAGTTCATATCAAAGATGACCTCATCTGGTCCCTTAATATAACCTCCCTGAATAAGAAGGCATAGCAGTACCTCGACTTCCTGAGGAGATTGAGGCATGTGAGGCTTCTCTCCTCCCTACCTTAACTGAATCTTCCAGGAGTACCATTGGGAGTGTCCTGACAAGCTGTATCTCCATCTGGTACGGGAGCAGCCCAGCACAGGATTGGAAGTCCTTACAAAGGGCTGTGAGAATGGCCAAGAGGATCATAGGAGACTCCCTACCATCCATGGGGAACATTTATCAGGAGCACTGCATACGAATGGCCCTTAGTGTTATTAAGGATCCCACCCGTCCATCCAGCGTCCTCTGACTTTCTACTGTCAGGCAGGAGACTCCGATGCATAAAGACAAGAACAGTCAGGATGGGAAACAGCTTCTTCCCTCAAGCCATTAGGCTTTTGAACTCCCTGGAAAGATCCAGAGCAGGCAGAAGACCAGAGCAGAGTGTCCAGGAAGAGGAGGAGGGTTGAAGATGGGAGAAGAAGTCATTATGCAGGGTGGACTGTCAATGCCAAAGAAGTAGGCTCTGAGATGGAGGCGGAGGAAGAAAAGCTCAGCGTCATGGCGGGCGCAGAACTCACTGAGGTGTGGACGCAAGAGGACAAAGGTGAAGCCTTTACTGAGGACAGAACATTTTTCCTCAGAGAGGGGAAGGTCAGCGCAGATGAGAGCTGGGATTGGAGGGGGGAATATGGTTGGTAGTGTCAGAGGAGAGGAAAGGAGAGGGTTGCAACGTTCAGGGAAGGTGGGGTGAAAGGAAGATGGAATCTCCGACGACCCATTAGCTGGCGGTGGGACCTGAGAGACATGGGATTGCAAAGTGGTGGTGGGGGTAGGGGTTTCGGGGGTTCCAGCGGCACCACGTAAAAACCCGGCCTGGAGGTCAAAGCTGGAGTCAGAGTCGGAGTTGGAGGTTGCTCAGTCGGCAGTCTGAAGGTGTCCGAGGTCGTTGGAACCCTCATTGATGGCGGTGAAGTCCGGGTTCTGAATCTGCTCGGGGTCGTTAGAACCGTTGAGGTCGGCAGCTGGGGTTGGGGTCTGGAGATGTCCATACCTGCTGGAGATGGCGGGTTCTGTAGTCTGTAGATGGGTGATCTTCTGATCCTTAGGGAACGTGAAAAAGTTGAAGAACCAGTGACTGAAAGTGTGAATCCTGTGGAGAATAAAGTACTGGACAGGCCTGTAGACAGGCATTCTTCTGATCATAGCAGCCAATTTAGGCCATTTGGCCCATTGAGCTTTTTCCTCCATTTGATCATGGCCAGTTTATTTTCCTTCTCAACACCATTCTCCTGCCTTCTCCCCATAACCTGTGATTCTCTCAACTAATTACGTAGTTATCAACTTACGCTTTAAATATACCTAATGGCGTGGCCTCCGCAAACACAGGTGGCAGTGAATTGCACAGATTCACCACCCTTTGGCAAAAGAAATTCCTCCTGATCTCTATTACAATGATATGTCCTAATTTTTTGAGGCTCTGCCCTCTCATCCAAGGCTCTCCCATTATTGGAAACACCCTTATCTAGGTCTTTCAATATTTGGTAGGCTTCAATAAGATTCCCCCTCATTCTTCTGAACTCCAGGGCCATCAAACACTTCCAATACGTTAACCTTTTCATTCCTGGGATGATTATCGTAAACCTGCTCTGGACCCTCTCCAATGACAACAATGAATCCCAAAGGAGTTGATTTGAGCAGATCTTTCATAATACTGCGCCTAGTCACATTAATCCACTTCTTCACACACGACTCCTCCTAACCTGTGCTGAGTTGGGAGTGTCTTGTGACTGAAAGCCCAAAGTAAAATGTATTTGGCATTCAGCAGAAATATATTTTGTGCAAATGAGCAGGGAGTTTCCAAAGCTGACGGTTATTCGCGATAATCAAAGCAATAACTCCAAATGCCTCAAATTTCTGCAACATGTGATGTAAATTTGACTTAATCAACTTTATATATTTCTGAAAAAGATCAAAGTCTAAATTCTTGGAACTGAAAGTTAAGATATTAAACTCTGATCAGCGTGCAAATAATGCCTTCTTAAGAGAATAAGGAAATAACCTTCTATTCAGTCCACACAATATTCAGATCTCGAGGATAAATCTGACTTTATTCTTTTCCAATTCCATCCAAGCCCAAAAGAGCAAAGGGGCCAAGGTGAAGCTGGATGACCTTTGCTATGAGTTCAGCAAGGGCCAGGAACAATAACAACCATTTTTAGAATAACAGTAAATGCTATTTGTGTCTTGCCTTATATTAAACCTTTCAGACTACTGGCATTTGCCCAGGTTAAAAGAAGCCCTCTCCTACTCTGTCAGAATACCCTTTCACTGCTTTCTCCCTCATGTACTCACCCAGCTTTCCATGTATTTACATGGTTAGGGAAGTACAGGGTTAAGTAAAAAGCCAAATAAAACTTGTAGATGCTGAAAATCTGAGGTAAACAGAGAAAATGTTGGGGATACACAGTTGGTCAGGTAGCGTCGATGGGGAGAGAAAGGTTTTGGGTTCATTGGGGGAGGCTTGATGTTTGTCATGTGGATGAGTTCAGTTGCAAATGGTCTGGAACATAATACATTGTGGGAGTCTACGTCTTTGGGGTACTTGTGGTAGATGAGCCGTGGCTTGCAGGGAGAGTCATCCTCTGAGGTCGTGGTGTTGACCATCTCTGCCTTATCATTGGTAGCTGTTCTTTTGGCTGTCCAAATCTTAAACTCTTCCTTCACCTTCTCACCTCTTCTCTTTTAAAGTTCTTCTTAAAATGTACCTCTTTGCCCAATCTTCTGGTCATCTGTCCTAGAGTTTCTTTGCTTTTAACTTGCAAAATTGTGTTTTTGTAGGTCTGGACTTACAAACTGTTCCAACTTTTCAACATTGCATTAAGTCCTCAGGGGATCATGAATAAGTGATTGCTTACATTAAGTGCCGATTAGTCCAAAAGACACATGTTGTTCAAGTCAAGCATCTGGATGTGTGGGTGGATGAAGGGCCAAGCTGTCTTTAAAATCCTGATGTGTAAATCAGGAGGCTTTGTTGTATGATTGGCATGGACTAGTCTGTGGTATAATACTGCAAGATAAAAGCTGAGAAAAAGATGATCCTTTTCATGCTAGAAGTGCCTCATGCACTGGCTTACTTGCAGACAGCAATTCCTGACTCTTCTCTCTGCTCCAGTCAGCACAGAAGGAGTAAGGAATGGAAATAAGGAATAGGCATTGCCACTCTGTCTCTCAATAACAGTATAGAAGATCTTTTACCTTAGTGCCACCTTCGTACATGAATCCCTTATCACTCCATACCTGACCCGTCATGATATTCAATAACAAAGCCTCCACATCCCTTTTGAATAGAGAATTCCAAAGATTTGCTCCCTCCGTCTGAAGATAATTGTCTGGGAAAGCTGGCTCTGTATTTGGAGGCTGTGAACTCTTGGATCCAGGCACTCCAGCCACGGCAATAGTCAACTCCCAGCTATGAACTTTGTACCTATCAATAAGAGATTAAGTCCTTCTAAACTCAAACAAAGACTGCTCAGACTGCTTTATCCATCCATCCTAGGAATCAGTTTCCCATTTTATGGAAGTCTAGGACAAGCCTCAGGATAGAGGGGCATCTATTTAAAACAGAGATGCAGGGGAATTACTTTAGCCAGATGGTGGTGAAGTTGTGGAATTTGTTACCATGGGCAGCTGTGGAGGTCAGGTATTTAAGGCAGAGCTTGGTAGGTTCCTGATTGGACATGGCATCAAAGGTTATGGGGAGAAGGCTGGGGAGTGGGGCTGAGGAGGGGAGAAAAGATGAGTCATGATTGAATGGTGGAGCAGACTCAATGGGCCAAATGGCCTAACTCTGCTCCTATATCTTATTGTCGTATGATCTTATAATGTGGTCTTACCAGGGTCCTATACAATTGAAACAACCCATCTCTGCTGTTGTACACAAACCGTCTGCAGTAAAGGCAAATATTTACTTGCTGCATGTTTTTATTGATTTGTGTACAAAGGCACACAGATTTGTCAAAACCAGCTCTTTTTAATTTTATAAAAATATCCTATAGTACTTTGCCATGTGGATGACCTCGCTTTTTCCACTTTATCTTTCATCTACCATGGACTTACTCACTCACCTAGCTTTCACCTTTATCTAATCTTTTCCCTATGCATATTAGGTGAGGTTTTACAGTCCGTGTTAATACATCTCACTCGATAACTGTTTTGTGCTATCACCTTCCTTTGCAATGGCTTCTTGCTTTTTTGCCGAATTCAGAGCTGTGGTTGATCCTCCAGCTTGCCTACAATCTAAGATATTTATTTTGATCCAATACTATCGAATGTTTGCAGTTGATTTGTTATGTTGTGATACTGTGGAAAAACTTTGTTTTTCAAACCACCCATACAGATATTTAAAAAATAAGATAATTGAGGTGGAACAAAGGGTAAGGCAACAACAGAATAAGAGTATTGTGTCAGCACAGTGCAATGTACTGAGGTACAAGGGTCATGACAAGGTGGATTGTGCTTTGTCCTCAGATTGCTATATCCTCAGAATCACCAAAAATTCATGCCACAGAGAGTATGCCATTGATCCATAAGACTGTAACGTACAGGAGCAGAATTAGGCCATTTGGCCCATCGAGTCTGCTCCGCCATTTCATCATGGCTCATCCAATTTTCCTCTCAGTTCCAATCTCCTGCCTTCTCCCCGTATCCCTTCATGCCCTGACCAATCAAGTACCTATCAATCTTTGTCTTAAATACACATAAAGACTTGGCCTCCACAGCTGCCTGTGGCAAAGAATTCCACAGATTCACCACTCTCTGGCTAAAGAAATTCCTCCTAAAAGGATGGCCCTCTGTTCTGAGCTATCTCCATTGGTCTTAGACTCTCCCACCACAGGATCCATCTCATACATACAGTCCAAAAAGCAACAACTTGGGATAATCTCGCTACCTGCTCTCAGCCTGTGGCCTTGTAGGTCATGGGTTTTTAGATGTTCACCAACATACATTTTAAATATGGGTCCTGCCTCTGCCACTCAATCACGCAATGGCTACCATACACTGATAATCTTCTGGTGGAATGTAAACGTTTCCTCAACTCCTCTCTAATACTTTTTACCACAGCATTAATCCTTCACCCCGCATCATCAGCATTACTGCTGAGGAAAGTAGGTCCTCGAGGTCAAGTCCCAATCTTATATAGCTTGGTTAAATCTTTCCACAATCTCCTTTCTTCTGAATAATCAACCTCAGCCTGGCCAGCCCCTCTTTCATGTTAATAATCTCCAGTCCTGGCAGCACATTGCACATCTCCTCCTCAGCCTCTCTGGGGCTGTCACACCTTTCGTGTGGTGCATCAGCGGTGGCCTAATCAGTGCTTCATATCCACATCCATATGACCACCCTACTCTTGCATTCTGTGTCATAGAGTTACTCAACCCAGAAGGCAGCTCTTTCGTCCACACCATCCATGTCTTTTTGCCCATCCACACTCAGCTGATGTGCTGCAAAAGGTTTGTATCTTTCCTTCCTTTGCCTATTTAATTGCCAATCTAAATGATTTTAAAACATAGTGATTGCATTTGATTTCATCCCCTTCTCTGGTAGTAAGTTGCAGATATAAACTCTCACATTCTTGTTTTTGATCCCCGTACTAAATACCTACCCACCTGTACCTCTCATAATTTAGTATACCTCATGTCCGTCTATCTGAGCCCTTTGCATTAAGGAATCTCAGTAATGAGAAAGTTAAAATTCTCCATTACTGTAATCCTATTGCTTTAACTTCTTTCTACAATTTGCTTACATATTTAGTCCAATAATTCCTGCAAACTATTGGGAGGCTAACAGCAGAACCCCAGCAAAGTGATTGCCCTCTCTTATTCCTGAGTTCTAATCACATGGTTTAATGGGCAAATAACTTCAGGATATCCTCTCTAAGTAATACACCACCACCCCCCTCCCCCAAATCACTTCTGTAACTTCTATGCCCTAGAACACTAAGATGTCATTCCTGCCCTTCTCTCAATCACATTTCTATGACATTATCATTCCAAGTACTGATCCATGTTCTCAGGTTATTGGACTTATCTGTGAAGTTCCCTCTATTAAACTGCAGCTAAGCCTGCCAGCTGTCCCATGCCTCTGTCTGTTTTTCCCACTGGACTTGCTTGATTTAATCTCCACGTTTTCTTCCCACCTGCTGGATTGATGCTGTGCTTTACACCCTTCCCTGATAAATTAAGTTAATTCCTTCTGAGTAGTGTGAGCAAACAGCCCTGCAAGGATATTGGTCCCCTTAAGTTTATAGACAACTGGAACTCTTTGTACAGGCCCCTCATGACAGAAGTAACGCCAGTGATCCAAATCCTCAAAGCCCTCCATCCTGCACCAGCTCAATAGACAAGCAAATATCTGTCCTATTCTCCTATTGTACAAGGAATAATCTTTGTATGGTGACCTGAGAGTTCTTGCTTAAGTTTCTGCCTAACTCCCTAAATTCATTTTGCAGGACCTCATTCCTCTTTCCAGTTCAGTTGTTGGTCACATGCTCTCTAGCTGTTCTTCCTCCCCAATCAGACTTTCTGTACCTGATCGGAGATGTATTTGATCCCGGCACTGAGGAGGCAACAGATCATTCTTGACTTGCTTTCATCCACAGAGTTGCCTATCTGTTCCTCCATTAATGCATCCCCTAGCTCTACTGCTTGGATTGGCTGCTGTGCATTAGAACCAACAGTGGGGCTACAAACTTGGCTGCTACTTTCATCTGAGCTCAATTTCCTAATGGTATTGAAAACTATATAACTGATTAAGTGGGACATGACCACAGGGGACTCTTGGGCTATCTGCCTGCCCTTCCTTTTTGAACCTGTAGTGTGACTGACTTACTGAAAATACTATCTGTGACATTTTCTGCATTCTGGATTTGCCATAGCATATCTGGGCCAATAAAAGGTAGGCTTATAGTGTGTTTAACCAGTCTCTTTACCTTTTCTTTTCTGTCAGAGGTTGTCGACATGGAATCCCTTGGTTCCCTTACATATTCTCCTGTATTCTCGCTCCTTGTTTTCCCTCCCTCAATGTGCTCCCCTCTCATTCTTCTCCCATTTGAGTCCCATTTTTATGTCTACTAAAGAAATCCACTAATATCTACACACACAAAATGCAGGAGCAACTCGGTAAGTCAGGCAACATCTACTTGGGACCAAGACCATTCATCAGGACTGGAAAGGAAGGGGGCAGAGGCCATAATAGGAAGTTGCAGGGAGGGGAAGGAGTACAAACTGGCAGTTGATAGGTAAATCCAGGTGACGAGGAAGTGGGGTGGTTGGGGGAGGGAGGGATTGAAATAAGAAGCTGGGAGGGGATAAGTGAAAGGGGTAAAGGGCTGAAGAAGGGAGAATCTGATAGGAGAGGGCAGTGGACCATGGATGAAAGGGAAGGAGGAGGGGAAAAGAGGGCGGGTGAGGAGAAGAGGAGGGCTGAGAGGGTAACCAGAATGGGGAATGGAAAAAAAAGCTTGAGAATTAGGGTTGGTGGAAGAAATTAACAGCAATTAGAGAAATTGATATTCATGTCATCAGGTTGGAATATGACATGTTCCTCCAACCTGAGTTTGGCCTCATCGTGGCAGTAGCGGAAGCATGGACAGGTATGTCAGAATGGGAAGGGGAAGTCAGACTGAAATGGGTAACCATCGGAAGATCCTGCATTCTGCAGAGGACAGAGTGAAGGTGCTCAACATTCTGATATCTCCCTCAATTGGAAAGTTCATTCCTCCCTGTCAACCACATTGCCAACACTGGAACACTTCTTAATCACAGTCCCTCCATAATCACCAGGTCAGTTCTCTAGTCCAAATGGAGGGGTCTGCTTCTGAATCCCGTGAACTCCCACTGGATGCAATGTACTCCAATCACTGAAACACCCACACAGAGACCAATTCCCCAGGGTTCAAGTTCACATCCTGCTCCTTTTCCCATCCTCAACTTTGTGGAGGAACGTGGGCATCATAAGCACGTGGCAAATTCACTTTCTGACTGAGCTTTATCTGTTTGTCTCTGCTCTCCGCAGATGGGCAGGGTTGTATTATTTAGAAATAATCCACAGACAATTCAGATTCCACCACTGCCAATGGGTCAAAATTCAACTCATTAAAATGGATAATTCAGTTGATAAAATACTGAATTAAACTGTTTGCATTGGCAATTGTGTCCATGAAACTATTATTTTTCTTTAAAACAACATGTGATTTTTCAAGTGTTGTTTTAAGGCGACACGTCACCTGTAAGTCTGCTTGGTCACCTATTGTATCCAGTGCTCCTGGTGTGGCCTCCTGTATATCGGACAAACTCCGACGTAGATTGGGAGCCTGCATTGCCGAGCACCTACACTCTGTCTGCCAGAAAAGCGGAATCTCGCTGTAGCCACCCATTTCAATTCCACTTCCCATTCCCATTCCGATATGTCAGTCTACTCCTCTACTGCTGCAATGAAGCAACACTTCGTATTTTGTCTGGGTAGCCTCTAACCTGATTGCATGAACATCGATTACTCGAATTTCCAGTAACTGCCCCTTCTCCTTCACCATTCCTCATTCTTGCTTCCCTCTCCTTACCTACCCATCAGCTCCCTCTTGTGCTCCTTCCCCTTCCCTTTCTTCCATGGCCTTCTACTCTCTCTTATCAGATTCCCCCTCCTCCAGCCCTTTATCTGTTTCACCTATCGACTTCCCAGCTCTTTACTTCAAACCCCCCCTCCCAATCTCACCTATCACCTGGCATCTTGTACTTCTTCCTCCCTTCCCCCCCACCTTCTTACTCTGACTTCTCCCTTTCCAGTCCTGAAAAGGGTCTTGGCCTGAAATGTCGACTCTTCACTCTTTTCCATAGATGCTGTTTGGTCTGCTGAGTTCCTTCAGCATTTTGTGTGTGTCAGATGATTTTCAAAGAAGGACATCAAGAAGCAGCCAAGAGAACCACTGGACTGTATGAAAATCTTTAGGTGATGTGGGAACATCCTTGACCACACCAAGTGAAACATTCCATCCACATTTCCCTGTAACTTTCCAGAGGGCAGTGAGAGATCACCGATGGACGATGGGTTTGGCTGGGTCCAACGCCTTTCCAACTGCTATACTTTAAGATGCTGTGCCAGAAATTGTACCCTTGCACTTCATACCTTACTAAACAGAAAGCAGGTCATTGATACATTGTAATGTTTACTTTTTAATATTACAGAATTTTCAGATTAAGTTTTGGGAAAAATAATAAAAGATAGTGTTATATGTTAAGTTGGAGCACACACTAGGGAAGAATTAAATTTGATCAGCAAATCATATAGAATTCTCCTTTCATAATTATTTTTCATAAGCAGAAAGTGAATGATTGTCAAATGATGAATTCTGACATCATTATAAATGTGCTTTGGATAATCCCGATATTAATAATATTGGTTCGTTCTAATATTAATTAAATTCTGCATTAAAGCAGATAGTTTTGTTATTAATTTTATATCGGACAAGTGGCCACAGTTACTATGATTTCATCAGTCCCCAGTCTAAGGATGTTCGATATTCGACAGGGAAGGAACACCCCTACATCTGGCAGCGTTTTCCAACGGGCTTCATAAATCAATTAACTGTGTTCTTTTTCTCTCCGTTTTTAAATAATGCACCAATTTTGGAATGAAATTGCCAAACTGTAATTGTTAGTGGCTTCTTTGCCCTGGAGTCATTAGTTAAAATATAACAGGACATGCGAATTGGTCTATGTAAATATCAATTATTTTGAGCAATAAATCTTTGGGAATAGTGCTTCAATGTCTCAGCTGGTGAACGTGCTGGGGTAATACGAACCGAGGAGCAAGGCTCAGCCTCGGCTTAAATAATGAGCTGGTCGTCATGTGTGGGGAGTCTGCTTTTAACCTACAGTAGAACATGGAACAATGCAGCACAGTGCAGACACTTCGGCCCATGGTGTTGTGCTGAGCCTTTGACCGACTCTAAGATCAATGTACCCTTCCCACCTACATAGCCAATCAGTTTTTATCATCCATTTGCCTGTCTAAAAGTTTCTTAAACATCCTCAACATATCTGCCTTTACTACCGCCTCTGGCAGAATGTTCCATGCACCCACAGCTCTCTGTGTTTATAAAAACAAAACAAAAAAAAACTTACTTTTGACATCCCCAAATACTTTCCTACAATCATCGTAAAACTATTCCTCCTTGCATTAGCCATTTCCGCCCAGGGAAAAGTCTCTGGTTGTTCACTTGACCTATGCCTCTTATCATCTTGCACCTGTTTATCATCTCCTCCTCCACTCCTAAGAGAAATGCTTAGCTCACACAACCTATCCTCATTAGATGTACTCTCTGATCTTGGCAGCATCCTGGTGAACCCACATAAAATGGCAGAATCTATGGATAGGAATAAAGGGCCAAAACCCTTCGTCAGCATCCTGCTACATCTCCTCTCCACTCTCTCTAAAGCTTCTACATCCTTCCTATAGTGAGGTGACCAGAACAGAACACAATATTCCAAATGTGGTCTAACCAGGGTTTACAGAACTGCAAAGTTAGCTCAAATTCTTGAACCCATTCCCTGACTAGTGAAGGCCAAGACATCATACACTTTCATAACAACCCTATCAACCTTGAGGTAACTTTGAGGGGTCTATGGACATGGGCCCCAAAAACCCCTGTTCCTCCACACTGCTAAGAAACCTGTAATTGATCCTTTAATTGTCCTTCCAAAATGAATCACTGGTGTATGGTTCATGATTCGGAGATGAATACCTTTGAAGTCCTGCTTTTCAGTTTCCTATCAAGCTCCCAATATTCACTCTTCAGGAACTCTCTCCTTTTCCTACCTACGTTATTGGTATCAGTATGTGCCATGACTTCTGGCTACTTACCCTCACCCTTTATAATGCTGTGGATCTGATATGAGACATCCCTGACCCTGGCCCCAGGCAGGCAACAAACCATCCGGGAGTCTTTTTCATGTCAGCATAATTGCCTGTCTGCTCCCCGAACTATTGAATCCCCTATCACCACCACTTCCCATCTTCCCCTTTCCCTTCTGAGCCACAGAGTTCCTCAAGATGCGGATAGTTGATGATACACAGTGACTAGTGCTTGATACTTGTGAAGCTCTGCAGAAATACAAGACTGTGCCTGTGATGGTGTGTAGAAATCCAGTTATTCCCTCTTAAAGCAATCAAACCTGATTTTAAAAGCTAATGTAGCTTGTTTTACAATCATGGACTGTGCACTTACAGGTGGGTAAACCATGTATGTGATTTGCCTAATGTTCTGGACAGTTCAGATTTAACATTTCTAGCCATGCTAACAGGGAGAGTGCCCAGTTAGTGTGGCTTTGATCACACACAGATGAGCAACTGGAACAATCTGTTTGGCTGACACAAAAACAAGAGCTTCTCACTGGACAATAATAAACCAATTACCCTACAAAGGTGCTTGCTAAAGTCTTGCTCGCTTTTCCAGGCTTTCCGCGTGGCGGAGGAGGAGCTGGGCATCCCGGCACTGTTGGATGCAGAAGATATGGTGGCGCTGAGAGTCCCCGACAGGCTGAGCATCCTGACCTACGTCTCGCAGTACTATAATTTCTTCACAGGCCGGTCACCCAGTGAGTATCCGCCCCCTGTGACAACAGTGGTGCTGCTCACCGCACCTGGGGTGAGTGGGTCCACAGCCCATGGTGCTTCTGCAGCTATATGAGGAAGGGAGGGGTTGGATTTAGAACCAGCAACAGCGAAGGAGCAATGATATGTTTCCAAATCTGGATGATATGACTTGGATGTGACATTGGTTGCACTTACAGGGTGGTGAGGAGGCGGCAATCTTGCTCCACATATCTGTCCTCCCACTGTGTCAATTCTGCTGTTTAATTTGAACCTGGTTGATACATCTTATCTTTGCTCCATTATCCCTCAAATCCCTCCCAACAGTCTTCTGCTTTTGAAATTTGAATATCTTTCTCTGGAGCCATGGATACTGCCTGGCCTGCTGAGTTCCTCCAGCATTTTGTGTGTGTGGCTTGGATTTCCAGCATCTGCAAAATTTTCTCTTGTTTATATTTTGAACTGTGGAGCTTGGTTAAAGGAGGGTCATACTTGTAATGACAGCAGTTCAGAGAGGTTCATCAGGTTGATCCATGAGATTGGTTTGTCATTGTCACATTTATTGAGGTACAGCAAAAACTTGTCTCGCATAGAACTCGTACAGATCAGTTCATTACAACATCTCATTGAGGTAGTAAGAGGGAGAACAGTAAAACATTGTGAAATAAAATGCAGTGCAGATAGACAATAAGGTGCAAGGTCATAGCGAGATAGATTGTGAGGTCAAGAGTCCATCTTATCGTACTAGGGAAGCGTTGAATGGTTTTAGAATAGCCTGGTGTTAGGTGCCTGATGGGAGATGGGGGAAGAGTGAATGTGGTGGGTGGGGTCTTTGATTATGCTGGCTGCTTTACCAAGGCAGCAGGAAATGTAGAAAGAATCCACGTAGGTGGAGATTGGTTTCTGTGGTGCTGAGTTGTGTCCACAACTCTCTGTGGTCACGGGCAGAACGGTAGCCATACCAAGTTGTGATGCATCCAAATAGGATGCTTTCTATGTTGCATCAGTAAAAATTGGTGAGGGTGAAAGGGGACATGCTAAATCTTTTTAGCCTTCTTCTTTAGCCATGTCATCAATATAGTTGGACCAGCGTAGGTTGTTGGTACTGTCCACCCATTGAACTCAGCATCATTGGTGTAAAGAGAAGCATGTGCCCACTTCATGAAGTCAATGACCAGCTTCATTGTTTTGCAGGTATTGAAGGAAAGGCTGGTGTCTGGGCAAGATGTCACCAGGCTCTGCATCTCCTTCCTGTACTCAGACTTACCATGTTTTGAGGTGGAGCCTGCTATGGTACTATCAACTGCGAACTCTGGGGATGGGGTTAGGGTAGAATCTGGTACAGGGTCGAGTAGGGGTTGAGGCTTGTGAAGACATCAGTGCTGGAGGTGTTGCATTTATCCTTACTGATTGTGTCCCATTGGTCAGGAGGTCAAGGATTCAAAGTTCACAATGCATCTATTATCAAAGTACCAATACAATATTCAACCTTGAGAATTGTCTCCTTACAGAGTCAGAATCAAAATCAGGTTTACTATCGTGAAATTTGTTAATTTAGCAGCAGCAGTTCAATGCAATACATAATATAGAAGAAGAAAAATAATAATAATAAATATGTCAATCAATTACAGTATATGAATATTGAATAGATGAAAATTGTGCAAAAAACAATGTATATAATTAAAAAGTGAGGTAGTGTTCATGGGTTCAGTATCCACTTATAAATCGGATGGCAGAGGGGAAGAAGCTGTTCCTGAATCACTGAGTGTGTGCCTTCAGGCTCCTGTACCTCCTACCTGATGGTAACAGTGAGAAAAGGGCATGCCCTGGGTGCTGGAGGTCCTTAATATTGGACGCTGCCTTTCTGAGACACTGCTCCTTGAAGATGTCCTGGGTACTTTGTAAGCTAGTATTCAAGATGGAGCAGACTAAATTTATAACCTTCTGCAGCTTTTTACAGTCCTGTGCAGTAGCCTCCGCCCATACCAGACAGTGACGCAGCCACAAAGCAAGGAAACCCTTCTGATAGGGGGATTGAAAGTTGTGGATATGGCTTTAGAATAAGGAACTGCCATCTGAAATAGAAATGATTTCTGTGTCAGTGTCTTTGGAATTCTGTACCCCAGTGGAGACTGAATTACTGAGTATATTCAGGGCTAAAACGTGCCGATCTTTGATCTGTTTGGGGACTGCAGGCTTTGGGGATCATACAGGAACATGAAGCTGAAGTCAGGATCAGAGTAGCCACAATTTTACTGAACACTGATCATTCGAGGATTTGAACATCCTTGTGCCATCCCCTGATGTTTTGAAGTCAACATTACAGCAAAGCATCAGATAATGTCCATGCCTGGATGTGGCCACAGCCCTTATGGTGAGTTGCAAGGATACAGGCACCAGTTAACATGATTTCCTCTGGATTACTGAGAGTAAGAATGGGCAATGAGCACTGAGAATCGGCCCCAGTCAGGTTGAAGCCACTGACTTTTTGTTACAGCTCCTTCTGGGGCACAGTCTCTGCGAGAGAACATCTGTCGATGTCGAGAGAACAGCAGAAAGAATAGCTACTTGGTTGAACGAGACTCTTCTGCATGTTACTTGCAGTTTCTTTCCAGTTCTCAACATTCAAGCTGGTCGTGTTTGAGCATGCATTTGTCGTATGATCCAACTAGATTGTTATGCTGTTTTATTTAATCTTGCACCTATTTATTTAATCTTTTATTTAATCAGCAAGAAGGCTGGCATTTATTTACCTGTGTAATGACTGACTTGCAGGGGTATTTCAAAGCTTAAGCGATATTGTAGGCCAGGCTTCAGTGTGAACCATTTACAAAATGCATTGCAGTAATTGGCCCAGGTTCTGCTGACAGCACACCCCCAACATGCGACCTCTCCCGGCAAGAAGGTCAGCAGAGCAGCAGGTTCCCCTCCAAGTCGCACGTCATCCAGATTTGGAAGTACATCATTTGTTCTTCAGTGTCACTGGATAAATTCTGGAACTCCTTTCCCCAACAGCACTACTGGAGCACCTTCGCAGAAGGACTTCTGTGATTCAAGCAGGCAACTCACCACCACCTTCTCCAGGACATTTAGGGATGGGCAATAAATGCTGTCTTTCCCAGCCACACCCACATTCCAGAGATAAAAGATAATCCGTTTCCAATTCTGTAGCTCATCAGTGACCTAACTGGAAATTCATTTCCACATATAATTTAACATCTGTTTCCTCGGGATCTCTTTCTGTATCTCTGGGGTCGATTGATTGGCAGGGGGCCGAATGGATATGGGGAGAAGGCAGGAAAATGGGGTTAAAAAATCAGCCATAATTGAATGCTAGAGCAGATCGATGGCCAAATGGCCTAATTCTGCTCCTTTATCTTATCTTCTCTCATGTTATATTAGTTTTATTTGTCACACGTATATTGAAACACACAGTGAATAAGTTGTTTGTGCCAATGACCAACACAGTGCAACTGTGTCAGGGACAGCCTACAAGTATTGCCATGCTTCAGGATCAACATAGCATGTCCACAACTTACTAACCCTGACCCTAGCCTGTACATCTTTGGAAAGTGGGTGTAAATGGAAAGCCAGACCATAATGGGGAGAACGTACAGATGGTGGTGGGAATTGAACCCCGACTGGTGATTGTTGGCACTGTAGAGAGTTGGACTAGCTGCTATGCTACTGACTACACCTGGATAGCACACGAAACTGAAGCCCAAACTATATAAGTTTTTATTTTACTTTCTGCCTTTAACGTTGCTCTTCTCTCTTGCAGTTGGTGGTATGGCTCACATTAAAAGACCTGCAACTGACTCAAGTGAGGAGCCAGCGCAGAAGAGGCTGACTCCTGAGAGTAAGCCAAAACACCCTAAGAATACACGGACTGACAACCATGAGCCAGTGCCTCATGCTGCGGCAACGTGCCGGGTCGCCACGCCGGTGAGCGCTGTTACAGTTAATCTGGGAGCTTCACTAACTTGCCAGATCAGGGTGCATTGCTTTGGAGGCCAGGCACTTGAAATGTATCTGTGCATTGTGCACGCAGGATCCACTGACTGGAAGACTAGGGAAGAGAGCTTCATGAGTAGATGTTGGGATTGTTCTTGGAGAAGTCTTGGGGGAGAGTTAATGGGGATCTTGAATTGGTTTATGAAAACAATGATGGTTGCTGCAAATCTGATATAAGATCAGAAACTGTGGCATCCAAGTTGGCCAGTGTCTGTTGTGAGAGAACCGGAGTTTGTTTTTCAAGGTGAAGGTGAAGTTGAGATGGAGTTAGACTATGAGAAGACATTGAGTCACCTGGGACTGTACTCGTTGGAATTCAGAGGAATGAGAGGTGATCTTATAGAAACATATAACATTGTGAAAGGGGTATATTCGATAGAGGCAGGAAAGTTGTGTCCACTGATAGGTGAGATTAGAACTAGGGAACATATATGTGGGGGTGTAAATTCGGGATGGAAATGAGAAGGAACTGTTTTTCCCAGAGAGTGGTGAATCTGTGGAATTCTTTGCCCAATGAAGCAGTGGAGGCTACCTCAGTAAATATATTTAAGACAGGGTTGGATAGATTTTTGCATAGTAGGAGAATTACGTGTTAAGGGGAAAAGGCAGGGAAGTAGAGATGAGTCCATGGCCAGATCAGCCACGATCCTATTGAATGGTGGAGCAGCCTTGATGGGCCAGATGGCCGACTCCTGCTCCTATTTCTTATATTCTCTATTAATGTCACATGCATCGAGATACAGTGGAAAAACTTTTGTGTACGTGACATCCAGACAGTTAATTTGATACATAAGTATATCAAGGTAGTAAAGAGGGGGAAAACACTGCAGAATATAGTGTTACAGTTACAGGGAGAGGATAGTGCAAGGGCCATGGTGAAGTAGATAGAGAGATCAGTAGTTCAGAGTCACATTCACAACTTGAATCACGTTTAACATTACCGGCAGAAATTTGTTATTATGCTGCAGCAGTACGTAGCAATACATAATAAAATCTGTGAATTACTGTAAGTATATATATTTAATTTAACTATACAGTTGAAGTCAGAAGTTTATATACACCTTAGCCAAATACATTTAAACTCAGTTTTTCACAATTCCTGACACTTAATCCTAGAAAACATTCCCTGTCTTAGGTCAGTTAGGATCACTATTTTATTTTAAGAATGTGAAATGTCAGAATAATAGTAGAGAGAATGATTTATTTCAGCTTTTATTTCTTTCATCACTTTCCCAGTGGGTCAGAAGTTTACAGACACTTTGTTAGTATTTGGTAGCATGGCCTTTAAATTGTTTAACTTGGGTCAAACGTTTTGGGTAGCCTTCCACAAGCTTCTCACAGTAAGTTGCTGGAATTTTGTTCCATTCCTTCAGACAGAACTGGTGTAACTGAGTCAGGTTTGTAGGCCTCCTTGCTCGCACACGCTTTTTCAGTTCTGCCCACAAATTAGAAGCTTGTGGAAGGTAGCGTTCATGGGTTCAATATCCACTCAGAATTCTGATGGCAGAGGAGAAGAAGCTGTACCTGAGTCACTGAGTGTGTCTTCAGGCTCCTGTACTTCCTTCCTGATGGTAACAATGAGAAGAGGTCATGTCCTGGGTGATGGGGAGTTCATAAGAGGCCCATTCAAATCTCTGATAACAGTAGGGTCGAAGCTGTCCTTGAGCCTAGTGGTACACACACTCAAGCTTTTCTACCTTCCTCCTGATGGGAGGAGAGTAAAGAGAAAATGAGCGGGGTGGAAGGGGTCTTTCATTATGTTGGGTGCTTTCCTGAGGCAGTGGAAAGTGTAGACGGAATGAAAGGAAAGGAGGGTGGTTTTCTTGGTTGACTGGGCTGTGTTCACAACGCTCTGCAATTTCTTGATGTCTGCAGCAGAGCAGTTGCCACACCAAGCTGGACAGGACGTTTTTCATAACATAATGAGGGATGCCTCCCACCCCAGTCGTTGTCCCTTCTCCCCCTCCCATCAAGCCGAAGATACTAAAACTTGTGAACATGTGCCACCTGGCTCAAGGGCGACTACTATCCTCCTGAGCAGTCCTTTTATATGATAAAGCTGAACTTTTCATGTCTTAATCTACCTCTTATTGTTGACCTGCGCTGCACTTCCTCCGTAAATCTAACATTATATTCTGCATTCTGTTTTCTCTTCTACTACCTCACTGTGCTCATGTATGGATAATAAGTAGAGCCAGATATTGACTTGCAGATGCTTTTAATTATATCTCAGAGTACGTGACATTAACAAACTAATTAGCAACTAACTCTCAGCTACCCGTTTATCGTTTACCGCTGGTCTGGGTGTCTCGGTGGGAGAGGCTGCCTGTAGTTGGTGAAGAGGGTCAGAGACAAAAAACTTTGCCTTTGTGATGTTACAAGCTAAATGGAGTTGAAGAAGTTCCATTTTATCAGTCTGTTGCTATCAAATTTTTCTTAAATTATTCTGTGGATTTCAGTTTTACTTCTCTCCCACAATTACCACAATGCATAGTTCTGTTATGCCACAAGACCTGCTGAGAGGTAAATTTCTCCCAGATCGGCTGAGGGTTTCATAGTCACTTTCTGTTTCAATTCCATCCCTCTGCATGAACTTCCTATAGCCTCTATTGGCAGTGTGAGCTGCCTCTGAGTTGTTGGTTGTTTGGCTGTGCTTCTGTGAGCAACGTAAACCGTGCACTGAGCAGCACCGTTTCAGGTCAACTATCTCTCATCCTCAAAGCAGTCAAATTGTGGGAAAACTGTGGAGGGTCTTGTGACTGACACTTGGAGAAATTAATGTGCAATGTGGACATTTCCCCTCTCTTTAGAACAAGGTTCCAGCTCGTGATGCAGGAGACAGATCAAGCAAGTCAGGGACCCTAACCAGTAGCTGTGGCATCTGCAAAAAAAATGTTCTCTTGGTTCAACGGTACTTGGTCGATGGAAAACTTTATCACAGAAACTGCTTCAGGTAAGAAGTGGGCCCAGATCTGTTGTTTGTCTCATTAACTGAATAGGCTCCCAGCTCTGGAATTCACAACGTTCACCTCCCTCACTCTTTCTCCTTTGAAGTCCTCCTGTAAACTCTTTGATCATTTGTGTTTACATTAGCGAGGTGAATGCAGAGATATGTCAAATTGTAGCCCAGAGTTGACCAGGGTGTAAAGGGCAATGGTTGATTAGACCAGAATGAGACAAAACTGACCTTTGCATGCACTATACATAGGATCAGAGCAGTGGGCTAAACGTTGTCCTTTGTCTTCGGAAGCACAGTTTGAAATCAGCTTTTCCCTTTGTTCTTCTCTTCCATGCAGCCAGCCTTCACATTGAGCAGATTATCCTTTGTCATTTCTGCCACCTTCAATGGGATTCTACCATGGGAACAACTCCCCTTTCAGAACTCTGTCGTAACTGTTTCCCTCATGACTCCTCGATCCAATTTTCCATCTTCACCAACCAGTCTGTTTCTCACATCACAGTCCCATTTGAATGCAGGAAGTGCAACACCTGTCCTTGCTCCTCATCCCTTCCCAAGCGGTCCTTCTAGCTGAGGCAGCAATTCATTTACATTTCTCCCAACCCGGTCACCTGTATTCAGTCTGTATTAACTCTGGCCACACGCCACAAACCCGCAGCCACTGCACTACCTTATCCACCAGAACCACCGGGTTTGTGGGGGTGTGACCATCTGACCTCCCCTACACTGGAGCAACCCAATACAGACTGGGAGATTGCTTTCCAAGAACACCTGTATTCAGTGTACAAGCATGTCTGAGCTTCCAGTTGCTTGGAACATGAATTCTCTCCCATTCCCTTCCTGACTTCTACCTTCAAACTCCTATGTTGTTCTGATATTGACCAATGTAAGTCCAAGGAACAGATCCACCTTCCATCTAGACACATTGCAAACTCTCTGTGTTGCAAGCCACTGCCACATTTTGTTTTTGTGAGATATTTCAGTTCCACTTAATTTTTCTGCTTCCTCTCTCTGTCTCTAACTTTTGGCTTTTAAAATAATTGTTACTTTTGGTCTCCACCCTATCACAGAATCTCCCTCTTCTCCTCTCACCCTTTCCCACCTTGCGACATAAAACACACTTGTTCTTCACTTTTCTTGTGGTTGTTCCTCTACGCGCCTTGTGACGCATCAGGCGCAGGCAACCTTGCTGTTTCTTCAGCATTTGCCTGTTTTTATGAGGCCGAGTTGCTAGCCTAGTTGCAAGGAGCTGGCCGGATTTGAACACAGAGCCAATCGCTTGGAAGTCCGGTGTGTATACCACTGCACCACCAGCTGGCTCTTCACCTAAAACATTGACTCAGTTTCTCTCTCCAATGATGCTTGTATTCTCTGTGTTTTTGTCTGGGTTTCCAGTATCTGCAATCCTCTGCTGCATTTCAGACTGAGTGGGACATCTTGTAACAGCTTCAGTAGAGCTCAGCATGTTGTTAAACACCATCAGCATCATAATGTGCCATGCTGTTTTAAGAAGGTGATCATGGTCTCATGACCATGACTGCACTTGGCAAATTTTTCTACAGAAGTGGTTTGCCATTGCTTTCTTCTGGGCAGCGTCTTTACAAGATGGTGACTGCAGCCATTATCAATACTCTTCAGAGATTGTCTGCCTGGCGTTCAGTGGTTGCATGACCTGGGTGTGATATGCAACAGCTGCTCATAGGACCATCCACCACCTGCTCCCATGGCTTCACATGACCCTGATCAGTGTGTGTGTGGGGGCGGGGGGGATAAGCAGGTTCTACACTTTGCCCAAGGGTGACCTGCAGGCTAGCGGAGGGAAGGAGTGCCTTATACCTCCTTTGGTAGAGATGCATCTCCACCCCCTGTACCCATGCTGTTAAACACTTTAATAACACCTTGATCTCTACTGAATCTAGCCCTTGCTGTCTTAGATTCTGGTTGATGTGTGCCATAAATCCATCTACTTGCCTTGTTCCAGTATCCACTGAGTCCACATTTAACACTCTCTGGATGTGACCTTCCCCAATACCAGGATTTATTCGATGTGGTGACGCAGTGGTGTGCAGGTGAATGGGATGTAATCAACAATGACTCCATGAAATTTCAAATATGGGCAAAAAAGTTCATCAAAATAAAAATTACAAATGTATATAAAAACATCACTTACAATTCACTGATGTAAATTGGTTGTATTGATTAAAATAATTTATATTAATTAAGATAGAGTTTAATAGAAGTGAATCACATGACTTCATTTACCTTTTTTGTCCCATCCATGTGTGAACTGCCTCTAGATTCAATGATGGGCTCAGGTACAGAGTATGTGTTTAGGTGGCCTGCATCTGATCTCCAGTATTTTCTGTACTGCCACACTGCAGCATCCTGCCGTGGGAAGTCTTGAATGCTGTTGCATGCATTGCAGAACTGCCCTCCAGCCATTAAAGCCCAATTCAACTAATTGCAAAGCTTAGTGGAATATTGGTCCTTAGATCTTCAATACAAGAGGCAAGAAGTTATGTTGCAGCTATATAAAGCCCTATACTGGAGTTCCCTCCCTTTTTTATGCCATGGACCAATACCATTAAGCAAAGGGTCTGTGGACCCTGGGTTGGGAACCCCTGCCCTATATGGATAATGTGAGTAGTTAGTTGTAGATGTAGAGAGTATTTCTCTGCTATAATGTGCAGTGTGGAGATTTGAAAAGCAATGAAGCGTGCAATGTGCATTGATTACTAGATTGATACCTGGTCCAAGGGTTAAACTTCAAAGAGAAACTGCATTAATCAGGGTTGTACCCCTGAGATGTAGAAGGTTAAAGGGTGATTTGATCAATGCCTTCAAGACATTAAGAGGAACTGATGGGTGAATGAAGACGTGCAGACAAAAAATTGAGAAACATTTTCACAGAGAGGTTAGTGGAAATTTGGAGTCGGCCTGCAAACAGGAATCAATACGGTGTCAGATGTTAATTTCAAGTTGAACACATCATTGATGAAAGAAATTTGGTAAAAGCTGCACTGACCCTATTGAATAGTAGGGCAGGCTGGGGGTTTTCTCGCTGTTCCTGTTTCTCAGTTCCTAATGCCCTTGCCTCGCAATAAAAAATTACAACGTTTAAAATTTTCAATTGTGTTTCCTGGCACAACAGGTAAGGGCATTCCTTCTTGTGGAGTGCCTTTAAATGGCACAGCCCTGATCATAAGGTGAATGGATAATTACTTTATACATTTCCACCACCAACATGAAGGAGCAGTTACTCCCTCCCCACCATTTCACTCATCTTAAACCCCTTATGTAAAACAACCCTCAACATCAGTACTCCAGGCCTAGGAAAGAAGAGGAGAAGCATAGACTCAAGAGGCTCTGCAGGTGCTTGAAGTCCAGAGTAACGTGCACAAAATGCTGAAGGGATTCAACGGGCCAGGCAGCATCTATGGTGGCAAATGAAAGGTCAATGTTTCAGGCTGAGACCCTTCATCAGGACTGGAAAGTAAGGAATCTGAATAAGAAGGTGGGGTAAGGGGAGGTGTACAAGCTGGCAGGTGATTGGTGAAGCCAGTGAGGGGCAAGGCTGGAGGGTGGGGGAGGGGATGAAGTGAGCAGCATGGAAGTGATAGGTGGAAAAGGTGAAGGGGCTGAAGATGAAGCAATCTGACAGGAGAGGAGAGTGGACCATGGGAGAAAGGGAAGGTGGGCACCAGAGATGGAGTGATAGACAGATGAGGAGAAGATGGGAGCCATAATGGAGAATGGAAACGAAGAGAAGGGGGAGGGGAAGAAATAATCAGAAGTTGGAGAAATCGATTTTCATGGTATTATGTTGGAGGCTATCCAAATGGGACATGAGGTGTTGATCTCCAATCTGAGAGGGGCCTCATTGTGGCAGTAGAGGAGACCATGGACTGACATGTCAGAATGGAAATGTGGAGTGGAATTGAGATGGTGGTCATCTGGAAATCCTCCCTGTTTTGGCCAGAGTGAAGGTGCTCGACAAAGTGATCCCCCAGTCTATGTCGGGTCTCACCAATGTAGAGGAGGCTGCAGCAGGAATACTGGATAACCCCGACAGACTTGCAGGTGAAGTGTTGCCTCATCAGGAAGGACTGTTTGGGTCCTTGAATGGAGGGGTAGCACATGTTCTGCTTGCATGGGTATGTCCCAGGAGGGAAGTCAGTGGGAGGGAGGAATGGACAAGGGAATCACAGAGAGTGGAACGTGGATAGAGGTGGGGAGACAAAGATGTATTTGGTGATAGGATCCTGTTGAAGATGGTGGAAGCTATGAAGAACTATGTGCTGGATGGCAGAGGCTCCTGGAGCAGTAGGAAGAGAAGTCCATAAATACAATTTGTAACTGGAGTGACGGAGAGACCATCCCTCTTCTGATCTGATCTGTCGTCTGAACAGTAACAGGCACCCAGTGATCTGAGCTCCTATGGTCCAGGGTGCAGTTTCAACACTGGGGGGTCAAGCTGCCTCCATGTGGGAAAGGAATTATTGACATTTTGTGTCTTAGTCCCTGCATCAGGGCTAAGAGTTGAGAGGGAAGATGACTGGTATAAAGAGGAGGGTGGAATGGTGAGGCAGGAGCCTGTAGGTGATTGGTGAACTGAGGAGAGTGAAGGACAAATGGCAAATAGAGCCCATTGGCCCTTACTTTGTGAACCCCTGAACATTGGCACTCCATTGATAGGGAGGTTGAGCTTGCAAAGAATCCAAGATTAGAAGCAGGACCTCACATTCCACCTGAATTGTCTACAGGCTGATAACATGAACACAGAAATATCCAAATTCCAGCAAACTGCCCCCTTTAACCATAGGACCATAGAACATTACAGCACAGTACAGGCCCTTTAGCCCTCCATGTTGTGTAATTCTTTAAAAAAAAGTACTAAACCCACACTACCCCATAACCCTCTTTTTCTTTCATCCATGTGCCTGTCCAAGAGGCTCTTAAATACCCCTAATGTTTTAGCCTCCACCACCATCCCTGGCAAGTCATTCCAGGCACTCACAACCCTCTGTGTAAAAAAACTTACCCCTGATGTCTCCCCTAAACTTCTTTCCCATAATGTTGTACATATGCCCTCTGGTGTTTGTTATTGGTGCCCTGGGAAACAGGTACTGACTATCCACCCTATCTATGCCTCTCATAATGTTGTAGACCTCTATCAAGTCCCCTCTCATTTTTCTACGCTCCAAAGAGAAAAGCCCAAGCTCTGCTAACCTTGCTTCATGTGACTTGTTCTCCAAACCAGGCAACATCCCGGTAAATCTCCTCTGCACCCTCTCCATAGCTTCCACATCCTTCCTATAATGAGGTGACCGGAACTGAACACAATACTGTAAGTGCGGTCTAACCAGAGATTTGTAGAGTTGCAACATGACCTCTCTACTCTTGAACTCAATCCCCCTGTTAATGAAGCCTAGCATCCCATAGGCCTTCTTAACTACCCTATCAACCTGCGCAGTGACTTTGAGGATTTGAACCCCAAGATCCCTTTGTTCATCCACACTCTTAAGTAACTGACCATTAATCCTGTGCTCAGTCTTCTGGTTTGTCCTTCCAAAATGTATCACCTCACACTTGTCCGGATTGAACTCCATCTGCCATTTTTCTGCCCAACTCTGCAGCCTGTCTGTATCCTCTTGTAACCTTCGACAGCCTGCAGCTCCATCCACAACTCCTCCAATTTTCTGTTCTGATTTACCCAGTTCTTCCTACATTCACCCCCCAGACCACAACACCCTGTTTCATTACCCTCCTCCACCCACTCTACCCTCCCCCACACTCCTCCCTTACTGTTTCAATCTTCCCCTCCCACCATCCTCCCTCTATTCCATGTGACACCTTCCTCTCCCATCAGATTCCACCATCCCCAGCCATTTGTTATTACTGCCTTTCACCTCCCCGATTCTGTTGCTATTTCCACCTACCCCTCCTTCATCTACCTGCCACCTGGATCCACCTATTACCTGCCAGCTCTTGCTCCATCTCTATATTGACTATCTCTCCTGTATGTTTCAGTCTATGTGGAAAAGTTGGCAGTTATTGTCATGTGCACAGGTGCTTGCATGCACGAGTGCAGCAACATCACAGGCACATAGCAGCAAATGCACAACATCCTCAAGAAACATAAATTGTACATGTTAGAAAGAACACAATTAGAATATTTAAAAAATTGTGTGAAGTGGTTGTGGTGTTTCTCTGCTGGGACAGTGATTAGGGTTGTGTAGGTTGGTTCAAGAACTGAATGGTTAAAGGAAAGTCAGAGTTCTTGAACCAGGTGGCGTGTGAGTTCAGGGTTCTATACTTTCTGCCCAATAGCAGCTGCAAGAAGACAGCAAGGCCTAGATGGTGGGGATCTTTGATGAAAGATGGTGTCTTCTTGAAGCTTCTCAACTCACAACACCAGCTAGCCATTTACCTCGATAGAAGCTGCCTGACCCTAGTTCACTGAAGCTGTTTCAGCTGCTTACACTTGACAAACAGTACCACAGCATTAAGGCCAGGGCCAACAGGCTGTGGGACAGCTTCTTTCACCAGGCCATCAGATTTATCAACACACACTGATCTGATTGTGTATCTGACTGTACACTGATCTGATTGTGTTTCTGACTATATACATGTGTACTAAACAATGGTGTATGCAGTCTTAGTGTCCTCCCATGCTTTCCCGCCTTGTTGCTTGTACATAGCGATGGAGACGCAACACGAAGATTTTTACTCCTTCAAGTTGTGAGATGGAATTAAGAAATAAAGTTCTAATTCTATTCCTCCTGTGTGTTGCAAACGAGCTCCAAAGTTGTGTTCCCTCACTTACACTGTGTCCGCTCTCTCTCCACCCCATCACCCTCTGCAGATGCACGCAGTGTGCCACCATGCTCATGGCTGGAGCCTACAAGGCGGGGCCTACGCCGGGGTCTTTCATCTGCATCACCCACTCAGCCAACGACCGTGAGAAGAGCAGTCCCCAGTACGCCATCCCCTCTAAGCAGCTGGACAGCAGAACCCATGAGCCAGCCCCAGCCGTCCACCGCCCTGTGTTTAGCCATGTGAGCACATCTGCGGCAGTGACGCCCAACAGCAAGCAGCCTGAGCACCCTCCGGCAACTTTCAGGCCAGGGGGCGGTTTGGCAGAAGGGACCCAAGCTGCAAAGCAGCGCTTCCTGAGCTCGGTGACGCCTGAGAGGGGAACCACAGTCAGCCCTCACCAGTCTCAGGACGCTGGACGGGGGTTGCGGGGTTCATCAGAAACCACGGGCCAGAAACCGTTGTCACCTGCAAAGCAGGAGCAAGCCAGTGCAGTAGCGAAGAGTCCCACTCCAGCCGTCAAAACAAGCACTGAGGCAGACAAGGAGAAAGCCCGTGCTGTTTTCCAGAGGATTTTGCCTTTCGACAAAAACAACAATTGTAGTCAAGGCTCCACCTCGACCCCACCGTTCAGTGCAGAGAGATCTCCAGACAAGCCGCACACCAGCTATCACACCACCAAATCCATAACGATGAGTGCAGGCGGCTCGCAAAGTGGCAAGGAAGCAGCCAGGATCTTGGACCGACTGAAGGATCAGGACTCAGGGCGAGGTGGGCAGGCCAGGGACACCAAATGGAGGCCAAACTCGAGCTATGAGCCTGCAGTCAGTAGAGGAAGTGCCAGTTCTGCGGTGGTCCACCCGGCAGCAACAAACCAAACACCACGGTCTACATTGAGCAGAGCCTCCAGCGTGAATGAAGCAACCAGTCGTACGCCAGTCCCAGCCCAGAAGGCAAACAATAAAGGTTAGTTGTCCCTCCAGTTAGCCGAACTGGTGATCCATCTTGCTGTTGAAGCTCAAACACCTCTCTCTCACCCCATGGGGCTAGTCTGACATTTGCAGAGCTCATCCCTGGCACTGGTTTAAGTTTATTGGTGTCATTCGTACCAAGGTACTGTTAGAAGCTTTTGCCTGCCGTCCGCACAGGTTGTTCTGCACATAATTACACTGAGATAGTAAAAAGAAAACTGATTGATATAACCCATTTTCTAGCTGGGTGGATCGGAGGAGCTCAGAAGGAATTCTGGACTGGTGCCATCTTTCAAAGTTTAAAGGAGATTTACTAGGCAAGTTATTACACAGAGAGTTATGGGCGTCCGGAATGCACTGCCTGCAGTGGTAGTGGAGGCAAATACAACAGAGGATCCTAAATAGGCACATAACTTTGCAGAGAGTGGAGGGAGATGTACATTGTAAAGGCAACGAGAATTATTCATCTAGGCATTCAATTACCAGTTGAATTCGTTCAGCACAATATAATGGGCCAAAGGTCCTGTTCTATGTTCAGATTATGTATTAACCAGAGATGTCCTCCACCGGCACTTATCGCCAGCACTTCTTCCAGCCACAGGTACTGCGCTGAAAGTTCACAATGCGGCGGCCTCTGCATTGGAGAAATCAGTCACAGGTTGGGTGGAATGCTTTGTAGAGCACCTGTGTTCAGTTCCATCGGATGATCCTGAACATTCAATTGCCTGTCACTTTATTCACCATTCTACTCCCACTCTGATCTTTCTGTATGTGGCCTTTTGCACTGTAATTACAAGGCACGGTGCAAACTTCAGGGACAACACCTCTTTCTGTCTGAGCCCAGAGCAACCACAAGGCTCAATGTCGAATTCTCCAAATTTAGGTAACTTACTTTCTCTTTCTGTTTCAGAACTGGCCAGTTCTGCCCGTCATAATGTGGCTTGTTGTTTTCTGTTACTACAGTCTGGCCTGTGGGGTTTGTCCTAAATAACAGAGACAGGGAAGCACCATCTAATTCTACTGTCCACACTTACTTGGTCTGAATCAAAGTCAGCTATATTATCAGTGACGTATGTTGTGAAATTTGTTGTCTTTGTGGGAGCAGTAGAATGCAAGGGATAAAACAATTCCATAAGTTGTGATAGAAGCAGATTTAAATAGTACAATGAGGTAGAGTTCATGAGTTCATTGACCATTTAGAAATCTGATGGAGGAGGGAAAGCTGCTGTTTCTAAGACTTTCAGGCTTCTGTACCTCCTCCACGATGGTAGTAATGAGAATAGGGCATTTCCTGGATGGTGAATGATAGATGCCACCTTTTGGAGACATTTTTTGTGCCCATGATGGAGCTGACTGAGCTGAGATGCTCTGCAGCTCTTTTACGATCTGCCCATCGAAGCTTCCGTACCAGCCGCAGATGCAACCAGTTAGAATGCTCTCCACGGTACACCTGTGGAAATTTCCTAGAGCCTTTGGTGACGTACCAAATCTCAGATTCAGATTCAGATTCAGTTTATTGTCATTTATAAACCACAAATGCAATGCAGTTAAAAAATGAGACAACGTTCTCCGGAATGATATTATGAAAAAGCACAAAACAGACCACACAAGAAAAACCACATAACATTTGGTAATCCCCAATCCAGAGTCCGGAGAGGCTGCTGCGTATCGATATCGTGCTACCGATAATCTCCTCAAACATCCAATGAAGTGTAGCTCTGGCATGCCTTTTTCCTGGTTGCATCAATACATTGGGCCTTGGATAGACCTCCTGGGATGTTTGCACCCAGAAGCTTGGAACTGCTCACACTTTCCACTGCTGACCCCTCCATCTCGAATGGTGTGTGTTCTCCCAACTTCCCTTTCCTGAAGTCCACAATCAATTCTTTGGTCTTGATGCCGTTGAGTGTACGGTTGTTATTGTGACACCGCTCAGCCAGCTGATCGATCTCACTCCTGTACACCTCCTTGTCACCATCTAGGATTTGTGAACAAGTGGTGTAGTTGGCACATTTAAAGTTGGCGTTTGAGCTGTGCCTAGCCACACAATCATGAGTAAGGGTACAGAGACAGTCGTACAGTGGGTTAAGTACCCTGAGGTAAGCCTGTGTTGATTGTCAGCAAGGACGAGATGTTATTACCCATCCACACTAATCATGGTCTTTGGGTGAGGAAGTCAAGGATCGAGGTACAGAGGTTCAGATTTTGAATCTTGTTCATTCGAAATGAGGGGATGATGCTGTTGAACACCAAGTTGTAATCAATAAACAGCAGCCTGATGGAGGTACTGCTGTTTTTCAGGTGGGCCAAGGCCGAGTGAAGAGCCAGTGAAGTTGCTTCCACTGTAGACTTGTTGCGGCAGCAGGCAAATTGCATTGGGTCTAGGTTCATGTTCCAGGTCCTTGCTCAGGTCTCAGCCTGTCACAGCTATTCCCTCTGTTGTACCCATCTCTGCCCACCCTGTTTGCAACTGAAAACCAACTCACATTCTCTCTTTTGTAGTTCTGAAGGAAAGCTAACTCTCTTTCATGTTTACCTTCTTCTCAGAAGCTTGTTGTATAAGTGCTTGGGCAGGTAGTCTATGAGTGATGCCTGACTGAACAGCGAGAGGAGGTTTGTATAACTTCCACAAACCGTGAAGTGGCTGAACTTGTGTGGCATTTAGTGGAAGGAGTAAACGTCCTTCATGCTTGTTGTGTCCTGCGTGGGAATGGTTGCAAAATAGTTGACTCTTTCCAGCTGCCATTGGCTTTGTGCCCAACCCATAATTTCCCTGAAAGAATGACTCAGATCTCATAACACACTCTGGCTGCATGTTAACACTTGTGTGTGTCCACACCCCTGCATCCCATACCGGGTAGTCAGGTGATCAATAGAAGTATTAAATGCAGACATTGAATTCACTGCTGTCCTAACGATTTCAATCATCATTCACTTTGGGAAGAGAATGAAGGGCTATGGGGAGAAGGGGAGGGAATGGTGTTGAAAAATCATTCATGATTCAATGGTGGAGCTAATTCTATGAACTGGACTAACTCTGCTCCTACACCTTATGATATTTATTGACACAACGCTCTCAAGCTCTTCAAGCTGTGCTGCCCAGCATTCCCCCTATTTAATCCGAGCTTAATCACAGGACAATTTGCAATGACCAATTGACCTACTGACTGTGGGAGGAAACCGGAGCACCCCGAGGAAACACGTGCAGTCACGGGGAGAACGTACAAACTCCTCACAGGCAACGATGGGAATTGAACCTGGGTTAGTGGTACTGTAAGGTGTTGTGCTAACCACTACGCTACCCGACGCTGCCTAACACAACCAAAAAAAGCCAAGTAAACAAACTCCACTCTTCTTTTATCTCCCACAACTGGGAATCCAAACTTTCAATCAAGGAGAGGGTGTGTAGGTTGCAACTGCCAATTTTCTCAGGAATTGGAAGTTAATCTCCCTCAAAACCCACAAAAACATCATGGGGCATAAATGCTTCCTTAGGTAATCTTTGGATCCTTGGGTTATTGGTTGTAAAACCACTCAAATGGGAACAAAGATTCTTTGATTAACAGTCACGGTAAACTAATTGCAGACTGGGGAGCTTATTCAGTTTCCAGTTACCATGGGAAGGTGGGGTATTGTGATGATAAATATGTGGCGTCATCACTGACCATGTGAGATAGGTTAGTTGGAGGCAGCAGCAAAGACAAACACAGGCAATACGTCTGTCAAGTGCACGCAGATAACCAGTGCCTTGGTTAATTAATTTGCATACTTCAGTCCTAACTCGACCAAAGGTCTTCCTGTTGCTTTCTGGATCCTTGCCAGCATGGGCCTGGCATCTAGCAGCTCACTCTGTTACCCTGAAAGCTGATCACTGGACATTTCTTTAAAAACAATGCCACTTGATTATGCAGTGAAGCTCTTGTTGCCTCTGGGTATCAAACAATGACTGAAATGTTCGTCTCTTGCAGCGTGGATCCTGAAATGCAAAGCATATCAAACATTATATTGAACAAATTGTTCTCGTATTTTCTGAGAAGTTTCCAATTGTTAAGTTGTTTTAGGATTGTGAGGTTAAGCTCATTGGATGTGTGGTACTCACAGAGTCCTAGATTCACAGAATTGTGCAGCATGGAAGAATGCCATTCAGCCCAACTTGACCATGCTGACTTCTGCATGAAACTCATCTCCCAGCAACTGGTTCATAGCCCAACGTTCCAGGCAGTTCAAGCCCTCATTTAGATACTTCGTAAAACTGCCAGTAATCCAGCTTCTGACTGTGCTTTTCAGGTAGCTACCACTCCTCATTTCCCTTTCTAAATTTCTTAACTCTTTGCTTAAACTTCTGTCCTGGAGATGTTCCTATCTCTCATGGGGGAATCATTTCCAACAGTCTCCCCTTTCTGAAGCACTCGTTATTTTATATTCGTCAATAATGTTCCTTCTTAGCCTCCTCCGCTCAAGGAAAAACAGACCTACCTTTTCCAGTGTCTCCTCAACAATAATTGCTCCATCCCAGACAACAACCAGGAGAATCTCCTCTCTACACTCTCCAGCACTTTGAGCATATTGACCAGTATTGTCTCTTCTGAGTCTTAGCGCTTTGTGATCTAAAGAGCTTCGGAGGCTGGTTAGGAGGGAGTGCTGCACTGTAAAAGGAGGTGGAAGAGTGAAAGGAGTTGTTCACCATCTCCGGCTGATAAAACAGATCTGATGGCCCTGTTGTGAAGAAGAGCAAGGTCTTCGTCTTGGTCTTCTGGTCAGGGTTAATGACTTAACTCAACTAAAATTGGCATAATTTAAATGTGTTTGACAATTTTTATTTTTAAACTTATCCGGAGTCATTTTGAATGTGAGAGTTCTAGGGGCAGGGGACTGTGAAGGTTTATCCCAATTGGGATCTTGCTGTGTGCAGTTTGGCTCCTATGCGTTCAGTGAGATAGCAGTGACTTTAGTTCAAGGTCTTTCTGTGGAACAGTAGAGTACTGGTTTGGATATTTTATTAGATGAATGTGTTAGATATTCTGGGAACTGTCCTGTTTTAGTTTATAATTCCTATTTATCCCATATTTAATGGATTTCAGCTGCTTTGTAACCGACTCTGTGATTGTCTCAACATAGTAAGAAATTCTTTGTGACACAGTCACTTTCTAATCCTAATTTCACAGTTTGCTCTGTGCTTGTCTGGGTATAACTGTGCAGTCAATTCCTCCTGTGCATAGGACGCTGACCATCAAATGACCTCCATACACCTTTGAGCTCTAAACATAGCAGACTGGCAGAAGTACAACATAACTTCTAATAACCTTACCTTACTTCAGCATAGCCCAAAACTCTTTATGGCAGTTCCCCAGGGTCGGGGGTGACTTTCCTCTGTTCCAGATCTGTGGGTTCTGAGGTGTCTGATGAGGCAAGTGTGGGAATTGATCGGATAGATGGGTGAGTGGTTTGGGGAATGATGCATTCTTTCCACCTTTCTTGTACACTGACGTAAGGTTCTCAATACCCTCCTGAATGTTCCTTCTGCAGTCTTATGTTCTCATTGCCCAGAGATTCCCAGGAGACAGTGCACACGTTGAATTTTGTCAGAGAGGATTTGAGCGCATCCTTGAATGCTTTCCTCTGTCTACCTGGTAATTCCTTCATATGCAGAACTTGAAACATAGAGTCGGTTGTCAGAGTCTGTTGCTGGGGATAGGAGTGATGTAGCCTGCTCAATATGCTAAGAAGGGCCTGAATACTGGGGTTATTGTCCTGGGTGTGCGTTGCTTGTACTTCCAGTGAATTGGAGCATTTAACTGAGACAGAATTGGCAATATTTTTCCCTTTCCCGCTGTATGTAGTCCAGGTCATGGAAGAATATAGGAGGGCAGGGATCACCGTTGCCTGGTACATGGGAAGTGGTAGTGAATTTTATTGTCTTTACTAGGAGACAGTTTAAAAGGAAGCAGGAGTCTACGGAATGACTTGGACAGATTAGAAGAAAGCACAGATAAGTGGCAGATGGAATATAGTATAAGGAAGTTTATGATCCTGTACTTTGGTAGAAGGAACAAAGACGTTGAAAATTTTCTAAACAGAAATGGGAGGAGCAAGAAGAGTTGGGACACAAGTTAGGAACTCACTCAGTATGTTGGAGAAACTAGAGTATAGATAAAAGTACGGGCGATGTTTTGAGCCAAGACCGTTTTGAATCGTTCAAGTCCTGATGAAGGGTCTCAGCCTGAAATGTCGACTGTACTCTTTTCCATAGATGCTGCCTGGCCTGCTGAGTTCCTCCAGCATTTTGTGTGTGTTGCTCGGATTTCCAGCATCTGCAGATTTTCTCTTGCTGGAGATAACTTAGGGTTACCTTGCAGGTTGGGTTGGTAGTAAGGAAGGCAGATGCAATGTTAGCATTCATTTCAACAGGATTAGAGAATAGAAGCAAGGGTGTAATGCTGAAGCTTTGTAAGACACTAGTCAGACCACATTTGGAGTATTGTGAGCAGTTTTGGGTCTCATATCTGAGAAGGGATGTGCTGACATTGGAGAGGGTTCAGAAGAGGGTTAATAATATCAGGAATGTTTGATGGCTGTAGGCCTGTACTTGCTGCAGTTGAGTAGAATGACGGGGGGACTCACTGAATCTTGAATATTGCAAGCCCTGGACAGAGTGGATGTGGGAAAGATCTTTCCAATAGTGGGAGTCTAGGATCCGAGGGCACAGACTCAGAATAGAAGGATGTCCCTTTAGAACAGAGGAATTTCTTTAGCCAGACAGTAGTAACTGTGTGGAATTCATTGCCACAGATGGCTGTGCAGGCCCAGTCATTGGAAGGATTTAAAGTGGAGTTCTATAGGTCTTAATTAGTAAAGGTGTTAAAAGTTACAAGTAGAAAGCAGTAGAATGAGATTGAGAGGGAAAATAAATCAGGCATGATCAAATGGTAGAGTACACTCAATGGGCCGAATGGCCTAATTCTGCTTCTATGTCTTACGGTTGTTGAGTTCAAGAGGAGAGGAACAACTCCTGTTTTATCTTTACGCCTGACAGAGAACAGTTTATTATAATATTCAGCCTTAAGTAATATCTTAAATCTTTCAAAGTCAAAGTAAAATTTATATATGTTCAGTGATGCTCAACTTAAAGCAATGCCTTTTCTGAGGGATATATTGAGAATGTAGTGTCTGGTGATCAAGTGAGTGATATAGTGTGATTTAGTGTATGGTACACAATGAGTGGTACAGTATTTACAGTGCCTGTAGCATGAGTGATACGGTCCAAGGATACAAATATAATTCCTTTTTTATTGTATAACAATTTGACGATCATGATTAAATGATATTACTTTTTTAACAAAACATATAATTTTTTACTTTGATATATTTAAGCTTGTCTCAAATTTTGGACATCTATTCTCAATATTCCTAAGGCAGTTAAATATTTTGTTGGTCAATTTGTATTCACATTCATGCATTAGAAGCGGCTCAGAGAAGATTTGCTGGAACAATGGTTGGGTGGACTTGTGAGAGTAGATTATCAGAGCAGGCTTGGGTCTGTTTAAACGAATGAGAGGACACTTGATTGAAGCTTATCATCTGGTAATTAATCATTTCCTCCACCCATCCCATTCCATTCCCATTCTGGTTACCCTCTCACCCTTGCCTTCTCCTCACTTGACCATTACATCCTTCTGGTGCCCTTCTTTCCTTTCATCGATTGTCCACTGCCTTCTTCTAAAGGATTCTTCTTTTTCAGCTCTTTACCTCTTCCACCTATCACCTCACAGCTTCTTACTTCATGCCTCTCCCTCACCTACTGGTCTTCCCCTGGTCTCATCAATCATCTGCCAGCTTGTACTCCTACCCGCCCCTTCACTTCGTTATTCTGATGTTTCTCCCCTTCCTTTCCAGCCCTGATGAAGGGTCTCAGCAAATCGATGACTATTTACTCCCCTCCGCAGATGCCACCTTACTTGCTGAGTTCCTCCAGCATTTTGTGTGTGCTGCTCAAGGCTTCTTGCATCTCTTGTGTTTATGCATCTGGATAGGTTGTTTCCTATGGTGGAAACCATATCTGGATAGGTTGTTTCCTGTGGTGGAAACCATATCTGGATAGGTTGTTTCCTGTGGTGGAAACCATATCTGGATAGGTTGTTTCCTGTGGTGGAAACCATATCTGGATAGGTTGTTTCCTGTGGTGGAAACCATATCTGGATAGGTTGTTTCCTATGGTGGAAACCATATCTGGATAGGTTGTTTCCTATGGTGGAAACCATATCTGGATAGGTTGTTTCCTGTGGTGGAAACCATATCTGGATAGGTTGTTTCCTGTGGTGGAAACCATATCTGGATAGGTTGTTTCCTGTGGTGGAAACCATATCTGGATAGGTTGTTTCCTGTGGTGGAAACCATATCTGGATAGGTTGTTTCCTGTGGTGGAAACCATATCTGGATAGGTTGTTTCCTGTGGTGGAAACCATATCTGGATAGGTTGTTTCCTGTGGTGGAAACCATATCTGGATAGGTTGTTTCCTGTGGTGGAAACCATATCTGGATAGGTTGTTTCCTGTGGTGGAAACCATATCTGGATAGGTTGTTTCCTGTGGTGGAAACCATATCTGGATAGGTTGTTTCCTATGGTGGAAACCATATCTGGATAGGTTGTTTCCTGTTGGCATTGGCTAAGGGCAGAAGCTGTCCTTGAGCCTTCAGGCTTTTGTACGTTCTGCCAGATGGGAGAAGAAAGTATATCTGGAGTGGGTGGGGTCTTTGATTATGCTGACTATTTTATTAAGGCTGTAAGAAGTGATAGAGGCAGGTTCGGTATTGTCATTTAAAGTAAAATTGGATAGGTATATGGACAGGAAGGGAATGGAGGGTTATGGGCTGAGTGCGGGCCAGTGGGACTAGGTGAGAGTAAGCGTTCGACATGGACTAGAAGGGCCGAGATGGCCTGTTTCTGTACTGTAATTGTTATATGGTTATAAGGATAGATAGCCTATAGAGGAGAGACTGGATTCTGTGGGTGTGCTGAGCTGTGTGCACAGCTTTGCAGTTTCATGCGGTCATGTGTAGAGCAGTTGCCACATCAAGCCATTTTGCATCCAAGTAATATTGGGCCTAGTCATTTTTTTGTCCTCTCACCTTAAACTAGTGCCATCTAGTTCTAACAACACACACAGAATGCTGGAGGAGCTTGACAGACCAGCATGTAGCATCTATGGAAAAGAGTACAGTCGACATTTCGGGCCAAGACCCTTTGGCAGTACTCAGGTCCTGGCCCAAAACGTTGACTGTACTCTTTTCCATAGATATTGCCTGGCCTGCTAAGTTCTTCCAGCATTTTTTGCGTGTTGCTTGGATTTCCATTTTCTGCAGATTTTCTCTTGTTTGCCATCCAGCTTTAGATGCCCCTAAACTGGGAAAAACACTGTGATCATCTACCTGACTGATTCCGCTCATAATTCTATAAACCTCCATAAGGTCACCCCTCAGCCTCCATTGCTCCGAGGAAAACAATTCCGACCTCTCTTGCCTCTCCTCATAACTTAAGCCCTCCAGTCCTAGCAACGTATGTACAAAGCTGGAGACATGAAGGAAGGAACTCTAATGAAATGGAGAATGGCTAATGTTATCCTACTTTTTAAGAAAGGAGGGAGGGAGAAAACAGAGAACTATCGTCCTGTCAGCCTAACATCAGTAGTGGGGAAGATGCTAGAGTCCATTATTAAAGATGAAATATTGGCATATCTGGATAGCAGTGATAGGATTGGGCAGAGCCAGCATGGATTTACCAAGGGCAAATCATGCTTGACTAATCTATTGGAGTTTTTCAAGGATGTAACCAGTAAGTTAGACAAGGGAGATCCAGTGGATGTAGTGTACCTCGATTTTCAGAAGGCATTTGATAAGGTCCCACATAGGAGATTGGTGGGTAAAATCAGAGCTCATGGCATTGGGGGGAAGATATTGACATGGATAGAAAACTGGTTGGCAGATAGAAAGCAAAGGGTAACGGTGAATGGTTGTTTCTCGGAATGGCAGGTGGTGACTACTGGGGTGCCACAGGGCTCGGTATTGGGACCACAGCTGTTTACGATTTACATCAACGATTTAGATGAAGGCATTGAGAATAACATCAGCAAGTTTGCTGATGATACTAAGCTGGGTGGCAGTGTGACATGTGATGAGGATGTTAGGAGAATTCAGGGTGACTTGGATAGGCTGAGTGAGTGGGCAGATACTTGGCAGATGACGTTTAATGTGAATAAGTGTGAGGTTATCCACTTTGGGAGTAAGAACAGGAAGGCAGATTATTATCTGAACAGTGTAGAGTTGGGTAAGGGAGTAATACAAAGAGATCTCGGAGTCCTTGTTCATCAGTCACTGAAGGTGAATGAGCAAGTGCAGCAGGCAGTGAAGAAGGCTAATGGAATGTTGGCCTTTATTACAAAGGGAATTGAGTACAAGAGCAAGGAAATCCTTTTGCATTTGTACAGGGCCCTGGTGAGACCACACCTGGAGTATTGTGTACAGTTTTGGTCTCCAGGGTTAAGGAAGGATATCCTGGCTATAGAGGAAGTGCAGCGTAGATTCACGAGGTTAATCTCTGGGATGTCCGGACTGTCTTACGCAGAGAGGTTAGAGAGACTGGGCTTGTACATGCTGGAATTAAGGAGATTGAGAGGGGATCTGATTGCAACATATAAGATTATTAAGGGATTGGACAAGATAGAGGCAGGAAATATGTTCCAGATGCTGGGAGAGTCCAGTACCAGAGGGCATGGTTTGAGAATAAGGGGTAGGTCATTTAGGACAGAGTTAAGGAAAAACTTCTTCTCCCAGAGAGTTGTGGGGGTCTGGAATGCACTGCCTCGGTAGGCAGTGGAGGCCAATTCTCTGGATGCTTTCAAGAAGAAGCTAGATAGGTATCTTATGGATAGGGGAATCAAGGGATATGGGGACAAGGCAGGAACCGGGTATTGATAGTAGATGATCAGCCATGATCTCAGAATGGCGGTGCAGGCTCGAAGGGCCGAATGGTCTACTTCTGCACCTATTGTCTATTGAAATAAAGGAAACATGGAGAACTTTAGAGAGTTATTTACTATTTTTAAATGAATAGAAGTAATGTTTCAGTTTCAAGTTGAGTGGGCAGAAATATGGAGATATTCTCCATAGAAACACTACACTGACAGAAATATCAGACATTCCATCATTATCACTGGGTTACAGCACTGGATCTCTTGATTATTCTTTACTAACCACACACCAGAGCAGTGAGTGTCTTCTCCCTAAAGTGCAGCAGTTTGTTGGTCAGAAAGAACTACAATCTACAAATCAGTGAACAGGAATGAGGCCGGGCCGGTGGAAATAGTCAAAGCAAACATATTTGTTCTTGCCATGTGATGGCAGGAATGAAGGCAGTCATTTTGTGAGACTATCCTTGCAGCTGCCATTTTGTGAACTGTTTGGTGAATTGATTTTTGCTTCGGGATAACTTAATCAGAACAGTTGACTGAAGACATAAGGAATTTATGTAAATGATCTGCTAAACCTGAGACCATTCTCAGATAAGAAGCTGTTCGTCATGTAAAATGGCAGACTTGCAGATACTTGTGTATATTTAAAGCCTGTGATCTGGTTGGCAAGGCCCAGTGTTTGGGTGAGTTGGTTGGACTGGTTTGAACCAGTCTGATTTGGAGAAAAGCAAAGGAGATCACCTAAGGCACAAGGTGAGAGGAAAGGCCATAAAGCAATGCTACTTGTAGCATTTGGGCCACATCCAATGAGAAATTGATGCACTCAGTCAGGTGACCTCGAGCCAACAAAATGGAAACATTATGGATTGATAAGGAAAAGAATTGAATGGAGCATTTCAGGAATACAAGCAGTAACAACTCTCTTCAGACCAACCATTGAAGATGGCCCCATATTGGGCACATGGCAACCAGATAGGGACCATGAGGAATGCCTGCCCATTGTAGGCTCCCTTTCCTGGATATTACTTCTTCTCTTATTTAACTGTCCATGAAGGGCCAGGGAAACCCAGTGATTGTGCACATGGGTATTCAGATGTGTAAATTCACGTGCTTGAGAACAGAGCCAATAAAGATAAATATACATCCTCTCTGTGCCCAACTGATCATTATTGTTGAGAGGTAATATTTGAGTGTTAATCTTTGTAATGAGTTGAAATTGAGTTATAATGTGATTGGACACTAAATTTCAATCTTGGCAGCAATATCCACATTCCAAGAACTCAATAAAAAGGAAAGATACAGGTAGCAGAAAGTAATTCCAAGGCCAATCTTCAAAGGCTGTGATCAAGAGAGAATGGTCTTTGGATTAGTGAACGTAGGCAAATATCAGATGTGGATGTGGAGAGGATGTTTCCAACAGTGCAGAAGTCTAGAATCAGGGGGCATTACCTCAGAATGGAAGGATATCCCTTTAGAACAAAGATGAGGAGAAATTTGTTTAGGTAGAGAGTGGTGAATCTGTAGAATTCATTGTCACAGACTGCTTTGGAGGGCAAGTTATTGTGTATACTTAAAGCTGAGGTTAATAGGTTCTTGATTAGTAAGGTGTCAGATGTTATGGGGAGAGGCAGGAGAAAAGGGTTAAGAGGGATAATAAATCAGTTGTGATTGAATGGTGGAGCAGACTTGATGGCTTAATGCACTAATTCTGCTCCTACGTCTTATGGAGGTTTAATAGAGTGATCAATCTGAAGAGCATATTAATTACTGCTATTGACTCATGATTTGTGAAGAGAAAGTATGGTGGCTGTGGAATGTGAGCTAGGAAACTGAAGTCAAGGACAAGATTGAAGTCAAGTTTATTGTCATATTTACAAGAATGTAAGTATGTACTGATGCAATGAAAATATATTTGCACAAAAATTATACAAGGAAGAACAAAATTAAGACAAAAAGTCCATTGTAGTGCAAAGTTGCTCTACTGAGGTTGTGAAGATTGGTTCAGAAACTGAATGGTTGAAGGGGCATTACTGTTCTTAAATGCGGTGATGTGGGTCTTTAGACTTCTGTACCTCCTGACCAATTGTATCTGCAAAAGATGTGTAGGCTAGGTGGTGGAGTCTTTGTTGATACATATTGTCCCCTTGAGGCAGTGCCTTGTGTAGATTCTTTTGATGGTCGGGAGAGATAGTCCCATGATGCACTACTGTCAGTGGCCTCTTACATCCTGCACATTCAAGTTAAGAATGGAAGTACAGTGTAAATTCTGAATAAAAATGTACTCTTATGATATTTATGAGATCAAATGTAACTAAGTAAAGAAAAATGTGAAACAACCAACAAGTATTGTCAAGGGTTGTAACCCTTTGTAATGTGTGCAGTAAATGGATGAGAGATATGGAAAATATTTTGTGATGGTAGGAGTGATGGAAACAGCTGGACGAAATGTTCCCTTCGCCACTCTCCTTGGATCAGTGGGCAGAGAACACGGCGCCCTCAAGCACTGCTAGTTCATGTTGCACTATTTCTCATTTCTCCTGCAGGGAACTACTCCTATAGTCCACAGATCATTACCAGGGCTCAGGATGAGGAATCTCCATCTGACTGGAGGCTGAAACTGAAGCCTGTCCAGAAGCAGCACAGGTGAGTGTTCATTGCATCTTAAGTTTCAGGCTTAGCAGAAGGGTAGTCTTGATTTAGTTTAGCATGTTTGCTAATTCTTTCAAACAACAGTGGTGGAGATAAAGTTTACTTTTTTGAAAATATTACCAAATCTCCCAAAGACTGACTTATGATGAGAAATTGATTAGTTCTATGTCCACTTTCTCAACACTTGGTGTTGGGGTCAGAGCCCGTCCATGTTTGTCTTGCTGGCTGAAGGTACTGTCTATACAATTGGTAAAGGCTCCATCTGGATGTCCAGAATGTTTGCACTTTGTTTGTTTGAGTCCTGGCAATGGCTTTTCAGGAAGTGGTCAATTTGCCCAGTAGCTAATCAGCTGGTAAAATGTGTACTGGACAAAGTTTGTCTTAACTTAGTGTTATTTTAGAACCAAGAGGAAAATCTGCTGGACTTACGATAAAGTAAGTTCCACAGATCCACCACCCTCTGGCTGAAGAAATTCCCCCTCATCTCAGTTTTAAAGGGACATCCCTCTATTCTAAGGCTATGCCTTGCATCCTAGACTCTCTAACTAATAGGAGCATCCTCTCCATGTCCACTCTATCCAGATCTTTTGGTGTTCTATAGTTTTTAATGATATTCCCCCTGATAGGTATGAGTGTGGAACTCGGGCCACCAAATACAGAATTTATAATTCATTGTTCAATAAAGACTTCTTTATCTAAAATTTTGAAATATGGTACTTGCTGTCCAGAGGGAGCTGTCAGAAGCAGCTGTCCATAAATTAAGAATGGGGATTAGTATTAAGCTCTAACATTAGTTGTTACATTTGTGTATCGTTACTGTTACCGCTTCATTTTGAACATGAGGTATGAGAAGGAGAAATAGAAAAAGTAATTCAAGGCCCAGTACCTGCCTTACCATTTCATAACGTCCTGACTGATCTGCCTCACCACTTTATCTACAGTACACCCTCACACTGTGGTCCTAGAAAACCTCGTGTTGCCTTTTCTGTAACACTAACTCTTGACAGAAGTTGACAACATTTGTTATTTCTTTCATATTTTCTGTTTATTTTGATATTTTTTAATCATAAATTCCATAAGAACAAGTTTTTATTCTGTATCTGAAAGTTTTTTGGTAGTGATTTGTGAAACAATTTTGTAATGGACAATTGCTTGAACTGCTGTAACATAGGGATTCCTGTGCTATTCCTCTATTCTTCAGCTCTTCTGAAATATTTATTGATCTTATCCTTGAAATTACTAAGCAACTCCGCAGCCCACCTGGGTGGAGAATTACAAAGATTTATCACCTCCTGCACTCTAATTTTGAGACTGTCATCCCTGTTTTTGGACATGGGAAACACCATCCCTGTCAAGCCCTTTAAGAAAACTGTGAATACAAGCTCATCCCTCATTCGTCCAAGCTGAAAGGATGATTGTTCTACAGTGCAGAGAGAGGCAGCATTACCTGCAAAAACTCTGATACTTCTGACAATTTTGCTAAGCGGCTTCATAGCCTCAAACAGTAACAGGACTAATTTTCTAAATACTCATTTAAAGTGGGTTTTGAAATTTGCTCCTAAGAGGCACTTGTTGTAAGTGCTGTTCTGATTCTGGGATCCAATGGCCTGAGCCATTTGGGATCTAAAGAGCTGTAAGAAGCAACAGATTCAAGCTTGAACTCCATTGTTCTCCAGTCATCTGTACTCGATAATCTTGCAGCTGTTAAAATCAGCTGACACACAGTGGCTGCTAATTACCTCTCTCAGACAATTGTGTTTGTCTGGATGCCTGCACACATTGTTTGGAATTGTAGGAGTGGTCATTGTGTGAGTGGATAATGTTAGAGTGGTCAGGCTTTGGCTCAACCGGCTTCTGTGAGAACAGACAGATGTTCTAAGTAAGCTTCTATAATTATTTTTCTCTCTTTCTTTGTCTATTAGTGAGCAGCTAGTGCATGAGAATGAGTCCAGGGTTAGTGATGTGCTCTTTGTGTGAGAGGTGGGAACTCTGGGAGCCTTTCAGTCTTCCTGATAGCTACATCTACATAAAGTACACCGAGCTGCAGCTCCTTTGGGACCATATTAAGTAAATGGAGTTGCAGGTCTTTTGGCTTATATGGGAAAATGAGGAGGTGAAATTTAGGGACTACAGAGAGGTAGTAATTTCAAAGTTTCAGGAGGCAGATACCTGGTGACTGTCAAAAGAGGAAAAGGAAATGGGTAGCCAGTGCAGAATACTCCTGTGGCTGTTCCCCTCAATAATAAGTATTCAGCTTTGGATACTGTTGTGGGGGGGGTGGGGACGACCTACCAGAGATGCAGCGACTGTGTCTCTGGCACTACCTCTGCCTCCGTGGTTCAGAAGAAGAGGAGTGTAGTAGTGGTAGACAATCTCAGGACTCGTTGGAATTGGTTTATTATTGTTTTGTACATTGACATAATGTGAAAAAGATCCATTATGATGATGTTGAAATACAAGTTCGTCAGGAGAGTGCAAAAGAAAAACAATACCAGAATGTAGAACACACTACTGCCATTTCAGTTATAGAGAAAGTACAGTGCAGGTGGACATTACGATGCATGGGCCTTGATGAGGTAGATTGTGAGGTTAGGAGTTCATCTTACTCCTCAAGCGGTCTGTTCGAGAGTGGGATTGAAACTGTCCTTTAGTTTGATATGTTGTTTTCAAGTTTGGTATCTTCTGCCTGATTATGCTGCTGTTCTGACTGATGGAATCAGTTAGTTCAGGAACCTTATGGAAGATCAACATTGATTGTTGCTTCATGGTTCAGACATATTTATCATGGTATTTATACCTAGGGACTTTACTCCTCATCTGATTCTGAGGGAACTTGATGTAAGCTTGAAGCCTTATAAAGCTGCACCCCATGTGACCTTAATTATGTTTACTACAGGATAATTGTGTATGTCACTTGTATTATACACTTATAAAATACTTTGTGCAGTCCAGAATCACAAATGACTCTGCAGAAGTACAACCCCTTCTACCATTATCCGGCCTTAAATCAGCTCAGTCTGTAGAGTCACATTGATCTCCAGCAGTCTCATGCAAAAATTGTTCCTCTGCTCATTTTCATTTGGTGGTTTGTGGGAGCTTGTCAAATTCAAATTGGCTAAATTGTTTCCCACTTTGTGAAAGTGACCATGTTTTGAAAGTGCATTATGAACTGTAATGTCCAGAAGTTGTGAAAACTGCTGTGTAAATGCAAATCTTTTGTCTCCTTGCTGAATATCTTTTCTAAGGTGGGAAGAATTGGCTTGTGTTCTTCTATAGTCAGCTCAGCTGGGGAATGATGTGAGGGCTCACCGTGAGTAGCTGATGTTTGGTTGGTTCTATTAGGAGCCTTGTTATTTTCAGGGACTCCTAGCTATTTGTTTCATTGATTGCATGCATTTTCCCTCCTACACTTATTTTGATGTAAAGTGGATTCAATGAGAAGCATGAGGCCTGTTGACCATGGAAGTTGCGCCTTAGCAGTCTACATGGTACGCAAGCTAGAACAGTACGATATGGAGAGCAAGCCCCATGCAGCAGAAACCTTCTCTCTCTTTCAATCTTTTTATTAATATTTAGAATATTATGAATGAGATACAATTCAAATAATGGTAAGGGATTACAAATATATAGACTCCCATTATACATAAAGTAATACATAAACAATGAATAGAGCATAAGTAAGTTTCCCAAAACATAAACCATATAGTATATATATGAACAAGGTAAGTTTAGATATTTCATAATATATAGTGTAAAAAAGAGAAAAAAAAATCTATCTAAGAAAGTTAGCTAATCTACTAATCTAGTATCAAGAAAAAGAAAAAAAAACAAAGAAGAAAAAAAAAATAAAAAAAAACTTTTAAAAAGAGAAAAAAAAAGGGCTGTTCATAGTATCTCACGAGTATACATAAACATCAATGACATCAACTCCGATCCTCTCAACATACATACGATTAAAGCTGAAAAAAAAAAACAATAAGCCCGGCACAGGGCCATTACATCATATGAAAATATTGAATAAATGGTCTCCATATCTTTTCAAATTTAATAGAAGTATCAAATACAGCACTTCTAATTTTTTCTAAATTTAGACATAACATAGTTTGAGAAAGCCAATGAAATACCGTGGGAGGATTAATTTCCTTCCAATTCAACAAAATAGATCTTCTAGCCATCAAAGTGAGAAAAGCAATCATTCGACAGGCGGAAGGAGATAAGTGAAGTAAGTCCATCATCGGTAAACCAAAAATTGCGGTAATAGGATGGGGTTGTAAATCAATGTTCAATACCGCCGAAATAATATCAAAAATATCTTTCCAATATTTTCTCAAAAGTGGACATGACCAAAACATATGAGTTAAAGAAGCGATTTCTAAATGACATCTGTCACAAATAGGGTTTATATGAGAATAAAAATGAGCTAATTTATCCTTGGACATATGGGCCCTATGTACAACCTTAAATTGTAATAATGAATGTTTGGCACATATAGATGATGTATTAACTAATTTAAGAATTCTATCCCAATTCTCAATAGGAATAATAAGATTAAGTTCTCTTTCCCAATCATTTTTGGTCTTATCAAAGGGCACTGAACGTATCTTCATAATTATATTATAAAGTTTTGATATAAGCCCTTTTTGAAAAGGGTTTAATTCAAACAAACTTTCCAAAGTATCTGAAGACAGAGAATTTGGGAACGAAGGAAGTACCATACTTAAAAAATGCCTAACCTGTAAGTATCTAAAAAAATGAGATCTAGGCAAATTATATTTATTAGCTAGTTGCTCAAAGGACATAAAACAGTTGTCCAAAAATAAGTCGGAAAATCTTAATAATCCCTTAGTTTTCCAAGCCAAAAAAGCATGATCTATAATTGAGGGATGGAAAAAACAATTAGATACAATAGGACTATTTAACATGAATTGAGTCAACCCGAAAAATTTCCGAAATTGAAACCATATACGTAAGGTATATTTAACTATCGGGTTGTCAATTCGCTTCGGCAATTTAGAAAGAGCAAAAGGGAGAGATGTCCCTAAGATAGAACCCAGAGCATAAGCAGAAACCGATTTGGTTTCCAAACTCACCCAATGAGGGCCAAAAGGACCATCCCATTCTTTCAACCAACATATCAAATATCTAATATTAACTGCCCAATAATAAAATCTGAAATTGGGTAATGCCAACCCACCATCCTTCTTTGTCTTCTGTAAGTATATTTTACCTAACCTGGGATTTTTATTCTGCCATATATATGAAGAAATTTTTGAATCAACATTAGTAAAAAAAGATTTCGGAATAAAAATTGGTACCGCTTGAAAAACATATAAAAATTTAGGTAAAATAACCATCTTAATAGCATTAATCCTACCTATCAGAGATAAAGATAATGGTGACCACTTAGTAAACAAACCTTTAATCTGATCAATTAAGGGTAAAAAATTAAACCGAAATAATTCTTTATGGTTTTTGGTAATTTTAATCCCTAAATAAGTAAAAGAATCGTTAGCTAATTTAAAAGGTAAAATGCCATAATTTGGGACCTGTCTATTCAAAGGAAACAATTCACTCTTATTAAGATTTAACTTATACCCAGAAAACTCACTAAATTGAGCCAACAATGATAAGACTGCTGGAATAGATTTCTCAGGATTAGAGATGAATAATAATAAATCGTCTGCATATAAAGATACCTTATGAATATCTGTTCCACGATTAATACCCAAAATATCCTGTGATTCTCTGATGGCAATTGCCAAAGGTTCTAAGGCGATGTTAAATAGTAATGGACTAAGAGGACAACCTTGTCTAGTGCCCCGAAATAAACGAAAAAATGGAGATCTTTGATTATTAGTAAACACCGAGGCTACTGGAGTTTGATATATCAGTTTAATCCAAGAAATGAAGGTCGGACTAAAATTAAACTTCTCCAACACATAAAATAAGTAGGGCCATTCAACTCTATCAAATGCTTTTTCCGCATCTAATGATATAACACATTCTGAAGTATTATGTGAAGGAGTATAAACAATATTCAATAATCTCCTAACATTGAAAAAAGAATAGCGATTTTTAATAAAACCGGTTTGGTCTTCCGAAATAATTTGGGGTAATACCTTCTCCAACCTAGAAGCCAGCAACTTGGAAAAAATCTTAGAATCCACATTCAATAAAGATATTGGTCTGTAGGATGCACAATCAGTAGGGTCTTTATCTTTCTTCAGTATTAAAGAAATGGAAGCTCTATAAAAAGATTGTGGCAACTTCCCCAATCTAATTGCTTCTTCAAACACCTTGCATAGCCAAGGAGATAGAGTATCAGAAAAACATTTAAAAAATTCTACTGTATACCCATCTGGACCTGGTGCTTTCCCAGAGTTCATTGAGGAAATAACCCCTTTAATTTCCGCATCCGTAAACGGAGTATCTATTACTGAAATATCATCAGATGATAGTTTTGGAAAATTCAATTTCCCGAGAAAATCACACATGGTATTATGATCCTGAGGGAATTCAGATTTATACAGGGAGGTATAAAAGTCTTGAAAAGACTTATTTATGTCATCATGGTTAACTGTCAAATCCCCATTCTGCTGTCGAACCTTAGTAATCTGGCGTTTAACTGAAACATTCTTCAGCTGACTAGCTAACAGTTTTCCTGATTTATCACTATGTATATAGAAATCAGATTTGGTTTTCATTAATTGATTTTCTATCGGAGATGTAAGTAATAAACTATGTTCCATTTGAAGTTCAACCCTTTGTTTATAAAGTTCCATGCTAGGAGTAGTCGAATATTTCTTGTCAATCTCTTTAATTTTATCAACCAGTAAAAAAGTTTCCTTCTTAATGCGTTTTCTCAGACCAGCAGAATACGAGATAATCTGTCCACGTATATACGCTTTTAAAGTGTCCCAAAGTGTTCCGCATGTGATATCCTCCGTGGAATTAGTTGAAAAGAAGAAATCAATCTGTTCCTTCATAAATTTAATAAAGTCCGGTTCTTGCAATAAGGTAGAGTCAAATCGCCATTGTCTAGCATTTAAAGCTGTATCCGTAAAATTAATAGAAAGTTTTAATGGAGCATGGTCAGAAATAGCTATAATATCATAATTACAACCAATTACCGATGGAATAAAACAAGAGTCAATAAAAAAATAATCAATTCTCGAATAGGAGTGATAAACATGTGAGAAAAAAGAAAACTCTTTGTCGTTAGGATGACGAAATCTCCAAATATCAAAAACTCCATTATCAGTCAAAAAGGAGTTAATACAAGTGGCCGACTTATTGGGTAGAGTCTGAATAGTTGTAGATTTGTCCATCAAAGGAATTAAACAACAATTAAAGTCACCACCCATTATTAACTTATATTCATTTAAATTAGGTAAAGAAGTAAATAAGGACTTAAAAAAGTCAGGACAATCCACATTCGGGGCATAAACATTAACCATAGCAACCTTTTTATTACCGAGTAAACCCGTAATTAACAAAAATCTACCATTCGGATCCGAAAGGATATCGTGTTGAACAAATGTAATAGAGGAGTCAATAAAAATTGAAACTCCCTTAACTTTGGCATTCGAATTCGAATGATATTGTTGACCCCGCCAAGACCTAAAAAAGCGATATTTGTCCTCCTTCCTCATATGAGTTTCTTGTACAAAAATAATATGAGCATTAAGTCTTTGGAATACTTTGAAAATCTTCTTTCGTTTAATCGGATGGTTTAATCCATTAGTATTCCAAGACACAAAGTTAATGGTTTGAACCATGTTTCTAAAGTCATCCCTTTGGTATATAAAGGGTTAACCATGTTATAAACTCATGCATCCGGAAGAGGGACAAAAATAAAGAGCGGACCCGGAAGTGACGACATCGTAGACATATTTGTAGTTCATGAACAGCCCAAGTAAAAAAACTGAAACAAATTGATAAGAAAAAAATTAAAAAAGAAAACAGACCAACCCCCACCCCCGTATGAAAAAGAAAAAAAGCCAAAATATGGCTAGAAAAAAGAAAAAATGAAACTAACTCTACCCCCATATCAGCGGCAGACCACTCCGTGTTTAACGGATATATATAAAAAACCACCCGAACTTTAAGAATTATGATCGCAGTACTAAAAACTGCGCTTCTTAATATGCTGAGTTGTAAAGAAAAAGGGAATAAAATCATTAAAAGTTTATAAATCGGGTTATAACTCAAACAAATCAAGAAGTATTTAAACTATGATAAGCGATGCATTATAGGAAGAAGACGAAAAAAGAAACAATAACGCCATCTTAAACTAAACCAATACTTTACAAAAAACCATTATCTTGATATTAAACAAAAAATTCACTTCGAAAGGTTAAAAATATACCTTCAAGGGAACAAAAATAATAGACAAAAATATAGTATAGTAGTTAAAGTGTATAAGACAGAGCGATTAATATAACGAAAACACACTTTAACTTAAATATGAAGTATAGGATAAACCTACACCAATAACCAGAGACTAACCCTGGTTTAAAAAATCAAAAACCATCTTTCACGATCAGAATCACTCATTTACTGGAGAGTAGTAACTGTATCAGTAGGGAAGTTCTCTTCCAAATACTTTTTCGCTTCAAAGGTAGACAAAAATACTTTGCGCGGAGCATTCGGGGGGGAGATCCTGAGCTTCGCCGGGTATAAGAGCGCAGGTTTTAGATTTTTCTCATAACATTCAGACATCAGAGGTTTAAAAAGCAGCCTTTTTCTCATGACTTCTGGGCTGAAATCCTGGACCAAACGAAAACAATAATCACGAAATTTAATCATCCCAGCCCTTCGAGCTTCACGAATGAGTTGTTCTTTATCGTGTACGTAATGAAATCGGACGATTACCACCGGGGGCTTATCTGAAACCGTCGGTGATCGACTCCAAATTCTATGTGCTCGGTCAAGTAGCGGAGGGTTTACTGGAAAAACCGACGGAAACGCATCTTTTAGAAATTGAGCAAAGTATTTCGAAGGATCGCCTTGTTCTATGCCGTCTGGGAGACCAAGTATGCGTAGGTTCTGTCTTCTGGACCGATTCTCCAAATCGACACTCTTGGCTTTAAGTGTCTCCACCAATTTAATAGTCGAAATTAAATCCTGTTGCAATTTTTCAATTGTCAAATCTCGTTTCCGCGCTTCCTCTTGCAGCAATGAGATAAGCGCTTGCTGCTGGTTAATTACTGAATCCGTCTTAACCATATAATCTTGAAAAACCTTTATGTCTCGTTGAAAAGCCTGACGTTGTTCCTCAAATTTTTTATCCAAAAGCTCCATAAGCAGTTCATAAGTTAACTCAGTGCGTTGAGGTTGAGCTGGCTTCTTTCCATTACCGTTCGGGTTTTGCCCCGGTTCTCGTCCTTTGGATCTAAGAGCCATTTCTGTTTGCATATCTTCCAAAATTCACGATAAAATCTTAACAATAAGCCCGAGAAAGTAGCAAAAGTCTTTTGGTGTAGGTAACAATAAGTTGAATAAGGGTGATCAAAGGTTAAAATAAGTAAAGATTATGGAGCGGATCTGAAACAGTACTCACTCCATGAGCGTCTCCCGCTGACTCTCGAAACCTTCTCTCCACGCAGCTGATGAATCCAAAGGAATGGCAGAGATCGGTACAGTTTGGCACCAGAGATGCCAGTCAGCATTGAACTCAACGTAAGTCTGCCTTTAGGGATTCCAGCTTCAGGTTTTTCCTTGAGGTCTGCTCCTGAAGCCTTCCAGATGAGTGGGTACAGCCACAAGGCAGTGGAAGTTTGAGATCAGTTTTCCTTCTCCAAGATGAGCTGCCAACCAAGGCTGATGAGCCCCATCTGCCCAAAGCAACTGGTTTTAAGGCACCAGTAACTCACCTTAGCCCCTTCTCCTGTCAGTAGAAATGGATCTGCCAGGCTTAGCAGCTAAGCCACACATGAAGGCCAAGAGCTTGAACTGGTTGTCAGAGGCTATTTGAGATGCACACTATTGGGAGCATTTAATAGGTAGAGGGAGATGAATGTATGGCTGAGGAACTGACACGGGGCAGGGTTTCAGACTTATTGATCATTGGGATCTCTTCTAGGGAAGGTACAGCCTGTACAAAAGGAGCAGGTTATACTTGAACCTGAGGGGGACCAATATCAAGTCAGTTCAAGTCCAGTTTATTGTAATTGAGCTATATACATGTGTACTGTGAAACGAGACAATGTTTCTCCAGCTGTTCTCACAGTCCTTTGTAGGGATTCCGGTCCAATTCTCTACTGCTTTCAATGATGCTCCAATAACATTAAGTTAAAATGGCGGGGGGGGGGGGGGTGGTCACTTGCCTCAATCTCCTTCAGAAGCAGAGGCACTGCAATGCCTTCTTGTTCACAAAGGTGGTATTAAGGGACAAGATGAAGTCATCCATGACGTGAACTCCCAGGGACTTGGTGCACTTAACTTTCTCTACAGAGGAGCCGTGTACTCGCAGAGCGGGTCCCTGCGGGCAGGTTTGCCGGAGCTGTTTGTGAGGGTTTAAGCTCATCTGGCAGGAGGATGGGAACTGGAATGATTGAGCTGAGGATGAGGTAGCTGGTTTACAAACAGAGGCAGAATGGAGTGAGACTGCGAGCAAGGAGAGGCTAATGATAGGGCAAAATTGCAGTCAAGAGGATGAGCTGCATTGTAAAAGGTGGACAAAATTGAAAAGGGTGAACACAGGACTGAAGGTGTTATATATATTTGAATGTGCACAGTACACTGAATAAGCTGGATGAACTTGTAGCACAGTTACAGATTGGCATGTATGATGTTGTAGACATCACTGAATCGTGGCTGAAAGAAGATTATAGCTGGGAGCTTGATGTCCAAAGTATGTTGTATCAAAAGGACAGGAAGGTAGACAGAGCGAGTGGCATGACTCTGTTGGTTAAAAAAAGAAATCAAGTCATTAGAAAAAGGTGGCATAGGGTCAAAAGGTGTTGAATCATTGTGGGTAGAACTAAGGAACTACAAGGGTAAAAAGACCCCGATGGGAATTATGTACAGACCCCCAAACAGAGGTAGAGATGTGATCTACAAATTACAATGGGAGGTAGAAAATTCATACCAAAAGGATAATGCTACGACTTCAATATGCGGGTAGATTGGGAAAATCATGTTGCTGCTGGATTGCAAGAGGAGGAATTTGTAGAATGTCTACAAGATGGCTTTTTAGAGCAACTTGTGGTTGAGCCTACTAAGGGATCAGCTATTCTGGATTGGGTGTTGTGCAATGAACCGGAACTGATTGGTGAATTTAAGGCAAAGGAACCCTTGGGGACAAGTCACCATAATATAAGATATTCACCCTGAAATTTGAGGAGAGGCTGAAGTCAGTATTACAGTGGCATAAGTGGAATTACAGAGACATGAGAGTGAAGTTGGCCAAAATTGATCAGAAAAGTACACTGGCAAGGATGACAACAGAACAGCAATAGCTAGAATTACTGGGATCAATAAAATATATACATCCCAAAAAGAAAGAAGTATCCCAAATGCAAGATGACATTTTCGTGGCTGACAAGAGAAGTCGAAGCCAATGTAATAGTCAAAGAGAGGGGGCATATAATAGAGCAAAAATTAGTGGGAAGTTGGAGGAATGGAAGGCTTTTCAAAACCAACAAAAGGCAACTAAAAAGTCATAAAGAAGGAAAAGATCGTATATGAAAGTAAGCTAGCCAATAATATTAAAGAGGATACCAAAAGTTACTTTTGATGAACAGCATGTGAAAGAGAGGGAGAGTAGATATTGGAAAAATGATGCCGGAGAGGTAGTAATGGGGGACAAGGAAATTGTGGAAGAACTGAATAAATATTTTGTATAATTTTTCACTGTGCAAGACACTAGCAGCAGGCCAGAAGTTTGAGAGTGGCAGGGGTTAGAAGTGTGTGATGTTTCCATTACCAGGGAGAAGGTTCATGGGAAACTGAAAGGTCTGAAGGTAGATAAGTCACCTGGGCCAGATGGTGTGCACCCCAGGGTTTTGAAAGAGGTCACTGAAGAGAACATGGAAGCATTAGTATTGATCCTTTAATTCTGAATTGAATTCATTGATCCTGAATTCAATTGATTCTGGCATGGTTCTGGAGGAATGGAAAATTGCAAATGTTACTCCACTCTTCAAAAACAGAGAGAGAGACAGAAGACAGGAGATTATAGGTCTGTTAGTCTGACCTCAGTGGTTGGTTAAATGGTTACAGGGTACTCAGAGGCACAGGATAAAATAGGCCAAAGTCAGAATGGTTTCCTTAAGGGAAAATTTTCCCTGACAAATCTTTTGGAACAAGGAGGATAGACAGGGGAATCAGTGGATGTGGTGTACTTGGATTTTCAGAAGGCCTTTGACAAGGTGCCACACATGAGGCTGTTTAACATTAAGAGCCTATGGCATTACAGTAAAGATACTGTACCTATAATAAAGATAATATACTTATATCAGGATGCTGTACATTGACTATAGCTCAGCATTTAACACCATCATTCTTACACTCCTGATTGAAAAGCTACAGAACCTGGTCCACCGTACCTCCCTCTGCAAGTGGATCCACCTTGCTGACAATCAACACTGGTGCTCCTCAAGGATGTGTGCTTAGTCCACTGCTCTACTCTCTCTTTATCTATGGCTGTGTGGCTAGGCATAGCTCAAACGCCATCTATAAATTTGCTGATCATTGGTAGAATCTCAGATGGTGATGAGAGGGTGTACAGGAGCAAGATATACCTGCTAGTTGAGTGGTGTCACAGCAACAACTTTGTACTCAATGTCAGTAAGACCGAAGAGTTGACTGTGGACTTCAGGAAGGGTAAGTTGAGGTAACATGAATCAATCCTCATAGAGAGATCAGAAGTGGAGAGAGTGAGCAGTTTCAAGCTCCTGGGTGTCAATAACTCTGAGGACCTAACCTGGTCCCAACATATCGATGCAACTGTAAAGAAGGCAAGACAGCAGGTATATTGCATTAGGAGTTTATGGAGATTCAATTTATCATCTAAAACACTTGAAAACTTCTACAGATGTACTGTAGAGAGCATTCTGACCATCTGGTATGGGGGGCGGGGGTGGAATCTACTGCACAGGATCAAAGTAGGCTGCAGAAAGTTGTAAACTTAGTCAGCTCCATCATAGGTACTTGCCTCTGTAGTATCCAAGACATTTTTAAGGAGTGGTCCCTCTGAAAGGTGGGGTGACTATCATTATGGATGCCTACCACCCAGGACATACCACCTTCTCATTGTTACCATCAGGAAGGAGGTACAGTAGCTTGAAGGCACCCACTCAGTGATTCAGGATCAGCTTCTTCCCTTCAGCCATTTGATTTCTGAATGGGCTTTGAACCCATGAGTACCACCTCATTACTTTTTTTATTTCTGCTTGTGCACTCCTTATTTTAATTTAACAATTTAATATGCATAAGTCTATAAGACCATAAGATATAGGAGCAGAAGTAGGCCATTTGGCCCATCAAGTCTGCTCCACCATTCAATCATGGGCTGATCCAATTCTTCCATTCATCCCCACTCCTCTGCTTTCTCCCCATACCCTTTGATGCCCTGGCAAATCAAGAACCTATCTGTCTTTGTCTTAAATGCACCCAATGACTTGGCCTCCACATCCGCCCAAGGCAACAAATTCCACAGATTTACCACCCCCTGACTAAAGTAATTTCTCAGCAGCTCTGTTCTAATTGGATGTCCTTCGATCCTGAAGTCGTGCCCTCTTGTTCTAGACCCCCTACCATGGGAAATAACTGTGCCATAAATAATCTGTCCAGGCCTTTTAACATTTGGAACATTTCTATGAGATTCCCATTCTCATGAACACCAGGGAATACAGCCCAAGAGCTGCCAGACGTTCCTCATATGGTAACCCTTTCATTCCAGGAATCATTCTCGTGAATCTTCTCTGAACCCTCTCCAATGCCAGTATATCCTTACTAAAATAAGGAGCCCAAAACTGCACGCAGTACTCCAAGTGTGATCTCATGAGTGCCCTATAGAGCCTCAACATCACATCCCTTCTCTTATATTCTATACCTCTAGAAATGAATGCCAACATTGCATACACCTTCTTCACAACCGACTCAACCTGGAAGTTAACCATTAGGGCATCCTGCACAAGGATTCCCAAGTCCCTTTGTATCTCTGCAAGCTCTCTGTTTCCTCAACACTACCTGCTCCTCCACCTATCTTTGATTCATTGGCAAATTTAGTCACAAATCCATTAATCCCATAGTCTAATAATTCATTGACATACATCATAAAAAGCAGTGGTCCCAACACCGACTCCTGTGGAACTCCACTGGTAACCAACAGCCAGCCAGAATAGGATCCCTCTCTGTTTTCTGCTGACCAGCCAATGCTCCACCCTTGCTAGTAACTCCCCTGTAATTCTATGGGCTCTTATCTTGCTAAGCAGCCTCATGTGCAGCATCTTGTCAAGGGCCTTCTGAAAATCCAAGTGTGCCACATCTACTGCATCTTCTTTGTCTACCCTGGTTGTAATTTCCTCAAAGGATTGAAGTATGTTTGTCAGACAGGATTTTCCTTTCAGGAAGCCATGCTGGCTTTGGCCTATCTTGTCATGTGCCTTCAGGTATTCCATAATCTCATCCCTAACACTCGACTCCAACAACTTCCCAACCACTGATGTCAGGCTAACAGGTCTATAGGTTCCTTTCTGCTGCCTGCCACCGTTTTTAAATAGCAGAGTTACATTTGCAATTTTCTAGTCACCCGGTACAATGCCAGAATCTAGCAATTCTTGAAAGATCATTGTTAATGTCTCCACAATCTCTCCAGTTACTTCCTTCAGAACCCAATGGTGCATTCAATCAGATCCAGGAAATTTATCCACCATTAAGCTTCCTGAGCACCTTCTCAGTCATAATTTTCACTGTACATACTTCACTTCCCTGACACTCTTGAATACACTGAAGATGTCTTCCACTGTGAAGACCGATGCAAAATATGCATTCAGTTCCTCTGCCATCTCTGCATCTCTCATTACAATATCTCCAGCATCATTTTCTATTGACTGTCCCTTGACTGTCATTTACCCTTTATATACTTAAAAAAGCATTTAGTATCTTCTTTGATGTTAGTCTCTAGCTTCCTCTCATAATTCATCTTTTCTTTCCCAATGACCTTCTTAGTTTCCTTTTGCAAGTTTTTAAAAACTTCCCAATCCTCTATCTTCCCACTAGCTTTGGATTCCTTGTATACCCTCTCTTTTGTTTTTATTTTGGCTCTGACTTTACTTGTCAGCCATGGTAGTGTCCTTCTTCCATTCGAAAATTTCTTCTTATTTGGAATATATCTGTCTTGCACTTCCCTCATTTTTTGCAGAAACTCCAGCCTTTGCTACTCTGCTGTCCTTCCTGCTAGTGTCCCCTTCCAGTCAACCTTGGCCAGTTCCCCTCTCATGCCATTGTAATTTCCTTTGTTCCACTGAAATACTGACACATTGGAATTTAGTTTCTCCTTCTCAAATTTCAAAGTAAACTCAATCATATTGGAATCACTGTTCCCTAAGGGTTCCTTAACCTTAAAGCTCTCTTATCGCCTCCAGATTATTGCACAACACCCAATGCAAATATATATATGTACTTACTGTAATTCAGTTTTTTCTGTATTTATCATATATTGCATTGTACTGCTGCAGTAAAGTTAACAAATTTCATTACATACGTTGGTGATATTAAATCTGATTCTGAGATACTAGTGTGGATAGAACATTGGCTGATTAGCAGGAGATGAAGAGTGGGAATAAAGGGAGCCTTTTCTGGCTGGCTGCTGGTGACTAGTGGTGTTCCACAGGGGTCTGTGTTGGGACCCATTCTTTTCACATTATATGTCAATGATTTGGATAACAGGATTGATGGTTTTGTTTCATAGTTTGCTGATGATACAAGGTAGGTGGAGGGGCAGGAGGTTTTGAGGAAGTAGAGAGATTACAGAAGGACAGACAGATTAAGAGAATGGTTAAACAGATGGAATAGAGTGTTGGGAAGTATATGGCTCTGCACTTGGGTAGAAGAAACAAAAGGGTTGACTATTTTCTAAATGAAGATGAAATTCAAAAATCTGAAGTGCAAAGGGACGTGGTAGCCCTCCTGCAGGATTCCCCAAAGGTCAATTTGTAGGTTGAGTTGGTGGTGAGGAAGCAAATGCGATGTTCACTTTCATTTCTAGAGAACTAAAATATAAAAACAAGAATGTACACTGGCAAGACCTCACTTGGAGTGTTGTGAGCAGTTTTGGGTCCCTTATCTAAGGAAGTTATGTGCTGACATTGGAGAGGGTTCAAAGGAAGTTAGTGAGAATGATTCTGGGAATGAAGAGCTTGTCATATTAAGATTTTTGTTGGCTCTGGGCCTGTACTTGCTGAAATTGAGCAGTAAGTAAGTGTGGGGGGATTTTATTGAAACTTATTGAATGTTGAAAGGCCTAGATAGAGTGAACATGGAGAGGATATTTCCTCTATTGGGTGAGTCTAGGACCCAAGAGCACAGCCTCAGAATAGAGGGAGGTCTATCTAGAACAGAGAAGAGGAGGAATTTATTTAGACAGAGTGGCAAATCTGTGGAAGTTGGCTGTGGAGGCAAGTCTTTGGGTATATTTAAGGCAGAGATTGATAGATTTTTGATTAGTCAGGGCATGAGGGGATATGTGGAGGAGGCAGGAGATTGGGGCTGAGAGGGAAATGGATTGGACATGCTAAAATGGTGAAGCAGAGTCGATGGGCCAAATTCTCCTATATCGTATGGTCTTGTGGAGCTTATTCCCACTACCTCCTGTGGCTTTGACGATTTTAAGGACACTCAATAAGAAAGAATAGTGAACAAAGAACACTATTGAATCAAAAGGCTGGAATTCTTTTTAGTCAAACACTCAAGAGAAAATTTCCATACTGATCTGAGAACACAGTAAGCCTTTGTGAATTCATTATTAGAAAAAAAATAGACTTGGTTTTCAAGTTTGCTTGGGTAATAAGTCACGGCACCAAGATTAATTTTTCAAGTTATTGAATGATAATGGAATGGCTCAAGAGGATAATGATATTGCTATGGCCTTTAATTGTGACTTTAATTGTTATGAGTTTAAGTTAATAAAGAAGCGTTTGTTTGGAACAGAAGAATGATCACAAGATTGTAAACATGTTCTGTGTTGAATCAATGCTTGTCGATTAACTTGATTTCAGAAACAAAGCAGTTTTAGGTTTGGATGGGAGATGCTACATCAAAAGTATGACTCAAAGTTAGATCACAGCTGATCTAATTGTATTTCTAAGTGTAACACTTTATTTTGCTTTCTGTTATTGTTTTCCCTTGAACTACTTCAAACTGTTGTGATGAAATTATCGATATGGATGCGGTACAGAGGTTTGTCACTGCGCTTTGGCACACATGACAATAATAAAAGAAAATATCAATTTTCCAGATCTGCAACTCAACCCCTTGTAACCTTTCACCCCATTTTATATTTAGAATCCTCTATTTTTGCCTTAAAAATATTGAAAGACTTTGCCCCTTGAAGAAGAGCATTCTAAGGACTAACAGCCAGCTGACAGAAACAAGAACACGAGGAAATCTGCAGATGCTGGAAATTCAAACAACACACACAAAATGCTGGTGGAACACAGCAGGCCAGGCAGCATCTATAAGGAGAAGCACTGTCGACGTTTCGGGCCGAGACCCTTCGTCAGAAACAAAAACAGTTCATTCTAACTGAAATGGCAACATTTACTTTTAGACCATGACTCCTTAGTTCTAGGTTTCCCCACAGAAGAAATATTATGGTTCCCCAGTGTACGCAGCTGAGAAATCATGGCAAGGGGGCAGGAGCTGTCTGCAAGTGTGCACAAGTTCTCCCAATATACAGTAGACCCCACAAAATGCAAAATAACATTCAGTCTTTAAAAATAATGGCAGGGTAGCATATAGTTCATTCGTGTTTCCTGCATTGATACGTCTTTAAGAGGGAAATTGGGATGTGCTGAACAATGTGCCTGTGGGTGGTCTTCGACTGTCATCGACTTCCAGCAAGTACCCTGAGAAACTGAACACAACTCATTATCACAGCACACACAAAATGCTGGAAGAACTCAGCAGGCCAGACAGCATCTATGGAAAAGAGTGAACAGTCAACGTTTCAGGCTGAGATCCTTCAGCAGGGCTGGAAAAGAAGGGGAGATGTCAGAGGAAGATGGTGGGGGAGGAAGGAAGAAGCACAGGTGGGAGGTGACAGGTGAGACTGAGAGAGGGGTGAAGTAAAGAGCTGGAGGTTGGTTGGTGAAAGAGATAAAGGGCTGGAGAAGGGGGAATCTGACAGGAGAGGACTGAAGACCATGGAAGAAAGGAAAGGGTGAGGGGCACCAGAGGGAGGCGATGGGCAGGTTAGGAGATAAGGTGAGAGAGGGAAACAGGAATGGTGAAGGGGAGGAGGGGAGGGGAAATTTACTGGAAGTTAGAGAAATTGATGTTCACACCATTAGGTTGGAGGTGTTGCTCTTCTAGCTTAAGTGTGGCTTCATCATGGCGATAGAAGAGGCCATGGACTGACATGCTGGAATGGGAATGGAAATTAGAATTAAATGTATGGCCACCAGGAAATCCCACTTTTTGTGGTGGACGGAGTGTAGGTGCTTGTCAAAATGTTCTCCCAATTTATATTGGGTCTCACTGATCTACAGGAGGCTACAGTGGGAGTGCCAGATGCAGTAGATGAACCCAACAGATTCATTAGTGTAGTGTCGCCTCTCCTGGACGGACTGTTTGTGGCCCTGAGGTAAGGGAGGAGGTGTAGAGGCAGGTATGGCATGTGTCCCGCATACAAGGATAAGTACCAGGTGGGACATCAGTCAGGAGGGATTTTTGAGTCACGTAGAGAGTGTTCCCTGCGGAAAGCAGGAAGTGAGGGAGGTTCAAGGGAAAGATGTGCTTGGTGGTGCAACCCTGTTGGAAATGGTGGAAGTAATGGAGAATTATGTGTTGGAAGCGGAGGCTAGTGGGTTTGGTAGGTGAGGACAACAGGAACCCTATCTGTTGTATATCACAAAGATTATGGCCATCAAGATTTAAGGGAATGATCTGCAGATGGATTTGTTTTCTTTTCTAACACTAGCAAAGTACACCGATTCCCGTCTTTATCCCAAGGATTTGTAAAACAGCCCTTCTGTCTTCCAGTTATTGAATACTGAATCTGATCCTTATAAAAAGATAATGCCACCTGTTGGATGGAGGTTTTGACTGATACATAGTATAGTGTTAAGTGATTGAATCCTAGAACAGTGCAGGACAGAAGGAAGTGATTTGAATCTTTTTAAAAGATCTGCTCAGGTAGTCCCATACGTGAAGGGAAGATAAGGGTGAACTGGTAGATATGATGTATTTGGATTTCAGAGATTTTTGATTAGGTGCTACATGAACAAAATTAGACAGCACGAGAGGTTTTGGTGGGAATGGAGTGTTAGTTATTTGATAGAAAACAGAGGCTCTGATCAGGGGTTTCGTGGGGAATGGGACAATATGCTTTCTGTATTAGTGATTTGAATGAAGGAGTCATGCACCTGATTCATCTTGGGCATTCCCATGAGTTTGCCTCCATTCTGGCTGTGTAGATCATGTGGTGACTGATGATTTGATGGTCAGAACTACAGGCTCTTCCACAGATTGGGCAGCAGGTGGCTGATAGGATGGTCATGTGGATACTTTGCATGCTCCTGCTGCCATTTGCATTGGGCTAATTGATAAATGGTTCTCGGTGTTATTCTAAATGCTCCTTCTCCACTCAAGCAGTCATAGGTCTGAGATTTCCAGGAATTGGTGGGCATGGCTGCATTTTATCAAGGAGGTTTCAAGCATCTTCTTGAATCTTTTCCTCTGCCTGTTAAGATCTTCCCATGCCAGAGTTGGCTGTCAGCTGACTTGAAGATTGGCTGCCATAGGTGTTGGCACAGACAGAGTGACTGGCGCACAAAGGAGCTGGAGAAACAGCAGGTCAGGCAGCCTCTGTGGTGGGAAATGAACAGTCATGTTCCAGGTTGAGAGTGATTGATGTTTTTTTTTGACCAATAAGAATGCTTAGTGGCTGTCAGCTGACCTGGAGTTGGACAGACACAGGCATAGCTTCAGCCAGAGTGATTGAAAGAAGGGATGAGGGTTTCCTGCCCACTGACCTGGTAACAGTGTTGTTGTCTTTGGAGTGATTGGTGGTTATTTGACCATTGGGAATGCTAGGTTGCTGTCAGCTGCTGATACAGAATTGGACAGCTGTGTAGTTTGAGATAAGGATGCAAAGGCTTTAAGGCAATATAGATAGATAGTGAATGGGAGAGAGAATTTAATGTGGGAGTGGTACAGAAGTAAAAGGGCAAAGTATTTTTAAATGGTGAGAGATGACTGGTGTTGATGTATAGAGGGACCTAACTGTTCTTGTACATGAATCACTGGAAGTGAATTACTGAAAGCAATTAGGAAGGTTTTGTTGGTCTTTATTGTAAGAGAATTTGAGTATAAAGGCAAGGATGGCATCTCCATTACACAGGACCCAGGTGTGACTGCCTGTGGAAGGCAGTATATTGGTCCGCACTCCTGATCTGCGACAGAGGAAGTGCAATGAAAATTCACCAAGTTGGCTTATTCAATGCATTTGGCAAATGAGGAGAGATTAAGCAGATTGGGCAAGAATTTAGGCGATCTGATTGGAAGATACAAAATCCTGATGAGGTTTGAGAGGATGGAGGTGCCAATCTTTGGAATTCTCTGTGCAAGAGGTCACTGGAGACTCAGTCACTTAGTATATTTAAGAAAGTGTGACTGATTTTGAATATTCAGAGAACCAAGTGAATTGGAGTTAGTGCAATATTATGGAATTGAGCTGAAAGGTCATTCATACTATCTTTGAATAGTAATGTGGGCAGAGGGGATGAATGGTCTAGAGCTACTGTATGTCTATCACTTACTTTCTTATTTCCCTAAATAATATTGATAAATAAGTTTGTCGTTGCCCCATTACCGATGTACAGTGACAAACTTTGCAAGACATTTACATAGATCATTTCATCAAGTTAGTACAATGAAGTAACACAGGGGAAAACTAATAACAGAATGGAGAATATAGTGTTCCTGTACAAAGCAGACAGGCAAGACAGCTGACCTTAATGCACAAGAGTCCGAACAACAGTGGGACTGTCCTTGAGTTGGTGGTACATGCTTTCTGTTGAAGTCAAGTTAAAGTTTATTGTCATTCAGCTGTATACAATGTATACACTCAGATCCCGCTTAACGCTGAGGATGTATTCCTCGGAGGTGGAGCACTATGTAAATCAGCACTCTGTGGGGGCAATATAGCACTACATAAATGGGCATGTGTTCTTGATTAAAAAATCAAATCTGTGATATATATCATTTTATGTATCCTCAGTAATTTGTGGAGTAACAACCACACAAATAGGCCGAACCTGTACATCAGCAGAGCAGCAACACATCGCAGCAGCAGCGGAGGGAAGCGGGCTGTGGTTACACTTTAGGGGAGGGACCAGCCTGTGGGTCTTCCTCTAACTTTGGGCTCTTCTTCACATAGGCATCGAGATTTGACTGCCTTTTCTTAAATTTCCCCTCATGAAGCAGTTCTCGGTGGCAGGAAATCATGTCGAGAACGCCTCTCTTTGCCTTATTGCTTCGCTCCCATTCAGAGTCATAATCGATGAACTGGTCCATGATTTGTGTGATTGTGGTGATGCCGTGCTGAGGAATTTTGTGGTGAGGTTTCTTGCTGGTGTTTCCTCTTCTCCAGCCGTATCCTCAGATTCACCCAGGATGCGTTGTTCTGCAAATTTTTGAAGCTCTTCATTGCTAAGGCTCTCACCATGAGAATGCAGTAACTCTTCAACATTGCCACCATGAACATCTTTGCATATCACTTGCAGTTTAACATCCATGCCGATGTTTTTCCTAGACATCTTACATGTACAACCCTCGCTGGAAGTTGCAGGCCATTTTCCAGACATTATGGGTGAAAAAATGGAATAAATTGGTGAGGGACCAAGAATGTTTACATTGGTGGTGGAGGCAGAGTGTGAACTAACATATGATTGGCTGTGAGTGACTCAGAGCATATGTAACGCACTCTCATTGGCTGATTGAATGCTTACAGTAATAGGGGCCACTCAAGAAACTTTAAGTGTTGCTTAGAATGAATTTTTGTCATTTTTAATAATTTCAATGAAGAACTGAATAACTGCTTTGTAATGAATCAGTGCTACTTGGGGTAGTGTTATGCGGGGTCTGAGCGTACAGCCAAACGAAACAAAGTTCCTCTAGACCAAGGTGCACAACCCAGTACATATATCTCAAACACAACACATAAAGTAATATCACCACAAATAATAAATTGTATTTCAGAAGACTGACATTTAGCATAAGGTGTATTTATGACGCAAGTTAAAAAGTAAACAGTATTACACTTCATAAGTGATGAGACCTGGGTGGTGGCAGGTAGTTCAGTAGTCTCCTGGCCTGGGGGAAGAAGCTGTTTCCCATCCTAGCAGTCCTTGTCCTAATGCCATGGAATCTATCGCCTGGTAATAGGAGGCCAAAGAGATTGTAGGGTGGATAGGAGTTACCCTTGACAATGCTAAGGGCTCTGTATACTCAGTGCTCCTGTCAAATATCTTGGATGGGTGGAAGAGAGACCCCAATGATCCTCTCAGCAGTTCTCGGAATCCTTTGTGGGGTTTTGTGGTCAGATGTCTTGCAATTCTTGTACCAGACAGTGATGCAGCTGGTTAGAACACTTTCAATGTCATTCCTGTAAAAATTGGTTAGAATGAGTGGGGGGGGGGGGGGGGGGGAGGTCCTCACTTGCCTCAGTCCCCTCAGGAAATGGAGACGCTGTTGTGCTTTCTTGGCTAAAGAGGTGAGCAGGTGCATCACCGTCCAGAATGGGAGATTCTGGTTTTGTATCTTTTGCCCGATGGGAGGAGGGAGAAGAGAGAATGTCCAGGGTGAGTGTGGTCTTCGATTATGTTGGTTGTTTTACCAAAACAGCGAGAAGTGTAGATAGAATCCACGGAGGGAAGATTGGTTTTCTTGTTGTGTTGAGCTGTGTTCACAACTCGCTGTAGTTTCTTGCAGAGTAGTTACCATACCAAGCCGTTGTGCACCCAGATAGGATGCTTTGTATGGTGCATCAGTAATAATTGGTGAGGGTCAAAAGGGACATACCAAATTTCTTTAGCCACTGAGGAAGTAGAGGGACTGGTGAACTTTATTCACCATTGAGTCTAGGTGGTTTGACCAGTAAAGGCTATTGATAATGTTCACTCATAGGAATAGGAACTTCTCAATCTGATCATTGTTAACATAAGCAGGAACGTGCGCACTGTCTCCCAGTGACCAGTTCTTTTGTTTTGCTGACATTGAGGGGCAGATAGTTGCTATGACACCATGGCACTGGGGTTTTATCTCCTCTGACTCATTGTTGTTTGAGATGAATCCCACCTCATCTGCAGACCTGTAGATGGAGTTAGAACAGAATCTGGCCACACAGTTCTGAGTAGCAGAGGCAGTAAACTGGGGGATGAGGGCAAAGTCTGGTAGGGCGCCAGTGTTGAGAAAAATTCGTGGAGATGTCGCTGCCTGTCCTTACTTATTGCAATTGGTTGGTTAGGAAGTCAAGGATACAGTTGCAAAAGGAGGTGTTGAGTCCCAGGTCTATTATCCAGATGCTCCAGAGATGAACTTTTGGACAGGGACCTGCCGTGGACCTGTTTGGCAGTGTTGTGACTGGCAATGAATGCCAGCAGAGAGACACGATACTGGTAGTGCAAAAGTCTTTATTCGGCACAAACAAGCCAACAGCCTTTAGAGTCAGTCTGGATAGAGGCTCTCTGACCCAATATTATATCACAGTTTTATATGTTAAAGAAGAACGATGACAACAGGACAATTTTTATAATTACAGGCATTCATAATGCTTCCTTTGCGTTGCACATAATTTTCAAACATCTAGATCTTCATACCAACACACCCAAAATGAGTGTTAATCACCGCTGTGTCTGACCTGCATTCATGCATATGCAGACATCTCAGGTAAATGAGATGTTTCCCAGTTTGCAATCAAGCCAAGTCTGTAGCTCCATGAAGAATATTATTCTGAGCTGCATTTTAAATTCAGTCTACAGTCCACTGAATTCTCCAGACAACTGGAAACTTCAGTGAGCTGAAGTTCCTCAGATGTTGGAGATGGTGTGCTATGGCCAGCTTCTCAAAGCACCACATAATGGTGGATGACAGAGCCACTGGCAGCAGTCATGAAAGCATGTTACCTGATCTTTGCCTTGATACTGGAATAATAGTGGTCTTCTTAAAGAAGGTGAGAACTTCAAGTTGATGTAGGAAGAAGTTACAAATATCTTCAAATACCCCTGGCAGCTGATCTAGGTTGCTGGATCTGATATTACCATCCATTCGTAAGACCATAAGACATAAGAGCAGAGTTAGGCCAGTCAATCCATCGAGTCTGCTCTGCCATTCCATCATGGCTGACTTATTATCCCTCTCAACCCCATTCTCCTGCCTTCTCCCTGTAATCTTTGACAACCTGACTAATCAAATACCCATCAACCTCCACTTTAAATTACTTGTCTTCCACAGCCATCTGTGAAAATGAATTCCATAGATTCACTGCCATCTGGCTAAAGAAATTCCTTTTCATCTGTGTTTTAAATGAATGTCCCTCTATTCTAAGGTTGTGTCCTCTGGTCTTAGACTCTCCCACTACAGGAAACATTCTTTCCACATCCATTCTATCCAGGCCTTTCAATATTTGATAGGTTTCAATGAGATCTTCTAAACTGTAGTGAATACAGGCCTAGAGTTATCAAACGTTCCTCATACATTAACCCTTTCATTCCTAGAATCATTCTCATAATCCTTCTCTGGACCTTCTCCAATGCCTGCACATCTTTTCTTAGACAAGGGGCCCAAAACTGCTCACAGTACTCCAAGTGCAGTGTGATCAATGCCTTATAAAACTTCAGCATTACATCCCAGCTTTTCAGATTCAGATTCAGTTTATTGTCATTTAAAAACCACAAATGCAATGCAGTTAAAAAATGAGACAACGTTCCTCCAGAATGATATCACAAAAACACATGACAAAACGGACTACACCAGAAAATCCACATAACGTTTGGCAATCCCCAATCCAGAGTCTGGAGAGGCTGCTGCGTTTTAATATCGCGCTACCATCTTAGCGCGTTCCCCAGAAAGGAGCTCCAAATCCACCAGACAAACAAGACCAAAAACTAAAGCTACAAGACCTGCACAAATCCACATATTTACAACATATAGTTACAACAGTGCAAACAATAGCATAATTGATTAAAAAAAAAGACCATGGGCACAGTAAAAATAGTCCAAAGATGTTAAAAGACTATAAGTTCGAAAGAAACCACCATACAGTTTCCACAAGTCCTCAGGGTCCTGATTTGACTCGTCATCCCACACCAGCAGCAGGAGGGAATAGCCCTGCTATGGACTTCCACGGCGCCGCCCAACTCAGCCTCGCAGACGCAGCACACAGTGAAAGCGACCTGACCGCAGTGGACTCCGAGTCCGTCGAACCTCCGAGCCTCCGACCATCCCCTCCGGCACAGCTTCTCCGAGCGCCATCCTCTGCCGAGCGTATTAAGATACCCCCGCCAACGGCCATTGGCAATACGACCCCGAGGACTGGGGGCCTGTTCTTCCCAGCAGAGACCCGGACCTCACAGCAGCAGCAGCAACGAAGAAGGTCTTCCTGGAGATTTCCCGATGTTCCTCCGTGCTCCCACATCCGTTTTTCATCCGATTATGATTGTGCACGGCACCCCACTTCACAAATAACAGATAATCAGCTCCGGAGTGGCCGCTGCAAGCTGCGTCACGCCGCCAACTTGGTTTCAAGATTGTGATCAATGCCTTATAAAACTTCAGCATTACATCCTAGCTTTTATACTCTAGACCTCTCAAAATGAATTCTAACATTGCATTTGCCTTCCTTACCACTGACTCAACCTGATAATTAACCTTTAGGGAATCTTGCATGAGGACCCTTTGCACCACAAATTTTTGAATTTTCTCTCCATTCAGAAAATAGACTACACTTTTATTTCTTCTACTAAAGCGTGTGACCATACACTTTACATCCTGACCATACATCCTGACGAAGGGTCTTGGCCCGAAACATCGACAGTGCTTCTACCTATAGATGCTGCCTGGCCTGCTGTGTTCCATCAGCATTTTGTGTGTGTTGTTGACCATACACTTCTTGGCATTGTATTCCATTTGCCACTTCTTTGACCACTCTCCTAATCTAAGTCCTTCTGCAGCCTCTCTGTTTTCTCAACACTACCTGTATCTCCAATATCTTCATATTGTCCGCCAGCTTGGCCACAAAGTAATCAATTCTGTCATTAATATGGTTGACAGATAGCATAAAAAGCTGTCCCAACACAGGCCCCTATGGAACACCACTAGTCTCTGGCAGTCAACTAGAAAGGCTCCCTTTATTCCCACTCTTTGCCTCCAGCCATTCAGTAAATTTTCCATCCATGCTAGTATTTTTTTCTGTAATACCTTGACCTCTTATCTTGTTAAGAAGCCTCATGTGTGGCACCTTGTCAAAGGCCTTGTCAGAATCCAAGTAAATGATATGCACTGATTCTCCTTTGTCCATTCTGTTTGTTACTGCCTCAAAGAATTCCAACGGATTTGTCAGGCAAGATTTCCCCTTGAGGAAACCGTGCTGACTTTGGCCTATTTTATCATGTGCCTCCAAGGACCCTGAAATCACATCCTAAGTAATGGACTCAAACATCATCACTACTAATGCCTCCACAACCTCCTCAGCTACCACTTTCAGAATGCTGGAGTGTAGTCCATCTGGTCCAGGTGATTTATCTAATTTCAGACCTTTCAGCTTCCCAGGTACTTTCTACTTAGCAATAGTAACTGCAGTCACTTATGCCTGTTAACACTCTCACATTTTTGGCACACACTGCTGGTGTCTTCCATAATGAAGACTGACACAAAATACGTATTAAGTTCATCTGCCATTTCTTTGTCCCTCATTACTACGTGTCATGGATCACTTTCCTGCAGTTTGATATCCACTTTCAGGCAGTGCATCCCAGTTCAGCTCACTTCACTCTAGAAATATGATTGATTTATGTAGGGTAATAAGGACCAGAAATGATCTGCTGGATCATTAGGTTAGTTGGCCACTCACCTATGTCACTGGCATAACTGACTTAATCAGTGGAATTTCCCTGCTGCTGTAACTCACCAGCTCGGGCAGTAGCCCGATGTGACCCACAGAATCAAGCAAGATTAACCTGATCTTTCTCAGCTGCGGTGCAGTGGGGTAAGAGTAGCCCAGCCTCTGACAAGAGAAGTGCTGGACAGTAACTGGGTCAACTGGCACCATACTTTGCACACTGTCTGATTTGACGTCAATAAACAAGATAACAATTAAAGAGTAGCTTTATTTGTCAGATGTATGTCAAAACATACAGTGAAATGTGCCATTTGCATCAACAACCAACGCAGTCCGAGGATGTGCTGGGGGTGGGGGGAGTACAGCTCAAATGTGTCACCATAGAAAGCCCACAGTTTACTAACCCTAACCTGAACATCTTTGGGATGTGGGAGGAATCCCACGCGGTCACAGGGAGAATGTCCAAGCTCATAGACAGTGCAGGAATTGAATCATGATTGTGATCACTGGCACCGATAAGCATTATACTGACTGCTTCACTATCATTCTGCCCATTGAGGAACCATTTGCAAAGGAAAAACGTAGATGTTTGGGACTCCTGTTATCATTGTGGACTTCTGGAAGTCCCACAAAACCAGGGACTCCTAAATAAACAACCCTTTTCCATTTGGTCTACATCTTTCGGATGTATTAACCCAGGGATGAATGTGATGTGATGGATAATATCCCATAGGTGGATGTGGGGAGCAATATTTAGTGTTGCTTCCTCAGTCCTGCATACCATTCCCACATCTATGGACACATAGCTGTAGCTCTTGGATGGTAGTGACCACTCATCTACCCTGATTCAGATCCCTTGTAGTTACAAAACATACCCATTGTGTCAGAGCCCCATCCCCACCACTGAACTACTGACCATCATGGATCTACTGCATGATTGTCCCCACCCAACTATTGATCTACTCTCACCAATATACTACCAACCTTCAGCCTTGGGCATGGATCACTGCCCACTCACTGCAATCCCTCACTTCCTTTTGACCTCTGTTGTTGTCCTTAGTCTCACCTTCCCTGCTAAGCTGCAGCTACCACTCAAGTACAATCTCTAGCTCTCTCCAGTTGATCCTGTGCTAGTTCCCTGGCCCTGATCTCCACCCACACCCCTATGGTACCTTGTCACATCCTGCCATCTGGAGAACAGACAGGAAAAGTGCCCGTCACTGTGTGCAGTAGTATGTAAGGACCTAGGCCCCACACAGTACTGAAGTAAGCCTGTGTGAGCTTCCATCAATGCTCGCCTCCCAGCACCTCTTCCATTTCAAACTGAGACCTTGAAGAGCAACTTGGCCAAGCATAACTCAGAGATCACCAGCAAGTTACAGAACAAGAGCAAAATGCCACGTACAAACAAAAAGCAGCAGTCAATTCTCGTCCAATTTCTACTGCTTCTGCACTGTGCTGGGTGTGCAAGCCTAGAGAGAGATGGAGTCCAAAGGGTTCTTGACTCCCAGTAAGCATTGCCCCATGAGTTATGGCTAATGTTTAACCTCAGCACGATTTCAACAGGGCCCAGGTAATCACTGCAGCTGAATAATTGCTAATTCTGAAAGGGTAATTCAATAGCATCTATTAAAATGGAGTTTTACTTTGAACTGATCTTCTGCCATCAAGTTGTAACATTTCCTGAGAGAGCCTTACTGATGTGCAAGCATTGACTCATTGATCCTAACTACTGAAACCATTGCAAAGAAAAGCTTCGCTCCCTTTGCAAACTGTAAAACCTTCCATACAAAGCTGCACTTTGGTCAATTACTTTGGTCTGTAAGTTTGAATGCATTATACTGTATAGATATATCATATTTGCTCTGGGCAAATCAGGAAATTCAACCCAACCTCACATTTCACCTGGGCTGCTTTGCCTGTAGTTTAGTTCACATAGAACTTTGCAGCCACTACTGATACACTGTTAAAGAGGTGACTGAGGCTCCTGACTTAAGAGAAGGGCATGGTACCTCCCTAGCACAGATCACCGGCTGAAATAGAAAAAGAGATCACAGACTCCCTGTAGATTCAGGGAATGTAATAATAGCCTGCCCCTGAGAACTCAAATGTTAATGTGAATCACAAGGCTCTCTGTAGGTGCAACATGAGGCAACATTTCTCATGATCAATGTCCAATATCTCCTTCAATATCCACCGTATATCACACTGACCACTTTGCCTAGAAGGTAGAGACTTCAGGCAAGGGCTATGTGTACTTTCTGTGCTTCTAACTGCTGTCTTTGTCTTAGTCAGCAATGCCAGCCAGAGGATCCTAATGTCATCCAATGTGAGAGGAATCTTCCACACTTCCCAGTTGGAAAGAATTATCTCCCAGGTCCCCAAGAAGTCCTGTATGGGGATTGGAAATGGACTCTTGCTAACTCCATGGAATTTATTGCATGTTTTCAGACACGATCCACAGTGGAATGAGGGGATTAAGTGGGGAAGGGGAGTCACAAGTGGGTGTTCAGATCCATATTGGCTGTAATTTGATTGAATGAGTGAGCAGGTGTGTAGGACTGCATGCACAATTCCTTCTTTTAATCCCTGTAACTAAGGGCACTGGATGTGGAATGAACATAACCACGATTGAAAATGGAATGTTTTCTGCTTTTAGTCCCTCAGATGTCAAGCAAATTCACAGTTCACCTGTAGACCGGAATATAAAGAAGCCAGCAGAATTTGGCAATGTACCGAGCACTGCCGGCGCACAGAAAACAACACCAAGTGCGAGTGCAACTCGGGGGAACACTAGCACACCTGCTGGACACACTGTAGAGGTGACCTTCTCTCTCCAAGTTCCAGGTAATGTCTCAAATTCCATATCACCTGCCTCTCCCAACAAGCAGTCAAGTCCAGAGACTGTGCCCTCTCAGAAGAAAGTACTCAAACCAGACCCACAGCTATTGTCCAGGATCGGGGATGCCTTCCAGTCTCCAACCACTGCTGACAAGCACGTCGTCACGGTGACTCCCTCTAAGAACGAAGGAAGTGGCTCTCATACTCCAGCGATCATCTATCAACCACCTTTGGATAAGGTAACAGAGGAACCTCCACACAAGCAAGGCAAATCAAGTATGGCTGCAGGTCAGTACATCCTTGCAAATCATTCCACTGCCAATAACATACCTCTTCATTCTCCCAGTTATAAGCTCCTTCTATTTTGCAATAACTAATGATAGAAACTTGGTCTGATAACAAAATAGAATGTTCATGAAAACTTACATACTTCTGGAAATTTCTAAATTTTTGATACATTTGATGTTCAGTAAGAGAATCATTAACAAATCTAATTTTCATAATTGAACCTTTCAGTGAATGCAGTTCAAATTTCATAGATGTCTGGTGTTTATATTGTAATTAAGAGATCATAATTGGGCTACATATTTAACTTAAAGCAATGTTCTTCTACTGGATTATAGGAGAATTAGCAGGGCCTGATTGCTTTTGTGTTATGACTATTGTTAAATGCAAATCAAGTTGAACGTTTGGTTTCCAAGGAAACCTCAGCATCAGCAAAATACGTAGGCTGTCACAGTAACATGCATTTATATAATGCCCTCAGTATGGTGAAGCTTCCCAAGATCGGAGCTTTTCTCAAGTGGATTTGCTAATAATCCATCAATAGAGCCTGATAGGACAGCTGAGTAAGGCCCGGGTCAAAGAGGTGGGGGTAGTACATTGTTTAAGTTATTGGATGAGCTGAGAGTCAATCTCCAGATGTGAATGTAACTCCATCGTGGCAGCTGGAGAATTTAAATTCAATTAATTAAATTAATCTGGATTGACATCAAACTCTGAAATTGAATCACAAAGATCCTGGGTTATTGTATAAAAATTTAGCTGATTAATATTGTAGGAATGAAATCTGCCATCTTCATCTGGTCTGGGCCTAAATGTGACTCCAGACCTGCCAGTGATACTGACTCCGAACTGCCTATTGAGATCTAGGCCACTCAAAGATAACCAATAAATGCAAGCATTTTTGGATACGTCTATATCCTGTGAACAGGCAAATATTAAATAAAGTCAGAAAAAATGTAAGAAATTAGGAGCAGCCTCACTATGCAACGTGATTGTGGTTGTTCTACCCCAGGCCTCTTCTCTTCCGTGCTGGTTCTCCATAGCCTTCAATTTTCTGATCTTTCAGAAATATAATTACTTACTCTTTAAATAAACACAAGTGATTCTGCCGACACTGGAAATCCAGAGTCTAGGTAGCTGTGAGAGTCTGTAAGAAAAAAGAAAAAAACCCAATACCTTATCTCCTGCCTAGGTAGCCTCCTACCTGCCGGCATGAACATTCAACTCACAGACCTCTGTTGATACCCCTGCCCCCCCCTTACCCCATCCCTATCTATAATTTTAATCTGGTTCTCTTTCTCTCTCTTTTTCCGCCCTCACTATAATCTCCCCCCAGCCCTGCCTTTCTTTCTCTTTTATTTCCCATAATTCTCCACCTTCCCCCTAGCCCATTTCCCTTCAGCCTATCACTTCCCAGCTGTCTACTTCATCCCACCCCCCACTTCTTATCCCCCCTCGACCATCCCATGTTACTTCACTCCTGATGAAGGGTTTCCACCTGAAACGTCGTCACTACCTCCTCCCATAGATGCTGTCTGGCCTGCTGAGTTCTGCCAGCATTTTGTGTTTTTAATATACACAAGATGCTGGAGGACCTTAGCAGGTCAGACAGCATCTATCATGAGAAATACAGAGCTGACCCTTCCCTGAAATAAAGAGTCGACATTAAATGCCCTCAGTCTTCCAGTCACAAATTTCTGTGGATTACCGCCTTCTGTGTGAAAAGATTCCTATGTACCTCAGCTTTAAATGACTGGCCCCTTATCTTGTGACACCATCTCCTTATTCAAGGCACTCCCACATGTGAAAGCATCTCGATATCAACTCTGTTGTGCCCCCTCTAAAATCTTTTATATATCATGAAGTTCACCACTTATTCTTCAAAGAATATAGATCTAATTACTTCAGCCACCAGTAACAAAACAATCCTCTCTTCCCAGAAATTAGCCAAAGGGAGTGAATCCCTTTTTGACTACCTTCAATGTCAATATGGGATGTATTAAATAACAAAACCAAAACTGTGAAAAGTAATTCAAATCTAACCTCACCTGTACAATTGTACCAATACTTTCCAATGTCTGAACTTCATTCAGTAAAGGCTGATACACTACAAACAACACATACAAAATCCTGCAGGAACTCAGCAGGCCAGGCAGCATCTGTAGAAAAGCGTGATCAGTTGACGTTTCAAGCCGAGACCCTTCAGCAGGATCTGCTTTCTTAATATTTCTGCAACCTCTTGTGATACATATCTGAGAACTGATATATCCCTCTAAATCTCACTCACTTACAGTCACTCTCCATATAGATCATAATCTGCCTTTTACTCCACATAGAAAGTGCATGGTCTCACATACTGTATTATAATGCATTTGCAATATTTTCACCTGCTTAATCAACCTATCAGCTTCAGAGTCCAAATATAGTTATCACAACAATCTCTCCCTCATAGGTTCGTGTCATCAGCAAACTTAGACACCTTACATCCTGACCCTCCTCCAAATCATCAACATTGTTGGTAAATAACTGGGGCTAGGAACTGATCTTTGGTGCACTCCACTGGTTATACCCCTCCTGTCTGCAATAGACCCACTTACACTGACACCCCACCTTCTGTGTAATAGCTAGTTTTCATTAATATTGACACACTTTCCCTTACAGCACAAACTCTTAGCTTCCGCACCAGGAGAGATAGATAGATAGATAGATAGATACTTTATTCATCCCCACGGGGAAATTCAACTTTTTTTCCAATGTCCCATACACTTGTTGTAGCAAAACTAATTACATACAATACTTAACTCAGTAAAAAATATGATATGCATCTAAATCACTATCTCAAAAAGCATTAATAATAGCTTTTAAAAAGTTCTTAAGTCCTGGCGGCCCAACACGCCACCACAAAGAAGAGGGCGCTCTCCACAACTGACCTATAGAGTTGTTATCAAAGAGTCAGAGATGCATAGGACAGAGTCCCACAGCTTAGGGCTAAGGTGGCTGGAGACAGAACCTTATTAGAAGCAGAACCCAATTGATGCAGAGCTCCACTGACCATCAAGCCCCCATGTTGTTGTGAGGGAATTCTGAGAAGTGCCGGAGGTTTGCTGTGGGGGGAAGATCTCAAAGTGTTGGGAGGTTGAAGGAGATGACAGAAATATGAATGACCAACACTAATTAAGAGTTTGAAAATGACTTTGATAATCTTGAAAATCAACACAGCCTTAACTTTTTTAAAACCAGGACCAATGTTGGAAGTGAGAAAGTGTAAGTTGAAAGGATATGTGCGAGTCAAGTTTTTGCAGAGTGGTGGGTGTCTGGGATGCACTGCCAGTGGTGGTAGAGGAGGAAAATCATGCAGGTCTTAAGACACTTGTACCGTGGGAATAAGTTTCTATTTATCTACACCTCAAGTAATTTTTGCACACCTTGTTTTCCCCAAGGAAAACAAATCCAGTCCATCCAGTCTCTCCACATAACTGAAGTATTCGATTCCAGACAACATCCTAGGGAATCCCCTCTGCATTCTCTCCAGTCCAATCACATCCTTCCTTTAATATGATGACCAGAACTGGCCAGTATTCCAGCTGGAGCCTGACTAATGTATTATAAATTTATATCAAGACCTCCTTGATCTTATACTCTATTATATCTAACGAAGACAAGCATCCTGTTTGCTTTTCGTCACCACCTTGTCTATCTGTGCTGCCATCTTCAGGAATCTCAGACTAATACACCTAGCTCACTTTCCTTGCTACTCCATTGGGCTATATGTTCACGGTACAGATCCTACCCTTATTAGTCCTCCCACAATTCACAATGTAATCTACCAGCTTACCAGCTCAATATCATTCTGGGGCCTCCTTGCTATCAGCAACAACACCACCACTTTTCACGACACATGCACGCTTACCAATAATGCCTTCTACATTCACATCAAACTCATTGATATGTGCGATATACAGGAAGAGCCCTGGCACATGAGAAAATTGAGAAGTCATTCCACAAACCCCTCCGGCCAATGACGTACTTTCATTATAGTAACAGGAATCCCCATTTTCTCCCAGCTCCAGTCCCTGGACGGTGCTGTGGTGAATGATTGACTAATGAGCCAGATATTGAGGAATGTGGAGGCAGAGGCTAAACCAGCACAGCTCACCCAACCCAAACCTCTGCCACGTGAGGCAGCAGCACAGTTATCCACTGGACGAGACTGTTTATAATGGGAGTCCTTCACATAGACTGCTGCTAAGCTGGCTTGCAGTTAACTTGGACCTCCACGGGTCTTGCATAGGTGCTTACCATCAACTCTGAATTCCCACCCACCCAAGTGACTGAATCACAATCCAGTTTATGTGAGGGATAGATGTTGGGAAGAACACAAGGGAGGAGTCTCCAGCTTTTCAAAGCAATCATCCTTTCACTCACCTGAGAGGGCAGCTGGGCCTCATTCTTCCATCCTGTTTGTAAGATCACACCTCTGACAGTGCAGCACTCCCAGTGCACTGCACTGATACTGTAGGACAGTTTAGTGTCGTGAAAGCCCAGAGAAGTAGTCAGTGAGATTAATTACTTGTAACTGGTGATGTTGATCACTGGTTAGCAGTTCTTGATTTACTTTATCTCTTTCCTTAACCTCCTTCAAACTTTGGTGAACATCACCCTCTCATCAATAGTTTGGTGCAGGGTTGGGCTTCAAATGTCTGCAGTCTGTAGGGGGAAAGGAGAGAACCTAGAGAACTCCACAGTTCAGGGAAGGAAATCAGTGTTTGTCGACCTACACAGTTTTGTCCCTGAGCTACTGGGAAGGCTCACAGAGTAATGTGCTGCCAGTGTTCCTGTACTCAATGAGATCATGACTGACCCTGATGCTGTGAAATGTGGGTCCGAGCTGTAGGAAAAGTTCAGGAGATTAGACTGTGACAATGAAGTGAGAATGTTTATACAGTATTATATTCAGATGACCTGCAGCAGAATTGGCCAGTTCTGATACAGAGGAACTGAGCTGCCTGAAGACTTTGAATTCTATATTGGGTATCAAAGGCTGCCATGAAGATCAAGCATTGTTCCTCAGGCCCTCATTATAACAGTGTTGGAAGCCACAGGCAGGTAGATCAGTATGGGAATGGGAAGGAGATTAAAGGGGGCAGGTACAGGAAACTTGGGGTAGTTCCTGTGGGATGAATACAAGTGAAGTACAAAGTAGTCACACAATCAGTGCTTGGTTTCCCCGATACAGGATGGCTCAGTTATCTAGTGGTTAGAGGAGCTATCTCAAAGTCGGAAGTACCCTGGTTCAATCCTGGCCTTTGGTTCTGTCTGTGTGGAGCTTATACTTTCTCCTTGTGACTGGGTGGACTTTCAGGGGTGCTGTAGTTTCTTCTCACACCAGTTGTACAGTTATATAGAGGCACTAGATAACTTGTAGCAGAGGTTGCTGTTGGAAGAATTGGGAGAATCGCTGGACAGGTGAAAGAGGTCAGGGGTAAGTGGGGATATGGGACTGAGGAGGTCAGGAGTAAGTGGGGAAATGGGACTGAGGAGGTCAGGGGTAAGTAGGGATATGGGACTGAGCAGTTTGCTGCGAGATGGGGTTGCTTTGACTCAATGGGCTGAATATGTTGTATGGAATTATGAGAAGAGTGAGGATAAAATGATAGAAGATAAAATTCTGAGGGGTTTCACAAGCTGGACATGGAGATAATGTTTACCCTTGTGGGAGAATCTAGAACTAGGAATCTTCATTTAAGAGAACAAGTAGGTAGTTTTTTTGCTTGTATTGTTGACCAACTGCCCTGAAATAGTTGGATTCATAAGAACATAAGAAATAGTTAGTTAGTAGAGCCGTTGCCTCGCAGTGTCAGACAGCTGTGCTCAGTCTTGACCTTGGTGCAGTCTGCGTGGCGTTTCCATGTTCTCCCTGCGACTGCGTGGGTTTCCTCCGGGTGTCCCGGTTCCCTCCCACATCCCAAACGCATGCTGGTTTGGCAGCTTAACCGGACACTGTAAATTTCCATGGAGAGAATAAACGGTGTGGCTGTAAGTTTACTGTCAATGGGTGCTTGATGGTTTGTGTGAACTCAGTGTGATAAGGGGTCTCGGATTCTATGAAATGGAAGTAGGAGAAGTCCTCATGGCCCTCCGTGCCTTTTCAACCATTTAATAAGCATTCATCTCAAGCCACCTTCCTGCATGAACTGCATAGTCCTTCAGTTCTTCAGTATCCAGACATATATTGATCTTGCACTGAGGAGACTCTGTTGCAATTCAATCTCATGGGTAGAGGAGACTGAGTTCTTCATGAACAAATACTTTTCATGTTCAGCATGAAGAAATCTTTTCTCATGTCAGTGCTGAATGGCTGACTCTTACTTTCAGGCTGACCCCTGCTTGTAGACACCCCAGACAGGGGAAACAACCCCCATGCATTTGTGAAGTCCCCTATGAATTCTGTATGTTTTGTAATCTATATGTTCCTTTCTTTACAGCAAGAGAAGAATTTTTTAAAGATGTTTACATAGGTGGCAATGACAAGGAGAGCAATAATCTGGCAAAACCTGCTGAATCATCACAAGAGGTGAGCACTGGAGAAAAAGGAAGGAAAACCCATTACATGTTAATGACAAAGATATAGAGAATAACGGTAAACTGAGGGTGCACGTGATGCCAGCAGAGAATTTGATTAATCTCCTCTGCACATCCACTGATAAAGTGGCCGCTGAGTGAATGTTCATGGTCTCCTTCCTATCCCTTCGAGGATCGACACACTGTGCGGTCAGAGATGCTCTTCTGCATGCCACTGTTGTAACACGTGGTTATCTGAGTTACTGTCACCTTCCTGTCAGCTTGAACCAGTCTGGCCATTCTCCTCTGACTCTCTCATTATCAAGATGTTTCACCCACAGAACTGCTGCTTATTGAATTTTTTTATTTGCTTTTCACACCGTTCTCTGTAGACCAGAGATTGTTGTGTGTGAAAATCCCAGGAGACCAGCAGTGTCTGAGATACTCTAACTACCTCGTCTGGCACCAACAATCCTTCCACAGTCAAAGTCACTTAGATCACATTTCGTTCCCATTCTGATGTTTGGTCTGAACAGCTAAACCTCTTGACCATGTCTGCATGTTTTTGTACATTGAGCTGCTGCCACATGATTGGCCAAATAGATATTTGTATTAACAAGCAGGTGTACAGGTATACCTAATAAAGTAGCAAACAAGTGTATATTTGTGCTGAACGTTCCGTTCTGTTACAGAACAGGCTGTTTGCATGTTGTGTGTGTGTGTGTGTGTGTGTGTGTGTGTGTGTGTGTGTGTGTGTGTGTGTGTGTGTGTGTGTGTGTGTGTGTGTGTGTGTGTGTGTGTGTGTGTGTGTGTGTGTGTGTGTGTGTGTGTGTGTGTGTGTAACTTTTCTGTGGATGTGTGCTATGAAAGTAGATGTGTGTGTGGATAGGTATGTGCAGGACTGTGTGTCGTTCTGTGTCTGTGTAGGTCCGTGCATGGATTTGTGTGAAATTTTGCATGTGTACATGTGCATTTTTATGTGTGTCTGTATGGGGTTGTGTGTGTGTGGTAATGTGTTGTGTGCTTGTGAGAATGTGTCAATGTATGGGTTAGTTTCAGGGTGAGTTAGATATCGTGGGTTTGAGGACACTATTGAAACTTCTCCATCTATAGCTGTTGTTCTATAACAGTGTTTCTCCATTTGCACTGTGGCATGATGGAGATCTAGAATTTAGAATTTTTAAAATCTTACATCCATCCCACAACATAAGTGAATAAATATCTTTGCATTATGAATCCATCACAATGTATAGACATGTGAATTTATAGGTCTAATGGCTTGTAGGAAGAAGTTGTTCCGTAGCCTGTTGGTCTTGGCTATAATGCCGTGGTACTATTTGCCAGGCGGAAGCAAGCTGAAACAGTTTTTGTTTGGGGTGACTGGTGTCCATGATGATATTCCAGGCCTTCTTTCTGCACCTGCTGCTGTAAATGTCCTCAATGGAGGGAAGTTCACATCCACAGATGTGCTGGTAGCCAGGGTTGGTGCAGTTCCCATACCAGGCAGTGGTACAGCTGAATACTGGTGTGGAGTCCCTCCAGCCAACGAGCCACTAGACTTGGTATTCCTAGGTGTGTTGAGCATCAACCAGGCCAGGCTCTGCTGCCGGGTACGGTACACACCAGAGTGACAAAGCAGTGGCAGTGACCAAGGTAGCAGTAGGTTGAGGGATAAGCACCTATTGGAGGAAGCCCCTCTTCTCTTTGAAGTAGCACCATAGGGCTTTTTGTTAGGAGGAAGTGGTGCAGTGGTTAAATTACCAGGTAGATAATTCCAAGACCTGGACTGTCAACTAGAGTCCTGAGTTCAAATCCTACTGGAACTTAAAATCATTTGATAATCTTGAATTTAGGAAAATAATTTCTTATTAACACCAACCACGAATCTACTGTGCTGTTCAAAGTGGGAAATCTGCCTTTCCTTCCCTCTCTGGGCTGTGTGTGACTCCTGATCCATCGATAAGATTGACCTCTCTGAAGCAACTAAGGAAAGTCAAGGGCATTTGGGAATGGGCCATAAATGTTGACCCTGTCAGTGACCCTTACACTCCAACACAATCTTGAGGGACTTTGCTTAACATCCCATTCAAAGCACAGCAGTGCGGACAATACTGCATTCCCTGGGGGCAATCTGGAAGGCGCAGGATAGATACACCCCAAAGGTGAAGTTTTCAGAAGGAAGATGGGGCAACGGTAGCTGGAAAAAGAAGTCAAAGAAAAAGCATTTAATATAACAAAAAATACTGAGAAGTTAGAGAACTGGGAAGTTTTAAAAAACAGCAGAAGACAACTAAAAAACCATAAGGAGGGGAAAGATGAAATATGAAGGTAAGCTACCCAATAATAACAAAGAGGATACCAAAAGTTTTTCATATACATATATATATATATATATATATATATAGATAAAGAATAAAAGGGAGGCAAGAGCGGATATTGGACTACTGGAGAGGTAGTAATGAGAGGGTAAAGAAATGGTGGATGAACTTAGTAAGTTTTTTGTATCAGTCTTCATTGTGGAAGACACGAGCAGTGTGCCAGAAGTTTGAGAGTGTCGGGGGCAGAAGTGAGTGTGCTCGCTATTGTTAAGGAGAAGTTGAATCAGTATCAGAAACAGAATCAGGTCTCATATCACTGGCATATGTTGTGAAATTTGTTGTTTTGCAGCAACAGTACATTACAATACTTAGTAATAAAAACCATAAATTACAATAAGTGTACTGAGGTAGTGATCATGGGTTCTTTGGCCATTCAGAAATCTGATGATGGAGGAGAAGAGCCTGTTCCTGAAATGTGTGCGTGTGCCTTCAGGATCCTGTACCTCCTCCATTAACAAATCTTCTCAAACTCCCAGTGAGATATAGCCACTGCATCAGTATGTTGAGCCTTGGATAGATCCTCAGGGATATTGACACCTAGGAACTTGAAGCTGCTCATTCTTTCCGCTTCTGATACCTTAATAAGGACTGGTGTGTGTTCTTCAAATTACCCTGGTGCTTGGGAGGCTGAAAGGTCTGAATTAGGTAGTCACATGGACCAGACCACTAAAGGAGGTGGCTGAAAAGATTGTGGAGGCATTAGCAATGACCTTTCAAGAATTACTAGATTCTTGTATGGTTCTAGAGGATTGGAAAGTCACAATGACACTCTACTCTACGAAGGGATGGAGGCAGAGGAAAGGAAATCATAGACTAGTTAACTGGTCTTCAGTGGCTGGGAAAATGTTGGAGTCAATTATTAAGGATGAGGTTTTGGGTACTTGGAGACTAATGATAAAGTAGTCCAAAAGTCAGCCTGGAATCCTTTGAAATTCTTTGAAGAAATAACAGGCAGGATAGACAAAGGAGAGTCAGTGGAAGTTGTTTACTTGGATTTTCAAATGCCACACTTGAAGCTGCTTAGCAAGATAAGAGCTCGGGGTATTACAGGAAAGATGCTAACATGGATAGAAGATTGGTTGACTGGCAGGAGGCAAAAGGTGGTATCGTAGGTGGTCTGCTGTGGTTAACTGCCAGTGACTAGTGGTGTTCCGCAGGGGTCAGTGTTGGGACTGCTTGTTTTCACTTTATATGTCAACAATTTGGATGACAGAATTGATGGTTTTGTGGCCAACTTTGCAGAGGGTTCAAAGATGGGTGGAAGGCCAGGCAGCACTGAGGAAGCAGGGAGTCTGCGGGGAGGGAATGGGCAAAGAAGTGGCAGATGGAATATAGTGTAGGGAAGTGTATGTCCATGCACTTTGGTTGAAGAAATAAGGATGTCGACTATATTTTAAAAAGGAAAAAAATTCAAAGAATAGAGGTACAAAGGGACTTTGGAATCATTGTGCAGGATTTCTTAAGGGTTAACTTGCAAGTTGAGTTGGTGATAAGGAAGCCAAATGCAATGTTAGTATTCATTTTGAGTGAACTAGAATATAAGAGCAAGAATGTGATGCTGAAGTTTTATAAGGCATTGGTCAGACCACACTTGGAGTATTGTGAGCAGTTTTAGAAAAGCTGTGATGGCATTGGAGAGAATCTGGGAGAGGTTCATGAGAATGATTCTGGGAATGAAAGGGTTAACATGTGAGTAGCGTTTAATGGCTCTTGGCCTGTACTCGCTGGAGTTTAGAAAAATGAAGGAGGATCTCATTGAAACTTATTGAATATTGAATATTGAAAAGCATATAGTGGATGTGGAGAGTGTGTTTCCTGTAGTTGGTGAGTCTAGGGCCAGAGGACACAGCCTCAGAATAGAGGGATGTCTATTTAGAACAGAGATAAAAGGAATTTCTTTAGCTAGAGAGTGGTGAATCTGTGGAATTTATTACCATGGACAGCTCTGGAGGCCAAGTCACTGAGTGCATTTAAAGCAGAGTCCTTGGTAGTTAGAGTGTCAAAGGTTTTGGGGAGAAGGCATGAGAATGGAGTTATGGAGTTGAGAGGGATAATAAATCTGCCATGATAGAATGGTGGAGCAGACTCGATGGGCCGAGTGGCCTAATTCTGCTCCTATGTCTTATGGTTCTATGGTCTTATAATACTGCACTTAAAGAGTCAGTGGGAAATTAGGTGCTGAACCCACAGGCCCTGACTCACGGACTGCTGGGCACCAGCTCCAGCATCAGGTTTCTCATTTCAGAGGGCAAGAATATCCAAACTCAGCTGCATGTGTCTGCCTACCTGCTTGTGTTCTATTTAAACCCCACATTTCTCATTCCAGACTCCATCCAGTTGCCGGATGTCGGAGCAGGAAATTCAGAGGGAATTGAAAAGTATTGAGAAGGAGCTGGACGCTTTAGAACAGAAGGGGGTGGAGCTAGAGCCTCAGCTCCGGACCTGTGAAGGAGGTGAGTGAGCCCCGTTGCATCGCGCCTGGCAGTGAAGGGGTTGGAGCGCAGGGACTGTCTTGGGACAATGGAGATCTGTGTTGGTTTGAATGATTGCTGGGAAGGCAAACAGGGTGGGTAGGTGGAACTAAGATATTGACCCTGATCATCTAAATCAGAGAACCTTGTCTATTCTGAGCATGTACACCCTCCTGCCCAGATTGTTCTATCACCGAGGATTTATATCTAACTCCTGAAAAGCAATTTTTCATAATTTTGGTTTTTTAAAATTTAATGTTGATAAACTGTCTTTTGGCTCACGTCAGCTTCTCAATACCTAATTTATTTGGGTTTAAAGTGCATTGATACTGTTGAACTGTGTTTATTTCCCTAGTTTATAAAGGGATGCAGCAGAACTGCAAAAAATCCTGCAGACACTAGAAATCCAAAACAAAATCAGGGACTGCTGGAAACACTCCAGATCAGGTGGCATCTATGGTGATTTCAGATCTGCTTCCAGCTTTCTTTGCTTTTGTTGAGATAGTTGTCCTGATTGCAAGAATGAGCAGTTCAAGTGAGCCATGAAGAGAATGGGAAGAGCATTGATCTAACCACTTCAGAATTTCTAGACCACTATTTTCCCTTCAGTCTTGGAATGGTCTGTATTAATCATCCTGATCCCAAGATGATTCTCCCTCATCCCTTCTCAGAGATCTTTTGCACATTCCCAGGGACAAATACATCACAATCTGAGCTTCACATAATCAAAATTAATGGTGGATAAACCGAAGGAGAAGATAAAGATTTGGATACTGAATGAATGTGAAAATATTGGGAATGAATAATACAGAGGCTGGAAAAAGAAGGTAAATTATGAGTATTATAAATAGTAGAACAGGGTTGAAGGTCTGAATGGCTTTCTGTACTGATTCCTTGCATTTCACGCTGGAGCTTGATGACTGTGGGGTAGACTTGATATTCCTACCCTTCAGTTTGATTTATCAGAAGATGACCATTATAGAATGTGGAGACTCAGACCCAATGCCAGTGTGTTGGAGCAGGACCTTTGCATTATCTGGCTTTCAACCTCAACTTAAAGAAGCACTAAACACTTCTTGTATTTACATTAAATACAGATGACCAAGAAGATGACCTGATGGTGGAGTGGTTCAAACTGATCCATGAGAAGCAGTTGCTGATGAGAAGGGAGTCTGAACTTGTTTACATGTAAGTAGAATCTGAGCAGGATGGAACAAGAGAGGGTATTGCTATCTCCAATATCTCCTCTCCCCAACACCAAGCCTATCCTGCCTCTGCCATCCATCACTCCCTTCCTCCCTGACCACTTACACCCTCTGCTTCGTCCTCCCACACTCAGTCCTCACACTGCTGCAAAACAGAGACTGTTGTTGGCACCTAGAAGATTACAGGACTGAGATTCTTGCAAGTGGGATGGATTACAGACTGCTTGCAGTGTATGAGGACCATAGAGTAAAGCCACATAAGGAGAGGTAAATCACTGTATTCAGAATAGAGAACGTAGATCTCACGCTTGTGAGGCTATGGACCACAGAGTCCAGCTTAAGTAGGAGGTAGACTGATGTGGGGAGTAAAAAAGTCATCAATAGCTTTGGAATGTTGTCACCCTTTAAACAAATCAGGGACTGGTTGAGAAAAATATTCTGAATTCATGAAGATTTTGCAGGCTATTACATCCTACAAAACGAAATCTAGCATCATGGATGGCTGTGATGCTTTACTCCCAGATGAGCTCAACACCTTTATGCTCGTTTTGAAAGGGCGAATAGATCTACAGCTATGAGAATCCTTTCAGCACCCCGTGAACCTGTAATATCTGTCTCAGAGGCTGACGTCAGAATGTCTTTCAAAAGGGTAAACACTTGCAAGGCGACAGACCCTGATGGAGTACCTGTGCCAACCAACTGGCGGGTGCATTCAAAGACATTTTCAATTTCCTTACCTTGCTCCTCCTCCCCAAGGCACATCGCCAAACAGAATGTCTCAAGCCTTTGATCTTTCCATGTAGCTCCCACTCCTGAATCCGAGTCTTAATGAAGTAAATCCACCACCTTTGTTTTTGTTGTCAGATCAAAGCAACAGATTCTTGAGGATCGCCAGCGTCTGATTGACCAGGAACTGCGAACGTTAATGAGTAAAGCAGGTGAGTGGCCAAAGCTTAGTTGGAACGAGCAATCAGCACTGGACATGAGATTCTGAACGCTGTAGAATTAGTCTTTGATATTGTTGCAATGAAACTCACGACAAATGTGCTTTTTATTTCCAATAATGTCTCTGCTGATAATATCCACTTCTCTTCCTGACCTGTCCTCTGTCCTATTTATTCCTCTCCTGCCTTTGCATCTTTAATTACTCTCGCCCTCCATCTTGCCACAAACCCTTCACTTCTCTCCAGACCCCGTTCTACTTTCCTGCCTTCTTACTTATTACCTTCACAATTTCTAAATTCCTGCAGTTCTCATGAGCTGAAGAGAACTAAAAAAAATGCAAGGAATTGAGGAATATCAGGCAAAGACTAGGAGGAATATTGCTGGCTGTTTGATTCCAACAGTGGTCACGGTGCAGATGATGCACAATCGTACCAAATGTGGGGAGCAAATCAAAACCAAGCAATGATCAGCCATCCTATTGTCTAAACTGCTTATAATAATGTGCAGGTGGCTAGAGGCATCCTGATTTCCAATGTGTAACTGTTGCAGAGGGCCAAAAAACTGACCATGACCGGGCTCGTGAACAGGAGCTGATGGAGGAGCTGGTGAAAACAGTGGAGGACAGGAACAACATCATCGACAGACTGGATGAGGATCGAGTGAGGTAAGAGGTAGCCCAAGGCACTTACTAAGGGAGACGTGTAAGGAAATCGCTGACTTTTCCATTTATGAATGCCAATGGAGTAATTTTGGAATCAAAAATAAGACTATCAGGTCCAGTGAACCTGCTTCTATGGACTGACCTCAACTCCACTAATTCACTTGCTCACAACACCCCTTCTCTCCCTTCCCTTTCTTCTCCCTCTACCACTGACCCAGGTGATTCTTTAATTATATTTATACACCTTTTCTCATCACTCTGTGGCATTCTGGTAAAAAGTGTTTAACCAGCAGATAGCTGAAAGGGGATATTCCTGTTTCTGACAGCTGTGGATTTTATCGTGTGACTGGGATGAAGCAGCCGCAGCAGGAGAGCCAAGCAGATAATCCTGCCCGGCTTCCTCCTGAGCTCCATGCATCAAAGAAGCCAGTCCCTAGCCAGTGCAATACACTTCCTGTCTTATCATGATAATGGATAGAGCAAAAGCAAAGGGCCCAGAGAACTTCCCGGCTGCGGTGCTGGAAACCTGTGCTGCCACTCTGGCTGAGCTATTTCAGCGTGCCTCCTATAACGACATCACCAACAATTCGGTTGGCACCTACCTACTGCACGCGACACGACTGGTGCTTACCACCTGCAAAGCTCTCCTCCCACTGCTCCTCACAAAGAGGGAAAGAAAGAGACTGTCGAAGACTTGCAGCTTCAACTTGGCAAAACGTCCAAAGCTGAGAGTGCATTTTCAAACAAAACTTAATACCATCTTTATAAACACTTCCCAGTGCAGGTGCACAAAAGTTCAGTCAAAGATGGGGTGGTGACGTACTTTAATACACATCCCTAAGCATTAGGGGGAGGAGAAGACTTGGGGAGGGATTTCCAGGGTTTAGCGCCTTACTAAGTGAATGTACAGACACCAGTGATGGAGTAGTCATGACATGGGGTAAGCAAGTGGTTAGGATGATCAGCTGAAGAAGATGGTGGGCTGATTGAATGCACCTGCAACACCCATGGCCCCACCTTCACCCCCACCCCACTCCTTCCAGGAGCACACGCACTTCCTGGATCAATGATCTCTGACTGCATGTGTATCTCTCCATGAGCAGGATGAGAGTGAGCTACATTACTGGGTGAAAGCCCCTCTCCATCTCTGCGTCTCCGTGCAATGATACTCGGGGATTAGGGGCCGACCCCCAAGCCCTGTGGAACTTAATGGCACCAGGAAAGATGCTGTATCAGCTTATTTGGCATCCTCAGAGAAAGTGTGAAAGTTGCTTTGCTTCTTTCAACTCTAAGCCGAAGATAGGATGATATATTGTAATTCACACAGAATCACCTGGCATTAACAGTATATTAGGGACGGTGGAACTGTGTAGTGTTGACTAAACTGTTAAAAGTACAGTATTTTACATCTGACTCTGCTGACCAATCACAGAGAGCTGAAGAGAGGCTCAGGATGTACGGTCTGCCAGTCTGCCTTTCACATTGGCTGACAGCTGTCCATGGCATCGAACACTGACTGTTGCCTGGAAGTGCACAGTTTATTTTAGTGTGTAAGTGGGAGGTAGAGTCCTGTGAAGTACATTCTCAGCAGGTACCCTGTCTACCCCGTGCAGTAACCGCACTGAATTGGTTGCGCTGCCCATTTGCCTGGTCTCTGGTTCACTCATTCCTCACTAGTTCTTTATTGGCATTACTGAACAGCTGTCTTTAAGACAATGTTACACTGTTTAGGGGGTTTAAAATTCTTTGAAACATTATCAGACAGTGAACCTTTGAAGGAAATAGGTCAGGTAAACAAAAAAGGATGTTTGGACAGGTATCTACCTATCATTCTATATCTCTCTACATCTATCTATTTATATGTGCTATCATTCATTCTATGGCGTCTCCTTTATAACCATATAATAATTACAGCAAGGAAACAGGCCATCTTGGCTCTTCTAGTCCATGCCGAACACTTACTCTCATCTAGTCCCACTGACCTGCACTCAGCCTATAACCCTCCATTCCTTTCCTGTCCATATACCTATCCAATTTTTTTTAAAATGACAATACCGAGCCTGCCTCTACCACTTCTACTGGAAGCTCATTCCACACAACTACCACTCTCTGAATAAAGAAGTTCCCCCTCGTGTTACCCCTAAACTATTGCCCCCTAACTCTCAACTCATGTTCTCTTGTTTGAATCTCCCCTACTTTCAATGGAAAAAGCCTGTCCACATCAACTATCTATCTCCCTCATAATTTTAAATACCTCTATCAAGTCCCCCCTCAACCTTCTACACTCCAAAGAATAAAGACCTAACTTGTTCAACCTTTCTCTGTAACTTAGGTGCTGAAACCCAGGTAACATTCTAGTAAATCTCCTCTGTACTCTCTCTATTTTGTTGACATCTTTCCTATAATTCGGAGACCAGAACTGTACACAATACTCCAAAGTTGGCCTCACCAGTGCCTTGTACAATTTTAACATTATATCCCAATTCCTATACCCAATGCTCTGATTTATAAAGGCCAGCATACCAAAAGCTTTCTTCACCACCCTATCCACATGAGATTCCACCTTCAGGGAACTATGCACCATTATTCCTAGATCACTCTGTTCTACTGTATTCTTCAATGCCCTACCATTTACCATGTATGTCCTATTTGGATTATTCCTACCAAAATGTAGCACCTCACACTTATCAGCATTAAACTCCATCTGCCATCTTTTAGCCCACTCTTTTAACTGGCCTAAATCACTCTGTAAGCTTTGTAAACCTACTTCATTATCCACTATCTTAGTATCATCTGCATAGTTTCTAATCCAATTTACCACCCCATCATCCAGATCATTAATGTATATGACAAACAACATTGGACCCAGTACAGATCCCTGAGGCACACCACTAGTCACTGGCCTCCAACCTGACAAACAGTTATCCACCACTACTCTCTGGCATCTCCCATCCAGCCACTGTTGAATCCATTTTACTACTTCAATATTAATACCTAACAATTGAACCTTCCTAACTAACCTTCCATGTGGAACCTTGTCAAAGGCCTTACTGAAGTCCATATAGACAACATCCACTGCTTTACCCTCGTCAACTTTCCTAGTAACCTCTTCAAAAAATTCAATAAGATTTGTCAAACATGACCTTCCATGCACAAATCCATGTTGACTGTTCCTAATCAGACTCTGTCTATCCAGATAATTATATATACCATCTCTAAGAATACTTCCCATGAATTTACCCATCACTGACATTAAACTTACAAGGCCGATAATTGCTAAGTTAACTCTTAGAACCCTTTTTAAACAATGGAACCACATGAGCAATACGCCAATCCTCCAGCACCATCCCCGTTTCTAATGACCACAGAACCATAGAACACTACAGCACAGTACAGGCCCTTCAGCCCTCCATGTTGTGCCGACCCATATAGTCCTTTAAAAAAAAGTACTAAACCCACACTACCCCATAACCCTCCATTTTTCTTTCATCCATGTGCCTGTCCAAGAGGCTCTTAAATATCCCTAATGTTTTAGCCTCCACCACCATCCCTAGCAAGTCATTCCAGGCACTCACAACCCTTTGTGTAAAAAACTTACTCCTGATGTCTCCCCTAAACTTCCCTACCTTAATTTTGTACATAAGCCCTCTGGTGTTAGCTTTTGGTGCTCTGGGAAACAGGTACTGACTATCCACCCTATCTATGCCTCTCATAATCTTGTAGACCTCTATGAAGTCCCCTCTCATTCTTCTACGCTCCAAAGAGAAAAGTCCCAGCTCTGCTAACCTTGCTTCATATGACATGTTCTCCAAACCAGGCAACATCCTGGTAAATCTCCTCTGCACCCCCTCCATAGCTTCCACATCCTTCCTATAATGAGGTGACCAGACCAGACATTGGAAATATTTCTGTCAGAACCCCTGCTATTTCTACACTAACTTCCGTCAAGGTCCTAGGGAATATCCTATCAGGACCTGGAGACTTATCCACTTTTATATTCTTTAAAAGCACCAGTACTTGCTCTCCTGTTTTATGGATGTCTGTGAAGAGTGCAAATTTCAGGTTATATACTATATACATTCTCTGATATTAAAGGAACCTAAATCCTAGGTGCATGGATAGGGAAGTTTTAGAGGGATATGGGTAAATACAGGCAAATGGGACTAGCTTTGATGGGCATGGATATCTTGGGTTGTATTATTGTTTGCATGTTGTACTCAATGGCTCTTATCAAAATGTTATGTCTTACGTAGTGGAGGCAAATGTTTGTGATGTTAAGCATGTCAGACCTTGTCAACAACTGTGAATGAATGATTTAAGTTCTAGGTATTTATAGACTTGTTCATTCTCTTTCTGGGTGGGACTGTCCAAGGGAGCATCTACTGCCATTGTTGCTGTTGATTCCAAAGGCTGGTACCTGGGGCAGTACCAGAAGGCTTGAGCAGGGTTGGCTGATCAGGAAGCAATAAGTCACCCTGTTTCACTTGCTCTTATTGCAGAGAAATGGAAGAGGATCTCATGATGGAAGCTATGATCAACAAAATTGGTGAGGAGTCAGAACATTTCATTCAAATTCAGCTTTTGGTTTTTGAATATAAAATAACCTTTCTTATTCTTTGTATTTTCTCTTTCCTTTTACATTGTGTTCTGTTCCATTCTGCTGTATTGGCCCCTCCTTTCTCCTCTCTTTCCCACCTTTCCACTTCTCACTCTTCCTGTTTAACCTGCTCCTTCCCTGTTCCCTCTCCTCTCCACTTTCCCCTCACTATTTAACCTCCCTCCTTTTTCCTATCCCATTTTTCCATTTCGATTTTCTTCCTTTCCCTCTCTTCCTCATGCACTTTTTAACTTTTCTCCTTCTTCCCCTTTTATCACCTCCTTTTTTCTGTCCCCTTCCTTTTCCCCAACCTCACCACCTTCTTGCCTCCATTTCTCATCCCCCTTCCCCTGTATTTCCTCTCTCTGCCCCTCCCCCTCCCTCCACTTCTCTTCTGTTACCACTTCCCTTCACTCTGGCAGACATCAACAAGGACATGGAACCTGATCCGAAGAAGAAAAACAAGTTCAGTCCCTTTAAGTTCATGAGGCGATTCGGTGGCAAGTCAAAGGGGAAGGAGTAGTGTGTTGACCCAGAACAATATCCTGAGAAACCTGCTTTGTACTCATGTTCCAGTCTCAGTACCAACCTCCTGCTGACAGAATCTGAGAGTCAAACACAGTACAGAAACAGGTCCTTTGACCTACCAAGTACCTAATAACCATCAGTCACCAGTTTGCACATCCTATTTTGTTCTCCCCACATTCTCATCAACTTGACCTTAGATTCTACCATTCACCTACACACCAGACGGCTAGTTAACCTACCAATCCACACTATGTGGAGGGAAAATGGAGAACCCGGAGGAAACCCCTGTGGTCAGAGGGAGAACTTGCAAACTCCACAATGGCAGTACAGTAGTCAGGATTAAAACCAAACCATTGGAACATTGTTGGGTGAAATCACAAAGGAGCTTATCACACAAGTGGCTAATGTGGTGTAACTGGACCGCTACATATGTGGACCCTATGTGCTGTTATGGATTCTCAAGGATATTGAGATTGTAAAATGGAATAACTCTGCTGCTCAGGAAGTTAATAGTCCTTCTATCATTGGAGGGTACTTCCATTATTTTCCTACCATTTGTTTACCTGGTGTTTCAGCTGTATTCTCAACAGATCTGCTACAGAGAATCAGAATGCTTGGCTAAAGGAAACTCTGGTGTCGTTGATCTTTCTCCCCAACCCTTAGGATATGGCCAGCACTTGTGTCTCTAATTGGCTGCCATTGACTAGTGGTGCTCCGCAGGGAGTTGAGAGGGATAATAAATCATCCATGATGAAATGGCGGAGCAGACTTGATGGGCCAAATGCTCTTATGGTCTCCCCGAGATAACATTGACCATTGTGGCATTTAAAGCATTTATCTTGACCTTGGCATTGAGTGTAGTGTTGCAAGAACCATTCACCACCGTGGAACTGGGCTTGGGAGTGCTGAGGTTGTAGGTCTTGCTTTCAAATGTTGATTAGTCCCTTTGATTCTGATTCGATTAAAGAGGAGGACCTGGTGGCTATGTGAACTGTTGTGTGTTGAGGCAAAGAGCGTGTGAAAGCTCAAGTGTTGCTTTGTGATAATCGGTCTTCAACTCTTCAGACTTTAATACAAGTAGTGTTGATGTTTGATTCTGAGCTTTGCCAGATTTCCTATGAGCTACTTTGAGGATTATCATATCCCTAGGTACCAATATAGGAAGCAGGAGAGGACCTTTGATCCATTTGAGGTTGATTTGGTTGGAATGAGTCATTGGGTAAATTGGCTGCTTTGTATAAAAAAATGTTAGTGATTCTTTTCAGTTTCTTTTGTTTTTGGAATCTTGTATGATTTCCTGTATCTCTTGATATTGTACCACTTGGCAATGTTGGCTATAATTAAGGAAGACTTGATTCCAAGATATTCTAAAATGTGTTGTACTTAGTGAAACTTACTGATGTTTAATCAAAGTGGTAGTTTGGGAAGTGCAACAGCAAGTCATGCACAGCAAGATTCCATAATGTTTTGTAGGAGTGAGCAGATGATCTTTTCGTGATGCTAGTTGACGGAAAATATTGGTCAGGACACCAAGGAGAATTGTCCTGTTCTTTGAGATGTTGCTGCGGGAGTTTACATATTACCCTGAGAGGACAGATGTGACTAACTTTGTTCCAATTTCTCATCTGCAAGTTGGAAACTGGCTCCAGGAGACTGTATAGCAACAAAAACCATGTGGTTGTGCTGGTGTTTTGCGGTATTAATAAAAACGGCAACATCTTCACCAAAGGGAGAGGTTTTAGATGGAAAACTAAAGAAAGAGAGAGAAGCAACACAGAGTGGTAGCTGTGTGGAACAAGCTTCCAGTAGAAGTGGTAGAGGCAGGTTCGATTTTGTCATTTAAGAAAAAAATTGGATAGGTATATGGACAGGAAAGGAACGGAGGGTTATGGGCTGAGTGCAGGTAGGTGGGACAATGTGGGAGTAAGCGTTCGGCACGGACTAGAAGGGCCTAGATGGCCTGTTTCCGTGCTGTAATGGTTATATGTTATAAAGTAGACATTTCAGGCTGAGACTTTTCAGCAGGAATGGAGAAAAAAAAGATGAGAGAGAGAGAAGAAAGGGTTTCAAGAAGTGATCCAAAAGTTTTGGGGCCAGATAGTTGAAGCCGCAACTGCTATTGGTTGGGTGAAGGAAATCAAGGGGTGAGCACACAGACTGAGGGAGGATCAGCAATATTACAGAAAGTTGCAAGGGTGCAGAAGATTTTAGAAGTCTTGCATTCGAGGGATTTAAGTATGCTGTATTTTTGAGACGCCCTGAGTGGCACATATTGATAGGAAATCAGGATATTGGAGACAAATGTTAATTGGATGCAGCAAGCTCCTTGGACATTTGTGACAATGGAAGTGGTGTGACAGTGTAAGTGTCATGGCATAGGAGAAGAGCCTAATGGCATTAAATACCTTTGGAGGCTGGGGTTTGTCATCGAGATCACTTGGTTCTCACCTCTGAGGGAGTAATATGGTTATAGTGTGGAGGTGTCAGTATTGTTATTCTATATACAATGGATTAATTACTGAGGAAAAATATACTCTTTTATGAATGTGCATTACTGCAGATAAATCTGATTTTAAAATGCGAGATAATTTTTTAAAATTTTGGAAAGGTACTTTGATAAATAAATATTTTTGACATTTTTTAAATGATTTGCTTTTAACAATTGACTGCAGTGCCTTACATTTACTTGTTGATCCAATGTACATATACAGTGTCTATAAAAAGTATTCACCCCCCCTTGGAAGTTTTCATGTTTTATTGTTCTACGACATTGAATCACAGTGGATTTAATATGGCTTTTTTGACAGTGATCAACAGAAAAAGACTTTTTTGTGTCAAAGTGAAACTACAAAGTGTTTACCCAAAACTACAAAGTGATCTAAATTAATTACAATGATAAAACACAAAATAATTGATTGGGTAAGTATTCAACCCCTCCCTTTAATATGACACACCAAATCATCACAGGTGCAGCCAATTGGTTTTAGAAGTCACGTAATTAATTAAATAGAGATCACTAGTGTACAGTCAATGTGTTTCAATTGATTGTAGTAAAATTACTCCTGTATCTAGAAGGTCCAACTGCTGGTGAGTCAGTATTCTGGCAAAAAATACACCATGAAAACAAAAGAACACTCCAAGCAACTTTGCAAAAAGCTTATTGAAAAGAACAAGTCAGGAGATGGATATAAGAATTTTTTTAAAGTCACTGAATATCCCTTGGAGTACAGTTAAGTCAATCATCAAGAAATGGAAAGAATATGACACGGCTGTAAATATGCCTAGAGCAGGCTGTCCTCAAAAACTGAGTGATTGTGCCAAAAAGGGGGATGTGAGAGAAGCCAGCAACAGACCTATGACAACTCTGGAGGAGCTACCAGCTTCAGTGGCTGAGATGGGAGCGACTGCACAAACAGCTGTTGCCCGGGTGCTTCACTGTCTGCAGCTTTATAGAAGAGTGGCAAAGAGAAAGCCACTGCTGAAAAAAATCTCATGAAATCTCAGCCAGAAGATATGTGGGAGTCTCTGAAGTTAGCCGGAAGAAGGTTCTCTGGTCTCATGAAACCTTAATTGAACTTTTTACCCATCAGACACATAATCAAAAACATACCATCCCTACTATGAAGCATTGTGATGGCTGCATCATGCTGTTGGGATGCTTCACTGCAGCAGGCCCTGGAAGGCTTGTGAAGGGAGAGGATAAAATGAATGCAGCAAAATACAGGGAAATCCTGGAGGAAAACCTGATGCAGTCTGCAAGAGAACTACGACTAGGGAGAAGATTTGTTCTCCAGGAAGACAATGACCCCAAGCATAAAGCCAAAGCTACACAAAGCTACAATGGCTTAAAAACAAAAAGTTAATGTCCTGAAGTGGCCAAGTGTGTCCAGACCTTGATCCAATTGAGAATTTATGGCTGGACTTGAGAAGGGCTGTTCACTCGTAATCCCAATGCAATCTGACAGAGTTTGAGCAGTTTTGTAAAGAAGAATGGGGGGAGAATTATAGTATCCAGGTGTGCAAAGGTAATAAAGACCTATCCACACAAACTTGGCTGTAATTGCTGCCAAAGGCGCATCTACTAAATACTGACATGAAGGGGGTGAGGAATTATCAACCAATTATTTTGTGTTTAATAATTGTAATAAATTGAGACTAATTTGTAGAAATTTATTTTCACTGTGACACAGAAGAATCTTCTCTATTGACAAGTGTCAAAGAAGATCAAATTAAATTTACTGTGATTCAATGTTGTAAAACAACAAAACATGAAACCTTCCAAGGGGGTGAATACTTTTTATAGGCACTGTAACCAGCACTGCTCAGGGAATTGCTCTGTGACCACTAATCAGCAGGAGCTCCCACATTACTCTGAAGTAAATCTTTTTCATATTTGTATCAATCAAGTCCAGCCTACAGTTTGAGAACTAACCTAAATTCTAGGCTGGGCCTTTAAGTTTAAAATTACGCAATGGATCTGAAGAGCCCCGGTATATGTTCACAAGGTAATCCTTCCCTTCCTGGCTTCGCTGAACTAAGGCTATCAAGAACTTTGATTTACTTTCCTCTTAGCAAGACTCAGAGCTGAACAAACTGAACACGATGGGAATTTCATGAATCAGTCTTCTGTCTTACTACATTGAAACAAAATTCGGAGGACCCCCTTGCATGAAAGTCGTGTATGATTGGCGAAATACTGTTAAAACTTATGTAGAATTACCTTGGAGGAAACTAAACCAGATTTGTAAGAAACAAAATGGAGTGTTTTTAATTTGGAGAGTCCACCGAATGAAGTCCTGAAGTAAGCAAAAAAATTATTGCCTAGGAAATAGAGGGAGAATATCCACACTATGTAATGCTTGTAGCTACATGGTCTGGGAGTGGACGCTTGGTGTTACTAGCTTGGTTCAGATATATTCCTGCTGGTTTTAATTCAATGCCCTCTCACGATTCCAATTTTCACTATGAGTGATAAATTAAGGTGTTCAAAGAAACTGACAAACACACTTATTTTAATTCTCCAGGGGATTAATCCTAATTCCTGGAGACTCCTGGATCAATGATGAATTTATTGATGGTTATAGATTGGTCCTACTTGCCTGCAGATGTTTCCACTGCTCTGTCTCTTTCCTGTGGTGATGTAAACCCAAGTTGTGGTCAAAGATTTTCCAGCTACAGGATTTTAACACAAAGGACTCAATGAATTCCCTTCTTGAACTCTTTAAGCTAAAAGAACTTATATTTTTGGTGAAAACAGTACACTTTTCTCTTAACGTGATTATGACATTGATAGTTGATGTGACATGAATATTTTGGTAATGGTGTGAGGTAGGAGGGTGCTGCTTTGGGGAAAACTAACATAAACAATTTGTTATATTAGTAACAGCTGGATGTACAATTTGAAAGGGGATGAGAGGGCCGATGGGCTGAATTGTTCCTTTATCAATGAGAGGACGTGGCTGCTGGGAGTGACTGATGTCAATGAAGATCAATGGGGGGGGGGGTGGTGAAGGAAATTAAAACAACACTTCCAGGGGGCATAATATTTGATTCAATTTCTGGCTAGTTTTGGACTCTGCTGAATCCAAGTTTCACCACCAGATGGAGACAGTGACCTATGTCTGCCAAACTCAAAGCATCCAGACAGAGCTGCTGAAACCCTTTGAGACATTGTAGCAGGGGAGAGGGGCGCATCACTTGCTGGTTGCATAGTCACAGCAATGATCCAACCAGGGTGAGCAGAGTGGAAGAACCGTGGACAATATCACAGCTGCACTCAAAGGGGATGGCTCAGCTCATCCACAGTCTATAGGGGTAGAACTCAGATATAAGGAAGGTATAATGACTCTGATTGATTATACTATAATCCAACTCCATCCCCTCCCCAGGAGTTATTAACACATTGAGGAACAGATACACAGGCAGATTGGGGAGAGTTGTACAAACAATAGGGTTGTTGTGGGTGACTCAAGTTTCTTATATAGACTGGGATCTTCGTAAGTGCAAGAATTTGCTAGCTGCATCCAGGAGGGTTTCTTAAACCAATATGTGGATAGTTCAGCAAGAAGAGGGGCCCTAGTTGACCTGGATAGATGGCTGGTCTGTCAGTGGGAGAAAAGTCAGGGAGCAGTGAAGACAACTCCTTAAGATAGCTGTGATAAGGACAAATACAGATCTTTCAGGGGAGTACTAAATTGGAGCAAGGCAAATTACATGAGTATTGGGCAGGAATGAGGGAGAGTTAATTGGGAGCAGTTGATTTTGAACAAGTCCACCTCTGACTTGTGGAGGGTGTTTAAAGATTAACTGCACAGAGTACAGGACAGGAATGTTCCAGTCAGAAGGAAGGACATGGATGGTAAAGTAGTAGTAGAACCTGGGAAAAGATGTGGTCCATTTACTGAAGAAAAAAAGGAAATGTATGTAAGGTACAGAACAGACTCAATGGGCCAAATGGCCTAATTCTGCTCCTATACCTTATGGTCTTTATGAAGCTAAAATCAGTCAGAGCCCGTGAGTATTTTAGGAAAGCCAGAAAAGAATTGAAGAAAGGAAATGGAAGAGCCAGGAGGGGCCATGAAAAGGCCTTGGCAAGTAGGATTGAAGAGAATCCCAAGGAGTTCCATATATACATCAAAAGCAAAGGATAACGAGGGAAAGGGTGGGATCACTCAAAGATAAATGAGGGAACGTGTGCTTGGATGCAGAGGATGTGGTTGAAGTCCTAAATGAGAACTTTGCATCAATATTTGCCAAGGAGAAGGATGTGGGGAATAGGGCGATCAGTGTGGAGTGTGCTAATATGCTGGGGCATTTCAGTTTAAAGAAGGGGGTAGCAGTGTGTCTCTAAAAGGACATTAAGGTGAATAAGTTCCCAGGCCTTGATGAAATATACTCCAGGTTATTAAGGGAAGCAAGCAATGTGATTGCTGGGGCCTTGACCAATATCTTCTTGTCCTCTCTAGCCACAGGCTCAGGAGGACTAGTGAGTGCTAATGCTATTCCATTAGTCAAGAAGGGAAATAAGGGTAATCCTGGAAACTATAGACCAGTAAGTCTCACGTCAGTCATGCAGAAGTTACTGGAGAGGATTCTTAGGGATGGGATTAATGAGCATTGCCTAATTAATGACAGTCAGCATGGCTTTGTGAGTGGCACATCGTGTCTTAATAACTTGATTAAATTTGTTGAGGAGGTGATGGAGGTGATTGATGAAGACAGCTGTGGATGTTGTTTCCATGAATTTTAGTAAGGCGTTTAACAAGGTCTCTCATAGGAAGCTCATACAGAAGATTAAGATGCATGGAATTTGCAGAAGAGGTTTACCAGGATGCTGCCTTGATTAGAGGGCATGCGTTAAAAGGAAAGTTTGGACAACCTGAGTTGCTTTCCCTAAAGCAGTCTGGAGGCTGAGGGGTTTGTAAGACTATGAGAGGCATGGATAGAGTAGACCGGGAGTATCCTTTTCCCAGGATAGAAATGTCCAATACCAGAGGGCATGTGTTTAACGTGAGAGGGGTTAAGTGCATTGGGCAAGATTTTGAATCTGCGAGTGGTGGGTGATTGGAATGCGCTGCCTGGGGTGGTGAAGACAAGTGGGACAGAGGCATTCAAGCCACTCTTAGATAGGCACATGAGTGTAATTTCAAAGTCCAAAGTGGATTTATTACCAAAGTACATATACAACCCTGAGAGTCACTTTCTTGCAGGCATACACAGTAAATCCAAGAAACATAATAAAATCAAAGAGAGGCCACAGCCAACAGGATGGACAAACAACCAGTGTGCAAAGGACACCAAACTGTGCAAATACAAAAGAGAAAAACAATAAATAATAAGTATTAAGAACATGAGATGAAGAGTCCTATAGGTTGTCGGAACAGTTCAATGATGGAGTAAGTGAAATTGAGTGAAGTTAACCCCCCTCATTCAAGAGCCTGATAGTTGAGGGGTAATAACTGTTCCTGAACCTGGCAGTGTGGGTCCTGAGCTCCTGTAGAGGGCAGCAGTGAGAAGAGAAAATGGCCTTGGTGATGGAAGTCTTTGATGATGGATGCTGCTTTCCTGTGTCAGAGCTCTGTGTCGATGTGCTCAGTAGAGGGGAGGATTTTACCTGTGATGCACTGGACCATAACCATTACGTTTTGTAGGAATTTCCATTGGTGTTTCCATACCAGAAGGTGATGCAACCAGTCAGTAAACTCTCCACCACATATCTATAAAGTTTGTCGAAGTGTTAGATATCATACTGAATCTTCACAATCTTCTAAGGAAGTAGAGGTGGTGCTGTGCTTTCTTCATAATTGCACTTATGTTCTGGGCCAGGACAGATCCTCTGAAATTATAACATTGAGGAAGTTAAAATTGATGATCCTCTTCACCTTTGATCCCCCGATGTGGACTGACTCATGGACGTCTGATTTCCTCCTCCTGAAGTCAACTTGGTCAGCTCCTTGGTCTTGGTGAGATTGAGTGAAAGAGTCACCACTCGGCCAGATTTTCAGTCTGATTTGTCATCACCTTTGACTCGGCCAACAGCAGTGGTGTTGTCGACAAACTTAAATATGGCATTGGAGCTGTGCTTAGCCTTACTGCCATAAAAATAAAGCGAATTCACAGGGCTAAGTACACAGCCTTGTGGTGCTCCTGTGCTGCTGGTGATTGTAGAAGAGATGTTTTTGCCAATCCAAACTGATTGGGGTCTGCAGGTGAGGAAATCATGGATCCAATTACACCAGCAGGTATTAAGGCCAAGGTCTTGAAGTTTATTGATTAGTTTTGAGGGGATGATTGCATTGAACCTCAAGCTGTAGTTGATAAAGAGCTTCCTGATGTATGCATCTTTGCTGTCCAGATGTTCCAGGGTTGAGTGAAGAGCTAATGAAATGACATCTGCTGTGGAGCTGTTGTGATGGTGGGTACTTTGGAGCAGATCGAAATTGCTTCTCAAGCAGAGTTGATGTGTTTCATCACCAATCTCACAAAACACTTCATCACTATGAATGTAAGTGCTACTGGATGATAGTCATTGAGGCATGTTACCATGTTTTTCTTTGGCACCAGTATAATGAAGCCTGCTTGAAACAGGTGGGAATTTCTGACTGCTGAGCAAGAGGGCAAAGATATCTGTGAACACTAGCTGGTTGATCAGCCCAGGTCTTTAGTACTCAGCCAGGTAACCCATCTGGACCAGGTGCTCTCTGTGGGTGCATCCCCTTAAAGGAGGCTTTCACATTGGCCTCAGAGACTGACATTACAAGGTCATTGGCAGTTCATGAAGATGCCTCTAATTTTTGATGGTCAAGGTGAGCATAAAAGGCACTGAGCTTATCTGGAAACGAAGCCTTGTTGCCAACTATGTCACTTAGTTTCATTTTGTAAGAGGTAACAGCATTCAAGCCCTGCCAAGCTTTCGAGCATCCTCCAGTGATTCAAGTTTGGTCCAGAATTCCCACTTCACACGTGAGATGGCTTTCTGGAGATCATACCTGGACCTCTTCTACCTTACTTGGTCGCCAGACCTGAACGCCACTGACCTGGCCCTCAGCTGATTGTGGATCTCATGGTTCATCCAGGGTTTCTGGCTGGGGAAGACTCGGAATGGTTTTGTGGGGACACACTCGTCTATGATTGCTTTTATGAAGTCCATGACAACTGTGGTGTCTTCATTGAGATCCTTTGATGAGTCCTTGAACGCGGTCCAGTCGACTGGCTTGAAGCAAACTCATAGCCACTCCTCTGGATGTGGACTCTGTGGAGCCAGATGGCTTTAGTTTAGTTGGGTATTTAATTACGTTTAGTTAGTTCAGCACAGCATTGCGGGCCGAAGGGCCTGAGACAGTGCTGTGCTCTATGTTCTGTGGCAGGATAGGTGCTGGAAGGCTGTGTTCTTTGATCAGGTGACCTCAACTAGAGAGCTGTCATTTAGGATGGGATGAGGAGAATTCTTGTTACTGGGGGATGTGAGTCTTTGGAATTGCTTTCTCCAAGGGCTGTTGATACTTATGGTTGAGCATATTCAAGATTGAGGTCAATGAATCTTTGAATACCCAAGAAATATAGGGATGAGGTCAAGGCAGAGACTGAGCTGTGATCTGATTGGTGGAACAGGCTTGCGGGTTTGGCAAGCTAATCCTGCTCCTGTCTCTTCGGACACAAGAAGCAGAAGAACTTGGTGGGTTCCTACCTACCTTCAAGCCGCTCCTAGTTTAGTAAGAAGGGTACCTTCGTATGGTGTCTTTTAGGTCTCCAAGCTAACAAAGTATTTCTGGAGGATGGACACTGCTACAATGATGTAACACTGCAGTCAATGCATAGGAAACTCCCATTGTCACAACAGGATAGCGATCAGTTTTCAGTGATGGAGAAACCAGATATGGCAGGCTGGAATCTGGAGCATTGAACGAGGTGGATCGTGGTGGAGGAACTTGGTAGATCGAGTCGTGTGTATGGAAGGAAAGGAACTGTTGACATTTCAGACTGAAACCTTCTATTAGTCCTGATGCAGGGTTTGGTAATGGGTTTATTATTGTTACATGTACTGAGATACAATGAAAATCTGATAACCGTGAGATTTTGCAGGTTGGAAATCCAAAGTAACACACAAAAACTGCTAGTGGGACTCAGCAGGTCAGGCAGCATCTATGGAGAGGAATAAGCAGTCAATATTCCGGGCCAAGAACCTTCACCTGTCCAATTTCAGTATCCTATCAGCACTGCCCCAGTGAGGCAGCCTACATTTTGATGCTCAGGTTTCGGGAGCAAGATATGCCCCAGAAGCTTCTGACTCGGAGGCATGCATGCAGTACACTGATGCTGAGGACTTGACCGTTGCCAAATGGCAGACACGTGGGGCAATGTCAGGCACTTAATCTAAAGACCTACAACTGAGGCTGATCGCAAAATACTGAAGCCAATGAACTGGTGCTGAGACTAAAATCAGACACTAAGACCAAAAACCCGGCACTGATGCCAAAGGTCAAGCACTTAGAGTAACTATCTGACCCAATGAGTAATGATTTGGCACTGAGTCCAGGCGGGGAAGCCAAAAGCAGGGCCCGGAGGAGAGTTGACTGAGGCTAATAGACTTGATATTGAATCTAATGATCACTGAGAAAAATGTAAAGGTTCAACAAGTGCCCAGATGCTGAGGCCAGTGACCAGCACTGACACCAATTATAGACACTGACTTCAATGTACTGGTCTTTACACAGAGTCCCAGTCCTGATGCCAATAATATGACAATGAGCCGTGGTCTGGCACTAAAGCCAGTGGCTCATCACAAAGCCGTTGTTCAGGGACTGATGTTAAAGGTCAGCATTTGGGCAAAAGTTCAGGCATGAAACCCAGATGTTAGACATTGAGGCACAAGTTATGTCAGTGACACGAATGATGTCAAAACCCCCATCTGGTGCTAATAACTGAGTGCTAAGCCCAGGGACTAGACCTAGAGGGCAAAGATTGACACTGTGACAAACACTAGGCATTGAGGTCAAAAACTGACACTGAGATCAAAGATCAGGCACTGAGGACAAAGATTAGCCACTGAGACCTATAACTAGGCACCACCAAGGACAAGCACTGAGGGCTAAAACCTGTCACCATCCCAAGGCCTATAGCGAGGTTTAGAGGCCAATGCCATGGAGTTGAAGCCAACTCTAGCCACAGTCCAAGGACAGGTAGTGAGAATAATACCTGACCATTTGGCCAGTGATCTGATACTGAGGGCCGTGCAGAGAAGCCAGAAGAAAAAACAATGAGAAGGCACATAATAGAACAAAGATTAGTGGGAAGTTAGAGGATTGGGAAGCTTTTAAAACCTAACAGCAGGCAATTAAAAAAACAACATAAAGAAGGAAAAGATGGAATATTTAGGTAGGCCAGCCTATTAAAGAAGAAACCAAAAATTTCTTCAGATACATAAAAGAGGGGCTAGAATGGATATTGGACTGCTAGAAAATGATGCTGGAGAGGTAGTAATGGAGAAATGGCAGACAAACTGAATAAGTATTTTGCATCAGTCTTCACTGTGGAAGACACTAGAAGTATGGTGGAAGTTCAAGTGTGTTGGGTGGCAGAAGCGTGTGAAGTTCCCATTACTAGGGAGATATCTCTTGGGGAAACTGAAAGGTCTGAAGGAAGGTAAGTCACCTGGACGTGATGGTCTACACCCCAGGGTTCTGAAAGAGGTGGCTGAAGAGATTGTGGAGGCATTAGTAATGATCTTTCAAGAGTCATTTGATTCTGACATAGTTCTGGAGGAAAGGAAAATTGCAAATGTCACTCCACTATTCAGGAAGGGAGAGAGGCAGAAGAAAGGAAATTATAGGCCAGGGTTCGGGTTAGGGTTGGGAAGATGTTGGAGTCGATTGTTAAGGATGTGGTTTTGGAGTACTTGGAGTCACATGGTGGGAGCGAACCAATCACTGAGAGAAAGGGACAATCACTGGGGATTAAGAACCAATCACTGAGGGAAAGGAACAATCACTGGGGGGGTAAGAACCAATCACTGGAGTTAAGAACTGGTCACTGAGGACAAGGATCTGGCCTAAGTGGCCAAAGTCTGGGTATTGAGAGCAAGGTCCAGCACTGAGACCCAAAGAACAGTTTTGCTGAGAAGAAGAAGTACAGTGTAGAACCAAAGTTTTGTGAGACTAAGTTTATTATTTCAGAGAAATGAAATGTCCAGACAAGACTTCAGTTATTGATGTAAAACGACATCTCGTGTTCCTTTCCCTAGAAGCATGGAACTCTCACTGTATATCCCCACAAAAATATCATTTAAATAGTTATCTGATTGTTATGACATTGATGTTTGCTGGCCTTTGTGTGCAAACTCAGTGCTCTGTTCCAGTTACTTGCCCAGGTTACTGTCAGAGCACCTTCGAAACCTGCCACCAAGTCTGATAAGGCAGGGGTGCATTGGAACTCCGCCATCTGCGTTGTGCACTACACTGACTTGGAAATATATTGCAGTACAAGAAGGACTGCAGATGCTGTGAGTATGGAGCACAAACAAAATGCTGGAGGAACTCAGCTGATCAGGCAGCCTCTATGGAGGGAAATGAATAGCTGAGCTACACATTGCCAATACTTCATTGTTGCTGGGCCTAAACCCTCTCACAATGCAGAATACCTTCACTGTCATTCAAATGACAGCTCACTTCTCAAGGACAGTTCGTGATGGGCAAGAAATGCTGCTATTGTCAGATCCGGAAAACTGAATGCATTTTTTTTAAAAAGGCAGAAAACAATGGAAACCGTCAGCAAGCCAGGCTGCATCTTTGGAATGAGGTACAGTTAATGGTTTAGGTTGAAGACCCACCATCAGATTTCAAGCACCTCTAGTTTTTATTTCAATTATTGAATAAAAATGTGGCTGGCTGCAGCACTGCCTGAGTTACAGCCATGACAAAACTGCATAGACCAACCTGAAAGCAAGAAGACCTAGAGGAATACAGTACAAACCTTTTCTTTCACCTTATCTATCCGGGCTGACAACACACAGTCCATTGAAGGAACCTTTCATTATTGTTCCTGTTAAACATTAGGAGATAACCGAACTGAATATCAGTGTGAAACCCTTCTACCTTTCACTTTATTTCTCCTCCTTGCCTTTCTCATTTACCCTTCGTGATGGAGCTCCAAACTGGTTAACTCTGGCAGGTAATCATCCAGTTAAAGGGGTGGTGCGCTGCTCATGGGAATGAATGCACCAATCCAGCCCAAGGCAGCAAAGGCAGACTCCCCCTGTCCCTTTAAGCTAACTATCTGCGGCAGCTAATTAACACTGAAATTAAATTTGCAACATTAACCCTCCCGTGGTCACTAATTGCCCTCCCCCATCTGCCGGCCAGCATTACCCAGCCCTGTCTCTCTCTGTGCAAATTAATAACAAAGAGACAATGCAGCGATATGCGAACTGTGGGCACAGATTAACATCATGCTTTGATTTGTCTTCAGATATTAAGGAAAGATCAAATGTACCTCAAAAGCCACATCTGTTCACCTGCTCAGTCAAAGGGAGATGAACTTCCTTTGCTCTAGCCAAATTTCATGTAGATGGATTCAGGGCAGGGAGAGAAAAAGCATTCAGCTCATTGAAAGAGTCCTCAAATTTGGTTCACCCCCTTTCCCATCTCCCCCAAGACACTGCTTCCAGTCAGCATTTATGGCCCCGCATCTTTGTATGGTGTCAAACATTAATCTGCCCTTCTGAAGTGTGTAACAGAGCACAGGAAGATTTGCGAGAATGCTGTCAGGACTCAAGGACCCGAGTTACAGGAAGGAACTAGACGGGCTAGGAACTTATTCCTTGGATAATAGGAGACTGGAGGACGAGCATATACTGTAGATATGTATGAAATCAAAAGCTAGATGGCATAGGTTTAAAGTGAGAAGGGAAGGATCTGAAAGGGGCAATTCCTTCACGGAAAGGATGATGTGCATATGTGATCAAGCTGCCAGAGGTAATGGTTGAGCCAGATACAATAACAATGTTTAAAAGACATTTGGATAAGTTCATAGATAGGAGAGTTTAAGAAGGACCTGGGACAAAGGTAGCTTAGACAGACACCTTGCTGAGCATGGATGAATTCGACCAAAGGACCTGCTTCATGCTTTATAACTCTTTCACTCTATAAGTTCTTGCACTATTGATGATTTCACTATTTTAAAACTGTGTCCTTCAGTTGACAACCCTGGAGCCAGTGGAAAGAAAACATTCTAGGATATACAAAGCTCTTAATGCAGCAAAACATTCTCAAACAGGTTCACAGGGGCACAGAATAAACTCCAAGTCACTCAGATGCTACAGCTTATGCTCAAGGAGCATAAAAAGGGAGAGTGGGGCAACGAGATTCAAGGGGGGAGTTCTTGATACTGTTAGCTGAAACAAGGCCAGAACTTGAGGAACAAAGTGATCTCAGAGAGCTGTAAAATAAGGTTATTTTTAAGATCAGCTTGTCACAAGTACATCAGAACATCAAATCATACAGTGAAATGTGTTGTTTGTGTCAACGCTGGAGGCAGTTTGAGGATGTGTTGGGAGCATCCTGCAGGTGTTACCATTCTTCCAGCACTGATGTAGCATTCCCACAATTTGCTAACTCTAACTCGTGGAATGTGGGAGGAAACTGAAGCACCTGGAAAAACCCTCGCCGCTGTGCTGCCCGAGGTCCGGTCGCTATATAATTTCCTCTACACAAAGCCTATGCATGGGCTGATCACTGTTACAACTACTTATTACCGGGCACTTTCTGTTTTCCAAAGCTTCTGACACTCAGCCCAGACTTGGCTCTGCATGAATAATTCCTTCAAGCTGAACGATTAATTGACTGGCACTAGAGGGAGCCCATGTCTTTAAACTCCAGGGTAGATTAGGTCCAAGAGAAATGGGCTCTTCAGTGCTGTGTTCAGGAGTTGAGAGAAATTTGGCAAGAGTTTATTTTAATCTGAGCAGATTGATGAAAATGGTCTGATAGATGATCTCTTTTGAAAGGAAAGGCACTAAATCAAAGTTGAAGGAAAGGCAGTGTGCAGAGAGTGGGGCTGTGGAGTTCCCCATCCAGAACTTGAGAGCAGAGGATAACAAGGTAGTATTTCTTTCAGAAGGATGAAGGGCTATTAAAAGCTGGAACAAAGTCTATAAGATAACTGGCCTTTTTTAAATCTGTTTTTGATTTTGCTTTTCATAATGGTTATTTTTATTTAAATGAGGAGTTAAAATAAGCAGGAGTGACCTCAGTTTGCAGTCAGAATGTGGAACAACTGTGACAGTCACTTACTGTAATTATGATCCCAGTAGAAATTCTGTATGCTCATTAACACCTGTCTGGTAAACAAGCTGCCTGTTTTTAATTATTGACTAGCCAGGCATAAGACAGTCCTCGAACAAATCCACAGCTTCCTGGTGTTCAAGAGGGGTTAGTGGGGAGCGGGGGTGGGGGTGGCAGGAACGGTAATGAAATTGGTGTCAACAGGAGTCTGCCAGTGAAAGCAAACAATAAAGGGCAAAAAAATAAATAACAAAAATTAAATATATCAATTTTCAAATGCCCGATTAAAGGACCAGTAAATGGGAGTCTGGAGCTCCAGTGAATAGATGTGAGCTTTAAGGATTTAATGCGGTGCACTAGGGTGTACACACCACTGAGCAATCTGTTATATACTGCTGAGGGTAAGTGCAGAATGAAGAGACCCAGAGAATACTGAACACACACCTCCCAACTCTAACACTGTATCTTCAAAGTACACATCTCCCAGTTACAACAATATATATGTGCACTAACCGTGCGTCTCCCAGCTATAGTACTACATATATGTACAATGAAACATAGACATGCATCTTTGAATTAAAACACTGTGTGTACGTCTCTGAGCTAAAAGCACTGGCACATTGAGGCATAGCTACATATCTAAAATTTCTGCCACGATGCTTCGGTTTTCCCCCACATCACGAAACTGTGCAGGTTGATAAGTCAATTAACCACCACAAATTGCACTTTGCACGTGGTTGAGCGGCAGAATCTCTGAGTTCAAAGTACATTCATTATCAGTGGATACCATATAGAACCTTAAGATTTATCTTCTTGCAGACAGCCACAAAACAAAGAAAGAAACTCAATAAAATCCACGATAAACCCCACACCACAAAGGTATCAAAACATCCAACGTGCAAACGAAAAGGACAAATTGTACAAACGGTAAACAAATAGTATACAGAGCATGAACTGCAGAGTCCCCGAAAGTGAGTCCACAAGCACAGAACCAGTTCAGCACGGAAGCTGGTCCAGGAGCCAGTTCAGCACGGAAGCTGGTTCAGGAGCCCGATGGCTACAGGCCACAGCCGTGGAGCCAGTTCAGCACCGCAGCCGGTTCAGGAGCCAGTTCAGCACCGCAGCTGGTTCAGGAGCCCGATGGCTACAGGCCACAGCCATGGAGCCAGTTCAGCACGGAAGCTGGTTCAGGAGCCCGATGGCTACAGGCCACAGCCGTGGAGCCAGTTCAGCACCGCAGCTGGTTCAGGAGCCCGATGGCTACAGGCCACAGCCGTGGAGCCAGTTCAGCATGGAAGCTGGTCCAGGAGCCCGATGGCTACAGGCCACAGCCGGTTCAGGAGCCAGTTCAGCATGGAAGCTGGTCCAGGAGCCAGTTCAGCACTGCAGCCGGTTCAGGAGCCCGATGGCTACAGGCCACAGCCATGGAGCCAGTTCAGCACCGAGGCCAGTAAAATTCAAGGTAGAATGAGCTAAACACCAGTTTATCCTTTGTCGCTCGGAATTGATAGGACTACAGGAGAATAAAATTGAGACTGATGTAAGATTTGCATAAGTGGGGAAGAAGTGTTAACAATATTGAAAGTCAGAAAGCTGACCACATCTCCAGGGCCTGACCAGGAATACGCTAGGATATTGTGGGAAGCAAGGAAAGAAATTGCCTAGGCCTTGGAAGAGATTGTTGTGTCTTTGCTTTCCACAGGTGAGCTATCTGAAGACTGGAAGGTGGCAGACGTGCATTTATTAAAGATGAGCAGCAAGGACAACCCATGGAATGCCAGGGAGACTAACATCAGTGGTGGGAAAATGTCTGGAAGGAATTCTAAAAAGCAGAATCTTTGCATTTAGAAAGGCAAGGACTAATTAGTTAGCATGACTTTAAAGTCATAAAGTCATAGAGAAGTACAGCTCAAACATAGGCCATTCGGCCCATCTAGTCCATGCCAAAGCCATTTAAACTGCCTACTTCCATTGACTTGCACTGGGACCATAGCCCTCCACACCCCTACCATCCATGTACCTATCCAAACTTCTCTTGAATATTGTAATCGAGCTTACATGCACAACTTGTGCTGGTAGCTCATTCCATACCCCCACAATTCTCTGAGTGAAGAAGCTTCCCCTCATGTTTCCCTTAAATTTTTGACCGTTCACCCTTAACCCATAACCTCTGGTTGTAGTCACACCCAACCTCACTGGAAAGAGCCTGCTTGCATTTACCCGATCTATACGCCTCATAATTTTGTATATTTGTATAGACTTTGTTGATGGGAGACCATGTTTCATGAATTTCTTCTTCTTTCTTTATTACTCTTTTTATTAATTAAAAAAAGTACCTATATATAAACAGAGGAAAATTATCTCAAATATCTATATCGATAACAATTCATATAAAAGGTAAAATAAACATTTTCAAAATCATGCATAGCATTAATCTAATAGTATATAATAAAAAATAAGATAATCAATTCTCCTCTTATCATTCCATGAAAAGAAGAAATAAGATGAATAAGTTTATAATTTTTATATACATAAAAAAACCCACTAAACAAAAAAAGAGAAAAAAAAAAAGGGACTGGGCACCCCATACTGAGAGTAAAAGCAAGAAAAAAGAGAAACTTTCTGATCAAATCCAAAGTTTTGAGAAAATAACTGTAAGAGTCATGAAGTTTTTTTGTGGAGCTTGATGAGGTACTTTTTGCCTTTATGGATTTTGCATGTTCTGTATGATTAAGACATTTGGACCACATGAGCCATATGGGATCCAACATGAGCCAATCAATTGGATACAAAATTCGTTTGGTGTTAGGATGGTTGTTTTTCACATCAGAGACCTGTCTCCACTGGTGTACGATAAGGATTAGTCTCTTCCACAGGTGGGGCAGATGGTGGTCAACAGAAAAGACTAATGTGTTGCTTGTGAGGAGTGGCATGGTAATGTAGGCATTGGCATAACAATTTACAGTGCCAGCTGTAAGACCAGAGTTCAATTCCTGCTGCTGTCTGTAAGGAGTTTGTACGTTTTCCCTGTGACCACGTGGATATCCTCGGGGTGCTCCGAAGATGTACGAGTTAAGGTTACTAAGCTGTGGGTAGGGAGTGTTAGCACTGGAAGTCTGACGAGACTTGCTGGCTGCCCCCAGCACATCTCGGACTGTGTTGGTCGATGATGCAAACAATGATTTCACTGTACGCTGCAATGTTTTGATGTACAGGAGTCAAATTATGCTAATCTTTAACAAGGTTCTTCCATCTACAAGGTTCTCCACATCTATATGCTCTATAAGATCAGAAGAAATCGGGGCCAGAGTAGGTCATTTGGCCTTTTGATTCTGTTCTTGCCAGTCATTAAAATCAAGGCTGATCTCTCTCTCATTGTCTGCTCTCCTGCCCCTTTCCAGATTAAAAAATCATGGATCTCAGATTTGAGTCTGTTCAGGGATCTGTCCTCCAAAGCTTTCTGGTGTAAGGAATGCTAAAGGCTCACACCATTTGAGAGAAGAACTTCTTTCTGATCACAGTGAAAAATGGACACCCCCTATTCTGAGACAATGCCTTCTGGTTTTAGGCTCTCCTTTGAAGAGACATAACACTCCAACTTTTATCTAACCTAGACTCCATAATGTTGTGTTTCTATAAGATTCTCTGTCATGGTTTTAAACTTTAATGAATACACCAATCTGTTCAACCTCTTTTCATAAGACAATCTCCCCATATTTAGCATCATCCCACTGATTTTGTTTTCCAAACAGCCTCCAGCAATATTATATCTTTGCTGAGACAAGAAGACCAACATTGTAGCAAAATATAAACTGCTGGAACAATTCAGTGAGTCAAACAGCATCTGTGGATGCAAAGGATATTGACGTTTCAGGTCGAAATCCTTCATCAGGACTGAGGGTGTAGGGGAATGAGAGAGCCAGTTTCTACAAGTGAGAGAAAGGAGTGAGACAGAGGCTGGTAGGTGACAAGTTGTGGTTACTTGAAATGGGAAAATTCAATGTTCACACCTTCAGGTTGTAAGTTTCCCAGGTCAGAATGTGAGGTGTTGTTCATCGGGTTTGCATTTGACCTCTGTGTGGCAGTGGAGAAGTTCAAAGGCAGACTGGTCGGTGTGGGAACAGAGAGTGAAGTTCAAATGTGAAACCTAACATCACGGATGACTGTGATGCTTCACTCCCAAGAGAGTTCAACATCTTTTATTTACGCTTTAAAAGGAGAATTAAACTGCATCTATGCCAATCTCTGCAGCATCCGGTGACCCTGTGATCGCTGTCTCGGAAGCTGGCATCAGAACATCTTTCAAGAGGGTGAACCATTGCAAGGAGTCAGGCCCTGATGGTGTACCTGGTAGGTCTTTGAAAACCTGTGCCAACCAACTAGTGAGAGTGTTCCAAAAACATCTTCAACCCTTCACTGCTGTAGCTAGAGTTCCCATCGGCTTCAGAAGGGAAACAATCATACCAGTGCCCAAGACGAACAGGGTGAGCTGCCTCAATGACTGTCACCCAGTGGCTCTCACATCTATTGTGATGAAGTACTTTGAGAGGTTGGTCATGGTCAGAATCAGCTCCTGGTTAAGCAAGGACTTGGACCCACTGCAATTTACTTATCACCACAGCAAGTCTACAACGGATGCAATCTCACTGGCTCTTCACTTGACCTTGAATCATCTAAATGATACTAATGATAAATGATACTGCTGTTTATTGATTATACTTCTACATTCAACACAATCATATCCTCAGTTCTAATCAAAAGGCTCTAATACCTGGGCCTCTGTACCACCCTCTGCAACTGGATTCCTAACTCCCTCACTAGGAGGCCACAGTCTGCATGGATCAGGAATAACAGTTCATTCTCACTCCTATGCTCCTCCCCTTGCTCCTGGTGCTCCTTAAGGATGCATGCTAAGCCCAGGTATTTTACTCTACTCTCTCTAAACCCACGACTGTGTGGGTAGGCATACTTCAAACACCCTCTGTAAATTTGCTAATCACACAACCATTATTGGTAGAATTTCAGATGGTGATGTGGAGGTGTATAAGAGTGAGGTGGATCAGTGGGTGTCGTAACAACAACCCTCAATGTCAGTAAGACCAAGGAATTGATTGTGGACTTCAGAAAGGGTAAGTCAAGGGAACACACTCCAGTCCTCATCAATGGATCAGGAGAGGAAAGAGTGAGCGGTTTCAAGCTCCTTTGTGTCAACATCTCTGAAGGTTTATCCTGGGCCCAACATATCAATGCAGTTACAAAGAATGCACAACAATGGCTATATTCCATTAGGAGTTTGTGGAGAATTGGTATGCCACCAAAGAAAATCTTAAGTTTCTACAGATGTACCATAGAGAGCAGTACTAACTGATTACATCACTGTTTGCTATGGAGGGGCCACTGCCCAGGATCAGAAAAAGCTGCAGAAAGTTGTAGACTTGGCCACCTTCACCATGGGCACTAGCCTCCCCAGCATCCAGTGTGCCTTCAAAAGACAATGCCTTAAAAAGGTGACATCCATCAGTTAGGACCCCCATCACCCAGGACATGCATCTCCTCATGGCTACCATCAAGGAGAAGGTACTGGAGCATGAAGTCACACACTCAGCTGTTTAGGAACATTGTCTTCCCCTCCACCATCAGATTTCTGAACGGACAATGAACACTCCCTCACTATTCCTCCTCCTCCTTTTTCAATACTTATTTAATTATTTTTATATACATTATACCTCTTATTGTAATTTACAGTTTTTTGTTACTAAGCACTGTACTGCTGCCATAAAACAGCACATTTTATGACATATGCCAGTAATATTAAATCTGAATGTGATTCTGAAGTGGTATGTAACCAGGAGGTCAAGATGGCCCCTTTGAACAGAACACGTGTACTCTGTAAAATGGTCACCCAGTTTATACCTGGCCTCGCTAATAATGAAGGCCACATTGCTAGCACTAAATATGTCAGGCAAGGTTGGAGGAGGTGTACTTGAATCTCTGCCTCATCAGGAAGGATTGTTTATGTTCCTAGATGATGGCAGGGAGGAGATGTAGTCATAGGCGTTGCACCTCCTATGGACAGTGGCAGAGAATGGGGATGGGCGGACCATGTATTCGTAGAACGAGTGGTCCCTGTGGATAGCAGAAAGGGGGATAAGATGGGAAGACGTGACTAGTGGTGTGATTCTGTTAGAGTTGGTGGAAGTAGCAAAGGACACTATACTGGATACGGAAGTTAGCAGGGTGAAAGGTGAGGACCAAAGGAATTCTATTTCTGCTCTCTGGGGAAGTGGAGGGTGGGGCGTAGGAGCAGATGTGTGGAATATGGAGGAAATGCACGTGAGAGCTCCATCACAAACAAAGTCTTGTGTCCTGAAGAACGAGTACATTTCAGAAATCCTTGGTTAGAAAGCTCAAGCATGAGAATGTATGTGGCGGAGATGGAGAAAGTGAGAGAGGGGGACAGCGTCCTTACGGAAGACTGAGTGGGAGAAGGTGTTGTCAAGGTAGCTCCGGGGTCTGCAGGTTTATGTTAGATATAGGTGGATTACTTAGCCCCTGAGATGGAGAAACCCAGATATGACAGAGAAGTGCCAATAGTCCAGGTGAATTTGAGGGAGGGGTGGAAGCTGTGATGATGATGAGCACCAAATGCAGCACCAGTGCCGTTATTGGAGATTCCATACTGATCTGGATGTAGCTGATGAGGACAACATAGGAACCCAGATATTTCCATGGGTGGGGTAGGTGATGGTCAACAGGACATGCACGTACATTGTTTCACTATTCGTGAAGGAGTGCCAGAGTAATTTTGAAACAAGGACTATTCTGAGTAGCGAAGAGACAGGCGTAGAGGGGGTCTGTGTGAGTTTGCATGACGACACCTTTAATCTGTAGAAAGTAGGATAAATTGAAGGTTAACGCTGGACCACACAGATTTTGCTTCCTGAATACTTCTGTGTGTATCTTATGGATTTTGCACTGCTGATCATGAAAATCACCATGAAATTTCCCTATCATTAAAAAAAAACCTATATTTGTTATTTCAATTCATAACTTAAATCAGAATAACTGATGCCAAGATTATGGAAGGCATTATTGTTGGTCCACAAATCAAACAGATAATCAATAACGGGCAATATGAAGAACCTCTAGTGGGACCAGAGAAAATTGCGTGGAAGGCATACAAGGATGTTGCTGAAAATTTTCTTATCAATTACAGAGCACCAAACTACATGCAGGTGGTTGACAATTTGCTTCAAGCATACAAAACCATGAAGTGCAACATGTCACTAAAGATTCATTTTCTGCATTCCCATTTAGACTTCTTCCCTGCAAACCTTGGCTCCTTCAGTGACGAGCATGGTGAAAGGTTTCACCAGGACTTCTTGGTCATGGAGAAATGGTACCAGGGCAACTGGAATCCAGCAATGCTGGCTGATTATTATTGGACACTCAAGTGAGAAGCCTCAGACACTGAGTACAAATGAAAGTTATCAACAAATAATTTTTAGCTCAGTTTAATGATTATGAAGTGTCAGCACCGTTATGCAATTAAATGCATTATATTCAATAAAATTTCTTGTTTCTCCAAATTCCTACGTGATACAAGTAGTCTGAAATCATATTTTGTTCAGCTTCAAATGGTCCATCATAACCAGATGAAGTTTCTGAGGAAGTAACACTTCTGAAAAACTTTGTGTAAGAGGTGATGCTGAGGGACCAGGTAAGGTTCTCAGTAATGTGCACATTAAGAAACTTGATGCTGTTGACTCTGTACATGGGACAGGCTGTTGATATGCATTAGGGAGTGGTCAGTCTGCACCATCATCTCTTCAGTCTTTTCCACCTTGAGACTCAGGTTGTTGAGATTACACTGATTCACAAACTCTCGACATCCGAATGCTGCTTTATCATTGTGTTGCTGAGGCCAACCATTGTAATGTCGTCAGCAAACATAATGATGTATTTCTCCATTCAAATCATCCTTCCAAAGAGAACAGTTCCCACTTCACCACATTATGTTTCATTCACCTCTTTTGGCCACTCACACAATCCATCAATATCTCTCTATAAATGGTTTACCCTCTTCACAGATTGCTTCCCCCACCCACTTTTGAATCAAGTCAAGTCAAGCTTATTGATATTTTGACCATAAACTGCTGGTACAGTATACAGTAAAAACGAAACAACATTCTCCAGGACCCTGGTGCTACATGAAACAACACAAAACTACACTAGACTATGTGAGACAGCACAAGACTACACTAGAATACGTAAAACAATATAAAAACCGCACTAGACTACAGACCTGCACAGGGCTACATAAAGTGCACAAAACAGTGCAGGGCAGTACAATAATTAATAAACAAGACAATAGGCACAGTAGAGGACAAATTGCAATATAATAATAAATGATGTAGTTGTCAGTCTAGACTCTGAGTATTGAGGAGTCTGATGGCTTGGAGGATGAAACTGGTGCACAGTCTGGTCGTGAGAGCCTGAATACTTCGGTACCTTTTGCCAGATGGCAGGAGTGAGAAGAGTTTATGTGAGGGGTGCATGGGGTCCTTCACAATACTGTTAGCTTTGCGGGTGCTGTGTGTGGTGTAAATGTCTGTAATAACGGGAAGAGAGACCCCGATGATCTTCTCAGCTGACCTCACTATCCATTGCTCAGGATGCTCTCGATACATCCTCTGTAGAATGTGGTGAGGATGGTGGGGGTGGGAGATGGACTTTCCTCAGCCTTCGCAGAAAGTAAAGATGCTGCTGGGCTTTCTTGGCTGTGGATCTGGTGTTGAGGGACCAGGTGAGATTCTCTGCCAGGTGAACACCAAGAAATTTGGTGCTCTTAACGATCTCTACCGAGGAGCCGTCGATGTTCAGCGGAGAGTGGTCACTCTGTGCCTTCCTGAAGTCAACAACCATCTCTTTGGTTTTGTTCACATTCAGAGACAGGTTGTTGGCTCTGTACCAGTCCGTTAGCCGCTGCACTTTATGAACTTGATGATGTGGTTCGAGCTGTGTGTTGCAGCACAGTCATGGGTCAGCAGAGTGAACAGCAGTGGACTGAGCACACAGCCCTGGGGGGGAATAATGCTCAGTGTGATGGTGTTGGAGATGCTGCTCCCGATCTGAAGTGACTGAGGTCTCCCAGTCAGGAAGTGTAGGATCCAGTTGCAGAGGGAGGTGTTCAGGCCCAGTAGGCTCAGCTTTCCAATCAGGTGCTGAGGGATGATTGTGTTGAATGCTGAACTGAAGTCTATGAACAGCATTCAAACGTATGTGTCTTTTTTGTCCAGGTGGGTGAGGGCCAAGTGAAGGGTGGTGGCGATGGCATCGTCTGTTGAGTGGTTGGGACAAAGCGTGAACTGCAGGGGGTCCAGTGAGGGGGGCAGCAGGGTCTTGATATGCCTCATGACGAGCCTCTCGAAACACTTCATGATGATGGATGTGAGTGCAATGGGACTGTAGTCATTGAGGCAGGTCACTGAATACTTCTTCGGCACGGGGACGATGGTGGTGACCTTGAAGCATGTTGGAACGGTGGCGCTGCTCAGGGAGATGTTGAAGATGTCAGTGAGAACATCTGCTAGCTGGTCTGCACATCCTCTGAGCACTCTGCCAGGAATATTGTCTGGTCCAGCAGCCTTCTGTGGGTTGACCCTGCACAGGGTTCTCCTCACATTGGCCATGGTGAGGCACAGCACCTGGTCATTGGAAGGAGGAGTGGTCTTCCTTGCCACCACGTCATTTTCCATTCACAGATCTGGCTTCAGTGCATTTTCTTCTTTCCTCTAAACCATTAATTTATGTTGTATACAGCGGTAAATGCCCATCTGATTTCTGTGGGACCCCACTGGTACCAGTTTGCCACCTTGAATTGTGTTTTTAAATTTGCCTCCTGTTTATTCCTTCTGATTGATTCCTGTAGTTAGCCCATCCATGCCAATATATCACCCTGAACACCATGCACTCTGTTCTTGCAAAGTAATCTTCTGTTGAAATTTTCATGAATGCCTTTTGAAACCCAAATATACTATACTTCTGGTTCCCCAGTATCTACTCTGCTGGTACTTCCTAAAAGAACTTGAATAAACTTGACAAATGTAATTTCTCCTTCATAAAGCTGTGATAATCCTGCTCAATCAGATTATGACCTTCCAAATGTTCTGCTGTAGCTCCTTAATAATTAATCCAAACTGTTTATCCAATAGAAAATTTTACAGACATTAGGCTAACTGGCCAATGGTTTGACGTTGACTTCTGCTGCTTTTTAATAAGGGTTTCCATCCAGAATCTATGGATTTTTGGATGATTACAACCACTTCATCCACCACTTCTGAAGACATTTTGTTTTGAGTTCTGCATGCAAACCATCAGATGCAGTGTTCTTATCAATCTTAAGCCCTGTTAGTTTGCCTCAAGTTAATGTTTTTAGTGATGGTGATGATATATAATCCCTTTCCCATATTTTCTGGTACTAATATTTGTAGTGTCGTAAAATATACCATTTTAGTGTAAAAACTGTAAGTATTTATCTCTCCTGCCATTTATTTTCCCCAGCTATTTTTACATCCTCTTTCTCTAAAGGACCTTTGACCTTTCTTTTATTTACTTAAAAAGCTCTTATTGTCAATTTTTATATTTTGCCTTATGGGTTATTTTGATTGTTTTTATTACTTTTTGTCCCATGGACTTGACATTCCTAATAGCATTCCTAATGTGTCTTCTCCACTTTAATTGATCATGGGACAGGAATTTCAAGGAGTTCATGGTGATGTTGTAACTTTTCAGAAAGTTTTTGAGCCCATCTTTGAATGTTTTCCCTGTAGTTCTGGTAATCTCCTTCCTTAACAGGAATTGGAATAGAACTGTTTGCTTCAGACGTTGGGTATGTGGATGAACTGATTATGATTAGTCTCAAGGCTGTAGATATTGGCTTGCGAGAGGACACTAATGTATGTCCTCTTATTCTTTCAGTGCATTTGGAGGATTTTGTTGGCAAGGTTTTGGTGGTATCTCACATGGTCATTCAGGAGCCGTTGTAGGTAGCCTATGTCTCAGAAGCATACAGGAGAGCAGGGGGTCACTGTTGCACCACAAGAAGTTTTGTGCTAGGTATGAGGTCTTGATCATCAACTTTTCTTCAATTCATAAAACTGGCGGTAGCACACATTGTAGCTATATACTATACATTCAAATGTCTGCCTTTGAGCGCTAACAAAGGGCATGTGGGCATTTAATCAGAAGGTTCTGGGTTATAACTCTGTATATGAACTTTGATACACTTGAAGTTTTAGCAGAGAGACTGAAAGCACAGTGTTCTGGGCTGAGGCACAGTGTATAAGCACAAAGCACACATGGTCCTTGGCTGTAATTGTACAGAAACATTGAATACATTCTGTGTGGGCATTGAGCATGTCACTGGTATATAACACTTTATGCACATGGTTCTGAGTTACACTGTTTTATACTGATATTGATTACCTAGAGCAGTGAGTTATACCATCTTACATGGGATTTGATTGCACATAGTTATGGCACATTTTACCTGCAAGGAAAATACATGGGTCTGAGCCATAACATTTTATTTCGACATTCAATGTGCATGGGGACAATTATGAGAGGCATAGAGATAGACAGCCATGATATTTCATCAGGATTAAAATGCATTAAATCTGAGAGGGGGAGGGGCAGTAGGGAGGAGAAGTACAAAGGAGATGTGTGGGGATGTTATCTTTCACAAAGAGAGTGGGAAGCGCCAGGAATGCACTGCCAGAGGAGGTAGTGGAGGAGGATGAAATAAAGGTGCTTAACAGACACATGCACGTACAGAGAATGAAAGGATATGGACATGGTGTAGATAGCTTAATTAGTTCAATATAACATTGTGGGCTGAAGGGCCTGTTCCTGCGTTCCACTGTTCTACATGTGACACCCTGGGAAAGGCTTCACTGCTAGTGTAATGCTTGTTCTGTAGTGGCAGGTGCTTGGGTTATGACGAGAGGTGACGGGAGCTTTGGAATGTGCCACCCAATGAAGGGAGTATTCTTTTCTTCTTGTGTGCCTGAGAGCGAATTGTTCTAGGGCTTTTGTTTGGTGGAAGATGAAGAGAGAAGATGCCCGAAGGGAGTGGACTTGGAGTGGGGCCGGGAGTCGACGAAACCCGGGGACAATCGATGGAGGGCCACCGGAAGGGAATCTGTGAGCTCAAACATGCGCATTAGACTGTTTCATTAAAATGGGTCCTTTAATTTCAATTTCAATTAAATGGGTCCTTTCCTATTTGTTTTTCTTTACTAACCCTCAAGTCAAACTAAGAATTATAAAGCTAAATCGTTTAATTGCATATGGTGTACTGTCTATTATTTTGTGGTACAAGGTAACACGTCACACAGCATCCACGCAAACAAGAGGTTTTGCACCCCAGATTTCACACGTTTGGCGGAGACAGAGACTGTCTTCCCCAGACTAATGTCACCAGCCAAACCTGAGGGTTACATACATCCTGTGAGTTTGAGTTGTTAGATTTTATACAGACATTGAACATCTACAAGTCTATGACACAGTTTATATAGGCATTGTATACATTCAGCTCTGTGACGTGTTGTTTCATTAAGGTAATGAATGCATATGGATCTGAGTTATGGCAGTTTCTACTGAACTTACTTTGAATACACATGTACAGCTATGACAGGGAATATTTCATGAGCGATTTAATGACAGAGACATAGAGTTGTAGATACGCACACAGAAATTGCCCTTCGATGCACATGCCCATGTCCTCATGTAAGACTCCCAGAAGGTTAATTTACAGGTTAAGTCTATGATAAAGAAGGCAAATATGGCACTTACATCAAGGGGAATAGAATATAAAAGCAAGGAGATAATGCTGAGCCTTTATTAGACACTAGCCAGGCCACACTTGGAGTATTGTCAACAATTTTGGGCCCCATATCTCAGAAAGCATGTGTTGTCATTGGAGAGAGTCATGAGGATGATTCCTGGAATGAAGGAGTTAACTTATGAGGAGTGTTTGGCAGGTTTGGGCCTGTACTCACTGGAATTTAGAAGAATGCGTGAGATCTCATTGAAAAAAACCTATTGTTATGGTCGGGTCTGAAGTCCGCATTCCGGTTCTTGATCCGGTCCTCAGACTCTGGACTCCGGGTCCTTCGACCGCCCCTCGTTTCCAAGGTCATCTCTGAATGCCACAGTCTCCACGAACGCTACGGTCTCCACACCTTGTCCTATCCTTTAGCTTGTCCCGTCCTGCCCCCAGTACTTCAGTGCGTGTGTCCTGCATTTGGGTCCAGTCTCACATCACTTATGACACCTACTGAATGTTGAAAGGACTAGATAGGGTGGATATGGAGAGGATGTTTCCTATGGTGGGGGTATCCAGAACTAGAGGGCACAGACTCAAAACTTAGGGCAACCTTTTACAATAGAAGTAAGGAGGAATTTTTTTTAGCTAGAGAGTAGCTAAACTGTGGAATACTCTGCCACAGACTGTGGTGGAGGCCAAGTCCGTGCATTTATTTAAGACGGAAGTTGACCATTTCCTGATCAGTCAGGGCATCAACAGATATGGCGAGAAAGCAGGTGTGTGGGGTTGAGTGGGATCTGGGATCAACCATGATGAAATGGCAGAGTAGACGCGATAGGCTGAATGACCTAATTCTGCTCCTATGTCTTATGGTCTTATGGTCTGATCTTTTTGCCCAATGTGGTGAACTACATTTACCTGTCTGGACACGCCCCTCCTGCTGACTGCTCCTGTGGCTCCTCCCACGGACCCCGGTATAAAGGCGATTGGAGACACAGCCCCGGCCTCAGTCTCCAGGATGCAGTGTGGTGGTCAATTGCTGCTTGTTCTTTCTTCCAGCCAATAAAAGCCTATATCTCGCCTCACATCTCCAAGAGTTATTGATGGTGCATCACCCATCTAAATCAATCTCTTTTTCCCACATTAGGTCCACATACTCCTATGCTTTGCCTATTTAAGTATCTTCCTAGATGCCTCTCAAAAGTAGTGATTGTATCTTATTCTACCACCCTCTGATGCACTACAATTTGCCAACGCTGCAGCAGGTCTATAGTGTACATGATCTCGGTGGCTTCCCCACTCTGCTTTGGAGACAACAGCAAACCATGTGTTAGGCTGGTGTTTACCGATTACAGGTCAGCATTCAATACCATAAACCATTCAGTATTAATCACCCTGCTTTTAAACCTAGGCTTCTGTACCTCGTTCTGTAGTTAAATCCTCAACTTCTTCATCAGGAGACCACAGTCAGTGTGGATCAGTAATAGCATCTCCTCCTCACTAACAAACAACACCCTGCTTATCCCACTGCTCTAATCTGTATACACTGAAGCCTGTGCAGCTAAGCACAGCTCAAACAATATTTTCTAAATTCAGAGATGAAACTACCAAATCTTTTAGACACTGAATGCAAAGCATCTCCATTATATATTTATACAAACATTGAGTGTAGTCCAGCATCCCCACCTTTAGCTTTCAACATAAATTTGAGGAACAACACTTCATCTTATGAATGGCCAAGTTGAAGACTCAACAATGAATTCAACAGCTTCAAATTGTTGATAGCCCCTGTCTAACGTCTCACATTTCCTGCCTCTATTTCCTCTCTGTCTCCTCTTTTGGTGACTCATCCTGTTGTTTGCACTTCCTCCAAGCACAGCTTCACCCTCCCTTCCTATGGCTAACATTAGTGTTATTTCGTAGTCTCTCTTGGTCTCCAGTCTATCGCAGATCTTCCTTTTGCTTCTCACTTACTCTGCAGCTTAAAGTGATTTTATTCAAGATTCATTTAATATCAAAGAATATAGAAATTATACAACCTTGAGATTTGTGTGCTCACAGGTAGCCACAAAGCAAGAAACTCAAATGAACCCAATTAAAGAAAAAAAGAATAAAAATAAAAACAAAAGATCAACCCTCAATGCACAAGAGAAAATACATAAAAACAAACCTTTGATCTCCCAGTTGCTCTGAAAAATCATTGACTTGACAAGATAATTCTGTTTATCTCCATCCACAGATGAGGAAGTACACTGGCGTGGTTAGCAGAGCAACTGCCTCACAATGCCAGAGACTGACCCTGACCTCTCTACAACTCTGTGAAAGGCTACCTGAGCAGCTGTGTCCAGCATGTTCCGTTTTTGTACATTAAATTTAAGCATTGAATCCAGACTGGTTGGTATATATGTACAACCCTGTACGAATGTGCATGTTTCTAAGAGATAACACTGTTGACAGAGAATGAATACTTACGGCTCTGTGTTAAAGCTTGAGTACAGTGTACAGGACTTGAATCAGAATTTCAGTGCTGTAAGTAGTCATATAGATGAGGAATGTCAGTTTGCCCTGGCATTGAACATAATTATCTCCAGGCTCAAATACACAACACTGACCTATAACTTTGTGTATAGGCACTGAACATTGGTTTCTGAATAGTGATGTTGCATGCAAGAGAAAGAACACCGTCAGGTCCAGGCTACTGCTCTTTACACAAGAACTGAATATCCATCTCTCTAACAATGTACACAGACCTTACACACATGGCCATGTGAAAACACAATATACAGATAGCAAACACACATACTGTAGATCCGAATTTAAATGTGTGAGATGCATTGAATATACAAAGCCCTAGGCAAAGCATTTTATATACAGCCATTAAATGCCGACATCTGTGAACACACATCATTAAACACCCATGCTGTGAGCTGTAACATGGTATTCAGAGAGTAAAACAAGAACTGGAGTTAAATCATTGAAGACAGGTACTGAACAGATGTGGCATTGAGCTCTTTTGCAGTGCATGGGTCTCAAATACACACAGATATTCACCTTTCCACGGTTATATGGACATTGAGCTAAAACAATGATGGCATACATCAAATATACATGATTTTGAACTTTAACTCCACACATTGAACACATATTATGTGCACTTTTTGTCGCTCTAAGAAGATGGCGCCAGTGAACAACCTGATCGAGGGCGCCATCCTCCAGGCGGTTCATGAAGCTACTTCTTTTACATCTTCTTTTTCCTTCAAATGTGGTTCTGCTACTGTTGGAGCCTGTGATCTACATTTTGGTGATGTGTTCTTGGGCCGATGGAGTGATCTGGTGCTTTGCTGTTTCCAAGATGGTTCCATGAGGCTTTGAGCGAAATGTGTGGGCTCAAGGCCCGGAAGCCTGGAGACATGATCTCATGATCGACTCCATTTCTCGTTGATCTCGCCAATCAAAGGGCCGAGGAAGATTGAAATCATCGAGGGGTGAGTGGAAGGTGAGCAGGTATTCAGCGCTGTTTACCAGCCTGTCGCTGGCTTGATGCTGTCGGAGGATGGTGCTGAAGTTTGTGGTTTGGACTCTGTAGTTAATGTTATGATGTGTTTCTGGCTTCAGATCTCTCCTCTTTTTGTTGCTATTTTGGGTGATGCTGAATCGGGGCGGGCTGCAGAAAACGAACACTGAGCTAAGAAAATCCTGCACTAATGTACAGCAAATGAGCTGAACTGAATATGCCTGGACTCTTCTTATTTTGTGGTTTTGATTTCACATTTTTTACTCATTTCTCTTGTTTACACAATTTGATCTTTTGCCCCTGGGGTGGGGTTTAATGTCTTTCTTTGAACTTGGATTTCTTTGTATCGTGGCGGTCTGTGGGGAAGACGAGTCTCAGGGTTTTACACTACATACATACCTTGATAATAAATGTACTTTGAATCTTTGAATACTTGAACCCCATTGGAGCAAGGGAGTGGATTCTTTGGAAAGGTTTAGCAGGATGTTGCCTGCATTCGAGGATGTAAGCTGTAAGGAGAGGATGGACAACTCTGGAGCGTTGGAGGGTGATGGATGTTTATAAAATTATGAAAGCGTAGTTACGGTAAATAGTCAGAATCTTTTTCCCTGGGTAAAAATGCCAAGCAGTAGGCAGTATATATTTAGATGAGAGGGGGCAATTTTAAAGGAGATGTGTAGGTCTAGATTTTTTTGTACAGAAAGTAATAGGTTCACAGAACTTGCTGCCAAGAGAAATGAAGGAAGCAGATACAATAGCTGCTGTTAGACAAACACATGAATGGGCAGGACTAGAGAGATATGGATCGTGTACAAGCAAAAGGGAATTAATTTAATTTGGCTTCATGTTCATCACAGATATAGTTGGCCAAAGAGCTTGTTCCTGTGTTCTGTTGTACTGTTTTATATATTATGAACATATTTTTTCATTCCTAGGTGCTTCCTTGGGATTAAGGGTAGCTCTGATTTTATGGATTCTTGGGTGGCTAATGAGGCCAGTGAAGGAAGTTGCTGACTGTCCCACACAAGTCAAGTCAAGTTGTTTTTATTGTCATTTCAACCATAACTGCTGGTACAGTACACAGTAAAAATGAAACAATGTTCCTCCAGGACCTGATGCTACATAAAACAACACAAAACCACACTGGACTCCGAGGTGGGGCCGGTGGGAGGGTAGTTTGTAAGATGGTCTATTCCTTCTGGTGCTTATGTAAGGCCCCTCTGTTCCTAACTCATGGAGGCAAGGTTCTCAATATCATCCCAATATATATCTGGTCATCTTTTTCCAGGACAGAGCTTCAAATAGGCAGCCTGTTTCAGGAGGCTAATTATTGTGCATATGGGTAATCTATCTGTCTAGTGTGGCTAAATGTAACCTCAGCCTCAGTGCTGGGGACATCAGCCCGAAAGAGGAAACTAACATTGGCTTGCTTGTCCTTACAGTGGATTTGCAGGATTTTGGTTGACCGAGGATAAAGGTGTTTGATAGTCTAGATAACACACCTGGAACACATCTGAACGTTTACAGGGTAGCATGATCCCTATACTCCAGCGTGCTTGTGACAGCTGGATAACTTACGACTGTCATCACAGGGCACTGGAAAAGTCCATCAGTGTTGCCTTTCTAAATGTATAGATGTGCATTTGTCACATTCAAGAATTCCATCCAGACTGAGAACATATCAAGCAGTTGAAGCTGGACATCTATGAGGTGTTGTGGAACACATATGCCACCACATGACCTGTAACTCCCCAGCTCAACTATTATTGTCAAACCAAGGGTCCAACGCTGGTTCAGTCATTAGTCCAGAGGGTGTTCTTGGAGATGTAGCAGGTGCACCTAAAGATGATGAGGTGCCAGCTGAAGTGAAACTGATGCTGACTGCATGCTAAGCAGGTAAAACTGCATACAGTGGTCAGAGCTGATCAAAATCACGACCAGCAAATCAGTCTGAAGCTCTGCAGTCCCACCACATCTACTGATGGATGTTTCATCAGCTGAGGGGAGGGGAAGCTGCATGAACACGCCCTGTTCAGTGATAGTGCTGGACAGCATGAGAGAGTTAAAGACACGGCTGACATTTTTATATGTTTAGCCAGAAGTGCGAACTCTGGCCTCCTTCGAGAGCTCCGCCATCACAGAATTTGGTCTCAGCCAATCTCGTTCACTCTGTGATATTAGTAAGTGGCTCAGGTCTGTGGATACAGTGAAGGTTATGAGACTAGACAACATTCTAGATGTAGTACTGAGGGCTTGTGCTCCAGAATTCATTCTAGCCAAGCCGTTTACCATACTGGAATCTATCTGATGATGACAAAAATTGCCTGGGGGTGTCCTGTTAATAAAAGCAAGACAAATCTAATGTGGCCAATTGTCATCAAATAATTTGCTCTCAATCATTAGCAGAGTAATGGAAAGTGTTACCAATACTGGGCCTGCTGATGCCTAGTTCACTCGCGTTTCTGAACTCAAGCCTTCAATCACAGTCTTCACCAATGAATAAGATGATGGAGGAAATCAACAGGTCAGGCAGCATCCACAGAGAGAAATAGACAGTAGATATTTTGGGTTCATCTCTCTCCACAGATGCTGCTTAACCTGCTAAGCTCCTCTAGTACATTGTGGCCTGCTCTGGACTCCAGTATCACTAATCCCTTTAGTCTTCATCACAGCCTTGGTATAATTTTGGAATAAAAGAGCTGAGTTTTAGAGGTGAAATGAAAGTGACTGATCTTTGATGTCACATCAACATTTGAATGAGTGTTGCATCAAAGAGCCCTGGTTAAACTAAAGCTAACGGTCGTCAAGGGGAAATCACCGCAGTGGTTGGAATCATAGCTTGAACAAAGGAAAATGGTAATCATTGTTGGAACTCAATCATCTCATTTGCTGTACATTAGTGCAGGATTTTCTCAGGGATAAACATCTTCAGCTGCTGCATGAATACCCTTCCTATGACTGTAACTTCAGAAGTGAGCATGTTCACAGATGATTCAATTCCATTCACAACTCCTTGGCAAATGAATCCAGTCATGACCATTTAGACATGGGCTGATAGGTGATAAGTAACTATTTGTTACATAAAAATGCCCACCAATGATCTTTTATAAGAAGAGGAACTCAACCACTTAAGGATCGCTTTCAGTGGCATTACCAACATCAAGGCCCCCATTGTCAATATTCTGGGAGTTATCATTGACCAGAAACTCAACCACATTAGCCCCACAGATACTGCTGTGATGGTAGTAGGTCTAAAGTTGTGTGCACTGTGGTGACTGACTCACTCCTGACATCCCAAACCTGTTCTTCCATCTGCATTTGTCCGTGTGTCAAGAGGGGAGAGGGCGACACGTCATCTTCAATGTAACAGAAATATCCCCTTCCAAATGAACAAGAAGTAAATTTTGATTTTTTAGAAATAATTTTAATTTATCTGGAAATCAAAGGCAACAAAAATTTTTATTGGTTTTATAACCTTGTGGTGATTTTTATATCAGGAGGTAATAAGATAAACTCCACTTACCAGGATGCCAACAACTCTTAAGAAACCTGATTCCAAAGAAGCCAACCACCACCACCATTACTACCACCTTCAGTATGTATCATCTCTGTACACAATACACTACAGTTACTTGCCCAGGTTACTCTGACAGCACCTTGCAAACCCACAACATTTATCACCAAGAAGGACAAATGAAGAAGGTACATTAGAAGATCACCACCTGGAGATTTCCACACAAGTTGCACGCCCACCTGCCTTGGAGATACATCTCTGCTCCTTCATTAATAAATCCTGGAACTCCATCCCCACAGCACTGTGAGAGTTCTTTTAGCAATGGTTGAAGAACATAGCTCACCAAAACCTTGCAATGGGAGTTAGGGATCAGCAATAAATCATGAACTTGCTAACAATGGCCAGATCTCTGAAAATAAATAAATTGAAATCTAGAATTCTCATGGTCTATGTTCAGAACACAGCACTGGAACTACAGTATAGTAATGAATTCATACAGACAGGGTACCTGTCTTTGACGTATACCAATGTATACAGGCACTGAGTTCACAGGACTTAATCTACTGCACATTATACACACATTGAACACACAGCGCTCTGGGCTATAACACTCTAAACTGTAAATGATCCTTGTGGGTTAACCTTATTCCCATGGCTCAGGGTGCTGATTATTCCAAACTATACTATTAATTCCAGTTCAGTAAAATCTTGATTTACACATAAATATTGACATAATTAACCTCCTCTGAATCCTGAATAAACTAAAGTTAATATGCCGTCATAAGCAGGCTGTGGGTCTTCACTCTGTGCTCCATTGTTCGAGGCAGATTTGGCAGTCGACCTTTATCCAGGCAAAGAACAGGGAGGCTAGGAGCATCTTGTCTCCCTCCTGCAGGGAATCACACAAGGTTTCGTTATAGTGTTGCATTCATCAGGCACACGATCAGTGTATGGCCTTGTGAATCTTTGCAGGGGATCTCATTGCCCAGCGGTGTTATACACGGCACACTCTAACTCACCAGTGGAGGGTGAAGTTCAGTCACCAGTGTGACTGTGTGGGACCATCTGTTCAGACTTTGCCCAGTCCCCATCCTCCTTCCATTAATCCTTTCCTTCTCCTAATTACTTCTCCCCTTTACTCTTCCTTTTTCTCCACCTCTCAGTCTTCCCCTTGCTTCTACCCCTTACCTTCTCCCTTTGCCATTTCCCCTACTTTCTCCACCATTCTTCCTCTTTCTCCTTCCTTTAACCCGTCTCCTTCCCAGTTTACCTTTTCCTTCCCATTTGCTTCTATCCTCTTCTCTACCTCCTGCACCCAATGGCATTGCCTCTCCCTTTTCCTCTCTCTCCCTTCTTATCACCTTCTTCTTTTCCCTACCTCCCCCTTCTCCTCCACCTCCACTTTTCTTTTATCTGTCTACCTCCTCTTTTCCTGTTTAGTTTCCTATATTCTCCATTTTTCTCCTGTTCATGCCCCTGGAGCTGGAACTGAAAGACCCATTTGGGAGAACGAGGAGGGGAGGTGATGGATAAGGGCTACAGGGAGATAATCACACCTAAGTTGCAGGAGGCAGGTAGCTGGGGAATGTCAGGAGAGGGAAAGGGCCTAGGCAGATAGTACTGTTCCCCTCAATAAGTATATCATTTTGGATACTATTGGGAGAATAACCTACCTGGAGAACACCACAATGATCAGGTCCCTGGTGCTGAGTCTGGTTCTGTGACCCAGAAAGGAATGGGGGAGAAAAGGAGAGCAGTAGTGAGAGTAATGAGGGAGGATTCATTGGTTGGGGGATCAGATAGGAGGTTCCATGGACAAGGGCATATTTCCTGGATGGTATGTTGCCTCCCAGGTGCCAGAATCAGGGTTCTCTTCCGGGGAAGGTTGAGCCTGTAGAAATAGGATTGTTTACATCTGAACTGGAGAGGGAACAATATCTTTGCAGAAGGTTTGTTGGGTGATTTAAAATTGAGTTACGAGGGAATGAATAAAGAGTGCTAGGGCAGCTAGTATTCTGGTTGTGGGGAAAGTAAATGTTAAAACTACATACAAAGACAGGAACCAAAAGGTTGTGTGTGGTGGGACTAATGTCTAGTTGCATCTACTTCAATGCCAAGAGTTTTGTAGGTAAGGCAAATGAGCTTAGAGCACGGAGCAGCAAGTGGAATTATAACATTGTAGCCGTTAGTGAGACTTGGTGGCAAGGCGGGGTAGGACGAGCATTTCCATGTTCTGGGGTTCTGTTGCTTTAGGTGAAACCCCTTTTCACTGGGCATCTCTAGAGATGTGGCTCTCTAGGCCCTTGCTAACAGCCACGAGACTCAGCTGTGAAAAAACCATAATTCTCAGACTCCATACGTCTAGGGTAGATATGACCTGGGTCCTGCAAACCTGTGAGGTTGGGATGTCTCGCCCACCCGAACCCGATTTATGTGACTGCTGTGTGACTTACTGCTTCCATACAATCGCCCATCAGCAAGAAATAACACCACATTCAATTATGAAGAAAGTATATTTAAAAATGTTAACTTAACCAAACAGATATTAAAGAAAGAAAAAAAACAAAAGCTCCTGTCATGATTAAACAGCCAATCATGAGTGAACAGTCAAATTTGCACACAAGTTGCAGCTCACCTTGAAGTTGTCCTTAACTCACATGCTGGACCCTCGGTCTACGTGAAAGCACACACCACCTTCCAAATATCACTCAAAATCCATCTCAACCAGCTCTCCCATGGGAGTACTGGTCCTTCCTCCTTGAAGCCGTTCATCTGCTTCAAGGAAGAAGCATCACCTTGTGCAACAGGGACACCATCCTCAGCCATCTTCCTTCCTGTCCCCTCCCAGCTCCCACCAAAAAGACCTCGACCCACATTAGTGTCCGTCACCAAAAACCTCTCCATCTAGCATTATCTAGAATCTTCTCCCAATTCCACCATCATGATTGGCTGACACCACATTCCTAAGCTGAATAATAAAGCCCCTTATCTCAGCTCAAACCCAAACAGGTTGAAAGCAGAACAGACTGCTCTTTCAGAACTGCTAAAATGAAATACCTACAGCACAGCAGTAAAAATCCTAACCAGGGCATTACTTAGACATGACAGAAGGACAGAGGGGAATTGTTAAAGGGGGTGGGATGGCATTGCTTGTCAGGGAAAATGTCAAGATAGTATACAGACAGGACAGATTAGAGGGCTCATCTACTGAGGGTATAGGTGGAACTGAGGAATAGAAAAGGTGTGTGATACTGGATCTTAATGAGACAGCACAGATGATAGAAGAGTGTGTAGAGGAACACTTTGCATCTAGTGATCACAACTCCATCAAGATAATTATGCAGAAGGATAGGAATGGCCCTGGGTTGAAGCTCTAAGTTAGAAATCCTTTTGATGGCATCAGAAAGAATCTGTCACATGTGGATTGGGGTGGGTTGTTTCCTGGAAAATGTGTGCTTGGTACATTCTAAAGTAAAATATTGAGAGTCAAGTGTTCGTAAGTTTCTGTTCGAATAAAAGGCAAAACTAACAGGTTTATGGAACTTTGGTTTTTGGGGAATATTGAGGCCCTGATGAGGAAGAAGAATATGTAGGGCAGGTGTTAACAGCAAAGAACAAATGAGACACTGGAGGAACATAAGAAATGGAAGAGAACACTTAAGGGGGAAATCAGGAAGGCTAAAAGAAGGCATGAGGTTGCTCCAACAGACAAGGTGCAGGAGAATTACAAGAGCTTCTACAGATATATTAAGAGCAAAAGGATAGCAAAGGACAAAAGAGATGTGGGAGATCTTACATGGTTTTCTTTGCATCTGTGTTTACTTAGGAGGCAGACAGAGTCTATAGAACCATATCATATTACAGAAGAGAGGTGCTTGCTATCTTGAGGAACATTATTCAAGAACAATTCTAAATATAAGCAGAGGAACTACAGGCCGGTTAGCCTGATGTCAGTTGTGAATAAATTATTGGAAGGTATTCCATGGGAAGGATATAAAAAGATTTGGATCTATAAACATTTGAACATCTTCAAGGAGCAATGTCTTAGGAAGGTGGTGTCCATCATTAAAGACCCCACCACCCAGGACAAGCCCACATCACACTGTTCCTGGAAAGGAGGTACAGAAGCCTGAAGGCCAATACTCAATGATTCAGGAACAGCTTCTTCTCCTCTGCCATTTGATTTCTAAATGGACATTGAACCCATGAACACCTCCTTAGTATTTTTTATTTCTGTTTTATTTGCACTATTTATTTTAACTTAACTATTTAATAGACATATATATTTATTTATTGTAATTCAGTTTTTTCTCTACATTTATTTATCATGTATTTCGTTGTACTGCTGCTTAAAAGTTAATAGATTTCTCAACAGGAACTGTGAATACAGATCTATAATTTCTTGAAAGTTGTGTCACAGGTAGAAAGATTTGTAAAGAGAGCTTTTGGCACATTGCCTTCATAAATCAGAACATTCAGTACAGAAGTTGGAATGTCATGATGGAGTTGTATAAGACATGGCTGAGGCCAAATCTGGAGTATTGTTTACAGTTCTGGGCACCAACTTACAAGAAAGATATCAATAAAAGTGCAGAGAAGGATGTTGCTGGGACTTGAGAACCTGAGTTATAGGGAAAACTTGAAGAGATCTGGAAAATTGCAAATGTTACTCCACTCTTTAAGAAGTGAGGAAGCAAAGAAAGGAAATTATAGGCCAGTTAGCCTGACCTCAGTGATTGGGAGGATGTTGGAGTCCACTATTAAGGTTGAGGTTTTGGAGTACTTAGAGGCACAGGATAAAATAGGCCAAAGTCAGCATGGTTTCCTTAAGAAAAAACCTTGCCTGACAAAGCTGTTGGAATTCTTTGAGGAAGTAATAGGCAAGATAGACAAAGGAGAGTCAGTGGATGTTGTTTACTTGGATTTTCAGAAGGCCTTTGACAAGTTATCACACATGACGCTGTTTAACTAGATAGGAACCTGTGGTATTACAGGAGAGACTGGTATGGACAGATTACCTGACTGGCAGAAGGCAAAAAGTAGGAATGAAGGGAACATTTTCTGGTTGGCTGCTGGTGACTAGAGGTGTTCCACAAAGGTCTATGTTGGGACTCATTCTTTTCACATTATATGTCAATGATATGGATGATGGAATTGATGGCTTTGTGACCAAATTTGCAGATGATTCAAAGATAGGAGGAGGGACATTCAGTGTTAAGGAAGCAGGGAATCTGCAAAAGAACTTGGACAAACAGATTAGGACAATAGGTAAAGAAGTGGCAGAATAAAGGCATAGACTATTATCTAAATAGGGGAAATTGCAAATCAGAGGTGCAATGGGACCTGGATTCCCTTAAACTTAATTGCAGGTTGAGTCAGTGATAAGGACGGCAAATGCAATGTTTGCATTCATTTCAAGAGGACTAGAATATGAAAAAAAGGATGTAATATTGTGGCTTCATAAGATATTGGCCAGAACACAAGGAGTGAGTAGTTTTGGGTTCCTTATAAGAAAAGATGTGCTGACATTAGAGACAGTCCAGAGGAGGTTCACCAGAATGATTATAAGAATTAAAGGGTTAATGTATGAAGAGACTTTGATGGCTCTGACTTGTACCCAGTGGAATTTAGAAGAATGAAGGGGGGAGTCTCATTGAAGCCTATTGAATATCGAAAGGCCTAAACAGAGTGGATATGAAGAGATTGTTTCCTATAGTGGGGAAGTCTAGGAACTAAGGGCGCATCTCAGAATATTGGGACATCCATTTAGAACAGAGATAAGGAAGAATTTTATTAGCCAGAGGCTGGTGAATTTGTGGAATTCATTTCCACAGAGGGCTGTGGAGGCCACATCTTTGGGTAAAATTAAAGTGGAGGTTGGTAAGTTCTTGGTTAGTCAGGGCATCAAAGATTATGGGAAGAAGGCAGGAGCATGGTGTTGAGAGGGATAATAAATCAGCCATGATGAAATGGCAGAGCAGACATCAATGGCCTAATTCTGCTCCTATGTCTTATGGTCTTTATTTGCTGGAGAATGAGGGTAGATTTGATAGAGGTATGCAAAATTATTAGAGGTATAGGTAGGGTAAATGTAAGAAGGCTCTTTTCACTGAAGGGAGGTGAGATTAGAGCTAGAGGTCATAGGTTAAGAGTGAAAGGTGAAATATTTAAATGGAACCTGAGGAGGAACTTCTCTCAGAGGGTGGTGTAGTTATGAGCCAGAAGTGATGGATCCTGGTTTGATTTCAACATTTAAGAGAAGTTTAGATAAGTATATGGATGGGAGGGCTATGGAGGGCTATGGTCCAGGTGTGACAGTGATGCAGGTGGATTCTTCCCTGGTATCATGGATTATTGATTACCTGACTGGCAAACCACAGTACGTGTGCTTACAACACTGTGTGTCAGACAGAGTGGTCAGCAGCACTGGGGCTCCACAGGGGACTGTCCTGTCTCCCTTTCTCTTCACCATCTACACCTCGGACTTCAACTACTGCACAGAGTCTTGCCATCTTCAGAAGTTTTCTGATGACTCTGCCATAGTTGGATGCATCAGCAAGGGAGAGGAGGCAGAGTACAGGGCTACGGTGGGAAACTTTGTCACATGGTGTGAGCAGAATCATCTGCAGCTTAATGTGAAAAAGACTAAGGAGCTTGTGGTGGACCTGAGGAGGGCTAAGGCACCGGTGTCCCCCGTTTCCATCCAAGGGGTCAGTGTAGACATGGTGGAGGATTACAAATACCTGGGGATATGAATTGACAATAAACTTAACTGGTCAAAGAACACTGAGGCTGTCTACAAGAAGGGTCAGGCCGTCTCTACTTTCTGAGGAGACTGAGGTACTTTAACATCTGCTGGACGATGCTGAGGATGTTCCACCAGTCTGTGGTGGCCAGTGCTATTATGTTTGCTGTTGTGTGCTGGGGCAGCAGGCTGAGGGTAGCAGACACCAACGGAATCAACAAACTCATTCGTAAGGCCAGTGATGTTGTGGGGGTGGAACTGGACTCTCTGACGGTGGTGTCTGAAAAGAGGATGCTGTCCAAGTTGCATGCCATCTTGGACAATGTCTCCCATCCACTCCATAATGTACTGGTTAGGCACAGGAGTACATTCAGCCAGAGACTCATTCCATCGAGATGCAACACTGAGTGTCATAGGAAGTCATTCCTACCTGTGGCCATCAAACTTTACAACTCCTCCCTTGGAGTGTCAGACACCCTGAGCCAATAGGCTGGTCCTGGACTTATTTCCACTTGGAATAATTTACTTATTATTATTTAATTATTTATGGTTTTATGTTGCTATATTTCTACACTATTCTTGGTTGGTGCGACTGTAACAAAACCCAACTTCCCTCGGGATCAACAAAGTATGTCTGTCTGTCTGTCTGTGTGTTGAAGCGTCCAGGGAGAATAACACTTTGACATGGACTAAATGTGCTGAAGGCCTATTTTTTGTACTGTAGTGCTCTATGACCCAATGATTCTCTCATCTTCCCCTTTCACTTTCCTCCTTTTCTTGCTCTGCCCTCTCCTTCCAATTTCCTTTCATTGCTCTCCTTCCCTTCCTTTTCTCCTACCTTCTTACTTACCACCGTCCCGCTCTTGCTCCCCTTCTGTCACGGCTCCTGAGCTGTGAGCATCTCATGTGGTAAAAGGTAACTGTTGATCAGCTAAGCCATTGCTAATCTTATGGAATCAGAGGAGTGAAGCTGATCTCTTCCCACTGAATGAGAGTTGAGCTAATAATATTTCATTATGGATTAGGCAAAACTAATCCAAAAACTAATTACGCAAAACCTTGCCAGGGTTGAGCAACGATTGCATGAGACACTGACCTGCTAGCTTTAGCTGTTAATAACAAGTGGAAACTGCTCCTTTTCCGTTTACTAGAGGTGGGAAAACAAGGGCACAACTAACTAATTTCTCTGTGCTCCAAGGAACCCAGAGTACATCAGGCCTAAACTGTGCTTGCGCCAAAATGGGCTCCTGAAACCTCAGCACCCTATTAATGCTGGAGCCAGTTGAGCCCAATAATCGATCACCACTTCCGTAAAAAAATATCTATCTAGAATTTGAAATGTTTCCTTTTCTTTGGTAATGCATGGATCCAAATGACTGATGACGCACTAGATAGAGTCATAGAATTATTCGGCACGGACTAGGAGGGCCGGAATGGCCTGTTTCCGTGCTGTGATTGTTATATGGTTATAGAACAATAGAGTGTGGATACAGGCCCTTCAGCCCAGCAAGTCCATACTGACTATGGTGCCCACTCACCCATTTGAAATTCCCTGTATTCAGCCCATGCTCCTCTAAGTATCTGCTCTCCATGCACTTATCAAAGTGCTTCTTAAGTTATACCATTGTGCCTGCCTCAACCACTTCTCATGGCATCTCACTCCATATACTCCACCCTCTGCGTATCAGTGAGACTTCTGTGAGCTGATTGATGGTCCTTCAGTAGGTAGGGTGGTAAAGGAAGCATATGAAATGCTTGGCCTCAATGCTAAGAGTGAGGAAGCAGTGTTACAGTTGTATAAAGCTTTGGCTCAGCTGCACTAGGAGTACAGTGTGCAGTTTTGATCACCCATATAGCAAGGAAATGGAGGCTTCTGGAAGAATGGATGAGACGGTTCAGCAGAGGTTCACTGGAATGCTGCCTGGGTTGTAATGTGTTTGCTATAAGGTGAGATTCAAAGTTGAAAGTTCAAAGTTTAAACTATATTTATTACACAGTACATATATGGTACCATGGAGTACAATGAGATTTATTTTCTTGAGAGCATTTACGCTGATTACAACAAAACACGATAGAATCAATAAAAAACTACACAAAACAAAGATGGAAAAAGTAACCAATGTGCAAAAGACAGCAAACTATGCAAATACAAAAAGAAAATTAAAATCATAACAAATAAATAAACAATAAATATCAAGAACCTGAGTAGAGGAGTCCATAGGTTCAGTGTTGGGAGGAAAGGGGCTTGTTTAGCTGTTGTTGTCCTTTTGCTGGTTGTGTCCTGTTTTGCTCTGTTCTGCTGAGCATTGTGGGAATGTGATGTTGGTGCTGGGATGTGTGTCTGACACCTGTGGGCTGCCCCCAGCATATCCTTAAGTGTGACGGTTGTTTACACAAATGATACATTTCACTGTATTTTTTTTCTATCTACATGTGATCAATAGATCTGAATCTGAGTTTGCATGAGTTGCCTCCAGAACTTTTGATTTCTTCTGACTTCCCAGATGGAGTTTGTGAAGAGAGAAAATTTGTTTTAACCTTACATGTGGGTGACCTCACATCAGAGTTGTCTATTCCCGACAGAGGCAAGGAACATTGGTTATTTGAAATAACTGAATTTAACATGAAAGTTTAGCGGCTTCACTTTTACAGTTGGGCTTTATTAGAAATCTCATAAACATTCTAGAAACCGGAAGTTTGAAGCTTGATCGGCAGATGACATCACTATGGTTCATCTGTGAAGCTGAGAATACTGAGTGCATGTCATAATCATCCACTTCACAGCAAGAGAGAGTATAGGCAGGGAGGGACTGAAGGCTTCTCGAGGTGAGGAAAGGAATATGGATGTTGTTCAGGAAACCCTGAGGGTACATTGTTTCCCAGCAATGATTGGTCCTGAACTGATGTTGGGGAGTGTTCTCATGAGTCAAAGACAAAGTCAGGACCAAAGCTAAGCTGTATAGGAGAAATGAGAGAAAGACAGCAACTATTGTTGGAGATTCAGTAGTCAAGGGAGAGCACAAGTGTTTCTGTGGTTTCAAGTGTAAATCCAGCATGGAATGTGGACAAGGGAGAGGAAATGATGTTTTAGCTACCAAGATGATTCAGGAAAGGCAGGACAGGCAGCTTCTCTCTAAAGTTTGCAGGTGAGATAGAGGGGGAGATTGAAAATGTGATGGCAGGAATGGTTAATGGAACCAATCTAGTGAGAGGGAGTTCCAAGCTGTCTTGCCCTTGGTGTTAGAGCCTGTGGATTTTGGAGGGGCTTTCAGAATAGCCTAGGTGAGTAAGTGATGTAGATGGTACACACTGCATTTACTTTGTGCCAGTGATAGAGTGTCAATCAAGCAGGCTGCTTTGTCCTGGATGCTTTTGAGTTTCTTGAGGATTGTTGTTGGTGTATTCATAAAAGCAGCAGAGATTACTCTTATTGTGCTATGGACATATAGATGGTAGAAAGGATCTAGGGATGTCAGGAGGTGAGTCACTTTTTACAGGAGAAGCATCCTTTGATATGACCTCAGAGCTACAGTATTTATGTGCCTAGTCTTGGTAAGGTTCTGGTCATCAGTGTTCCCAGGAAGTTGATGATAGGGGACTTGGGAATGGCAAGCATTTGACGTGGATTTCTGAACACTATGGGGCTGGACAAGATTGGAGAAGAGATTGTAGATTCCCATCATTTTTGAAAGGGCATTCCCAAAGGAGGCTGCACCACGAGGTAAAATTGAATTTTGAGCAGATATTTAATGTTTCCTAAAGAATGGATGCAGTGATGAAGCAAGCACAGCGTCATGAGCGAAGGCTCCAAGTGGTGGCAAGTTGGGAACAAGCTCCACAGTATCTGCAAGAAAAGGGCAGCCACATATCATCCTGACTTGGAAGTACAACGCCATTCCTTTACCATTGCTGAGTCAATATCCTGGAACTCCTGAACTAACTGTATTGTGAGTCCGCCAATGCTTCAGGGACTGCAGAAGTTCAAGAAGCAGCTCACCACCTTCTCAAGTGCAACTAGGGATGGGCAATGAAATAATGGTTCAAGCTCACGTCCCTTCAATGAATAAAATAAGTGACATGAAGAGGAGAGGGAGGTGGTGATGGGAGCAGAAATGGTAGAGGTATGCAGGAAATGGATATAATCATGTGCAGCAGAAGGGAATACTGTAGGTGTCATTAGCTTTAATAGTTTGACACAACATCATCGCAACAGGCCATCACCCTAATAGGCCATTACCATCACCGAGGACCATTATTGAGGACATCTTCAAAAGGTGGGGCGTTTTCATTAAGGACCACACCCTCCAGGAGATGCCCTCTTCTGATTACTACCATCAAGGAGGAGGCTCAGAGACACACACTCAACATTTTAGGAACAGTTTTCTTCCCCTTCACCATCAGATTTCTGAATGACCCATGAGTCTATGATCCAAGTTCACAGGTTCTTGAAAATAGCTACACCGGTCAATAAGGTGGTTAAGAAGGATTAAGAAATGCTTGATTTTATTAACACTCTGGTTAGACCATATCAGGAGTATTGCATACAGTTTTGGTTGCCCACTATAGGAAGGATGTTGGGGCTTTGGAGAGGGTGCAGAAATGGTTTACCAGGATGCTGCCTGGTTAGTGGGCAGGTGCTATCATGAGAGGATGGATAATCTTGGGCGGAAGCTGAGGAGAAATCTGATAAAGGCTTATAAGATCCTGAGAGGTATGGATAGAGTATCTGTTTCCCAGGGTTGAAATGTCTAATACCAGAGGGCATTCATTGAAGGTGATTGGGGTGGGTTCAATGGGTAAGTTTTCTACGTGGAGAGTGGTGGATGCCTGGTATGGTGGTAGAGGTAAGTACATTAGAGGCTTTTAAGAGATGTTTTTATAGGCACATAGATGTAAGGAAGATGAAGGGATGTGGACATGGTGTAGGTGGGAGGAATTACTGTCTGGATGTTTTTAAATTGCCCTTTAGCTGGTTTGGCACAGCACTGTGAGTTGAATGGACTGTTCCTGTGCAGTATTCTTCTGTGTTCTATGTTCTACTTTACTATTTTGCTCTTTTTATTGCCCTATTTGTTTATTTTTTATTAATTCCTACAGCAGCTTGTAGTATCTAGTATGCACTGCTGCTGCAAAACAACACATTTCATGACACACGTCAGTGATAAGAGCCTTGATTCTGATTCTGATTCTAAGTGCTGATTCAGAGCCACTCCAGTGTAGCAAATAACCATTGGGATAGCATCAACTCTCAGCAGCTTCCGCACGACAATGATTCAGATTTCTGAGTCTCTGGGGCTGGTTCTAGAGGAAGTAGGAACAATACAGGGCAGGAGGGCTGCACTTCATTGGGTCCAATATCTGTACTGACAGTTTGTAAGTGCTGTTGGAGAAGGTGGAACCAACTTGATTGAGAGAATGGAGGCCGACCAAAAAATATAATTCAACAAGTTGAGGGACAGTTGGGTGTCCTTTCTGCCTCAGGATCAGTCAGCTATGACATAGAAGCTGAAGGATGTGAAATTGTGGAAATCAAAATGCAAATCATTAACATATTTTTTGGGACTGCCCTGTTATCAAAGACTATTGGAGTGGGATACACAGTGCCCTACAAGACATATTTAAATGTGAAATACCCTTAGAGAGTAAGACCATATATTTTGGATATATACCTCAATAATGGTTGAAAAGAGATAAACATTTAATGAATATACTATTGGTGGCTGGTAAAAAGACTCTTACTAGGAAATGGTTATCAAAGGAGAGCCCAACTTTAAATGTATGGATGGAAATTACAATGGACATTTATAAAATGGAGAAGATAACAGCATCTGTTAATCATAAGCTGGAACAATTTGATTCATACTGGGAAAAATGGTTTAACTACATAATGCCTCATAGGCCTGATTTTATTCTCACTAATCAATGAATGTGTTGTAAAATAAAGATCACTCCCTACTTGTACATAGTTTTTTCCTTTTGCTTGTTTTTTCCTTCCACTCTTTTCTATAAGTGTATACCTCAGATAAATACTATGTGGAGATGTGTGACATATATGATTATATGAAATATATGTACAATGTCTGAAATACATCCTTTGGAAATGTTTGTTTGATGATGAATTTCAATAAAAAATAAATTACAAAAAAAAAGCTGAAGGATGTCCACCTGTTGAGGGTAGGGTTAAAGGAATAATTGAAGTAGCTTATTGGATCAACTTGAGAATGTCAAATGCCAACTTAGAACACTTTGTCCACTATGGAACTTTTCTGCAATCTTTAATCAGCATTAGCGAACCCTCTACATGGTCACTGAATCACAAGTCCTGGTCCAACTACACAGATACCATGACCAAGAAAGTGCACCAGTGCCTGTGCCTGTTCAGGTGGCTAAAGAAGTTCAACATGTCCCAGTTGACCCTCACTGATTTTTATAGAAGCACTCATAGAAAGCATCCTATCCAGATGCATCTGGGCTTGGTATGGCAACTGGTTTGCAAAAAACTTCAAGGAACAGCAGATTTGTGGGCACAGCTCAACATATCATGGAAACTAGCCTTCCCTCAAGGACTCTGTCTATACTTCTCATTGCCTCAGTAAAAAATAGGCAGCATAATCAAAGACCCCTCCTACTCTTTATGTTGTCTCCTCTACACTCTACCCATTCTGCTATCAGGTAGAGGATACCTATTTCCTGAAAGTATATACTACCAGGCACAAAGATCAGTTCTATCCTGCCGTTAGAAGACTATTGAATGAAGGTGGACTCGATCTCACAATCTATCTCATGACCTTGCACCTTATTGTCTGCCTTCACTGCACTTTTCCTGTGACTGTCACACTTTATTCTGCATTCTGTTATTGTTTTCTCCTTCTACTACCTTGATGTACTGATGAGATGACATGATCTGTACGGATTGCATACAAAATAAAGATTTTCACTGTATCATTGTAATGAGACAAAGCAATTTACTTCTTTACCTGGAAATGGAACAGAAAAAAAGTAATTTCATGAAAAAGGATCAGTGCTTTCCTAGTGTATATGACAAATAAACTCATGTCGGGCTTCCAGCCGGGTACAAATATCAACTTCAAACAATGTTTCAATGACAAACTCAAGCACTAGATCCTTTTTCAAGAAATTTCATGGTTCATCCTGAAAACTCAAATAACTGTTCACCATGATCCAGCCATCATGTTGTTTTATTCCTCTGTAGGGAGAATAGGGATGAACAACTGGTCTTTCTGGAGCAAGATTTCCAAACTGGACAAAATTTGAATTGTCATCTACAGAGCAAAGAGTCTCCACACATAACCTTTGTGGATTGAAGATTATGATGGTACCAGCTCACTAGCTCTTATTGGTAGCTCTGGTAAATCCAGGGGTACGTCTTCACTGTCCTCAACTCGAGAGCAGTGAATGGTGTTCACATCATGTTCATGTGCTTACATTCTGGAGAATTACAATACGACAGATACATTGACTGCCATTTGGTGAAGCTGGACATTAATTCCAGGTAAGAATATGTTCCTTTTGGAATACATGGACAGTGCTTCATTTGTGACCAACCTCTCTCTAGTGCACAGTCAGCAATGATGGGAAGAAGATAGAGCACATTGTTACCATTGTCTTCAAATAGGAATGACCTGGAACCCTTCCTCTGGTCTCTTGTGTTCATTATCCATCATAAACTGCCAACACAACACTGATCATCTCAATTTTTCCACTCTCTCTTCTCACCCTGGGCTACTCTCTTCTGTACTTCACTTGGGACCTATCCTGACATCATCATGAAACCTGGGTAGTGCTGTTCTAGTTTGGTGGACTGACCTCAAGCTTACAGAGGCTGAACATTAGCTCACAGACAGGTCCTCCTACCTCCCCACCAGAACAGCTATTTTCATTGGAGTTCCCAACACAGCCTCCATCCTGCACTCTACTTTCACCTCCTACCCCAGATCGATATGTAGGACTGTCCATAAATGTTTCAGCTTTCTCTTGACCCATTGATTGTGGACCTTTTTACACTGACTCCATTCTTTCTTGCTTGGCTCAGTCCCTTCCCATAGATACTTCTGATAATGTTCACCTCCGTAATTGTTTACAACTTCTTGGTCCCAAATAATTCTTTTTTTTTACCATGGATGTATAATATCTTCAAAACCTCTATTCCGCACCATGGGGATCTGAGGGTCCTTGCTGCTTCCTTGAACAGAGGCTTAACCAGTTCCATTCCACCAACACGCTCATTCACCTGCTTCTATTCACTATCCTCAAAATGTTTTCACTTTCTCCAGATCAGCTGTGTAGCTGTGGGAACTCACATGTTTCTGGGACAGGTGGGACATTCTTTATTTTAGCCTTTCTCAAATGCCATTTCCTCTACACCTTCTCATTCCTCAATGGTGCTACATCCTGAATTTATTCAGAACTCAAAAACTCCATTTCATTGCCAGTTACCACTCTCCTCTCACTGTCACCTGCCCCATCTCCGACTCTCCCCTTCCTTTTCTAGATCTCACAGTCTCCATCTCAAGGGGTTAGCCAGTGACTGAATCTATAACAAGCTAACAAATCACCCCAATGTGATGAAATAATCTGGAGGTGTGCAGAGACTCCTTATAAGGGCTGTCCAGTATGTACGGTCTACACGAATGCACAGGAGGCCCTTGATTATGTGAGATGGAAGAAGTTATCTAACAGAACTTGAGCATGTGTTATTGAGAATTATACCGGCTCCATGCTGCTGGACCAAAGTTGGAATAAACATAACATTTTACAGTTGGTGGGCTGTTACTAGTATGATGTCGCAGTGATGGAGCCCCAGCTGATATGGATAAAGGATCAAGGGTAATATATCCAAGTCCACAAAAGATGCAAATCTGTGTGCCTTTATGAATTATGGATACTAGAGGTTTCAGCAGAATGGAGCCAGGCTAAATGAATGAATGAAAAAAATGATAGAAGGTCACAGACTGAGAGCTCTGGTGGGATTTGGATCAATAGGTTGGTGTGTGTGCAATAGGCTGAATGATCCACTCTCCTGCTGTAAATTACGGTGAATCTGTGATATGGTTATAGTGCCTGTATGAGCAACCATCCCTTCTCATTCCACCATAAGGTACCTCTGCTTCTCAGGAGGCCTGTGGGAGTTACTTAGTCACAGTAAGCCACCTGATCTGGCACACTATGAGGAGAATGATGATTTATGTAGAACGTAGGGAGTCTGGGGACTGCAGTCCCATTGTTGCAAGGAGGTCAATGGAGACAATTAAATGTAGACAGACACCACATGAATAATTCAGGCATAATTTACTGACTTTAATCTTGCAATGCGGACCTTGTTTTCAGTTATGGAATGAACATCAATATTTTGGGTGAGGGTGGTACAAAGTGTGTAGTCGTGCGTAAATTGTTATAGAAATTAGCTCTTTATATTCCTTGAAAATGGGACTATTTAGTGCTTAAATTTCACTTTGAGGGAGGTGTTTTGCAGACTGAGTTCCTTTATTGAGCTGAACTTTGAGATGTTCTCCTGTATAATTTAACAGTTTTCAATCTGTCTGTTTGCTTTCACTGTTCCGGGTAATTAGGCCAAAATTTGTCAATCTCGTTAACAATTTGTTAGCTTTATAAACTACCTCAGGGAAATGAAGCAGATGATGCTCTAATGATTAGTAATAGAGTTAACATGATCAAACTTATTTACTAAGATGCTTTGTCTCACAAAGACCTTCCTGCTTCATTTTGATTGACATTAAATGGATGAAATTCCCTTTTATGCTTCAAATCCACAAACCAATTCCAGGGCAGGGGTTTTCCAAGTAGTGTGAGCACAGACAGACACTTCCCATTTTGTTACTACGTTAACATTGATGAGTTATCTTTTCTCATATCCAGATAACCTCTGCTAGTACTAGTGAACCTTATGTTAGTGGAGGTGGGGGGGATCAATATTTCATCCTCAACCATTATAAGATCATAAGATATAGGAGCAGAATTAGCTTATTCACCCCATTGAGTCTGCTCATAGCTGATTTTTTTTTCAACCCCATTCTCCTACAGTTTATAACACTTGACCCCTTTAGAAATCAAGAACCCATCACTTCTGCATTAAGTACACCCAATAATTTGGCCTCCATAGCTATTTGTGACAAAGATCTCTGCAGATTCACCACCTTCTAGCTAATTTAGATATGACTCCACATGTTGTACCACCCTCACCCAAAATATGGATGCTCCATTCTGTAACTGAAAATAATGTCTGCTTTGCAAGATCAAAGTCAGTAAATTATGCATCATCTCAGTTCTAAAGGGACGTAGCTTTATTCTGAGACTGCACTCTTGGATCCTAGACTGTGCTGTGAGTGGAAGCATTCTCTCCATGTCCTCACTATTCAGGCCTCTTCACCATCAGGGAGAAGACACATTCATTGGTTCTTTGAGTCTTGGCTTGCTACTGAGAAGAGCAAGGACAATGAAGGGTGGTGCATAGTGCAGGGGTGCCTGAAATTTGTCTCAGCCACCACTAACAAAGGCAGCAGATGTTCCAGGCGAAACTTGAGCCAAGAACAGGAATAATGTTGATCCCTTTTACACACTGCATAAACCAGGCAAGCATTACAGTCACATTTCAGGGGAAGCAGGAAGCAAAGTGTCCTCAAGAAGATTATAGCAGGAGTCTTGTGAATGACTACACAGTAAGAGCCCAAAGTATGGCCCTTTGGCTCAGCTTGTCCATGGTGAACAAAATGTCTATCCAAGCTCGTTCTATTTGCTTGCATGTGGCCCATATCACTCCAAACACATTTGATCCATGTACTTGTACAAATATCTTTTAAACCTAATCGTACCTGCCTCTACAGCTTCCTTTGGAGCCATTTCCTCATATCCTCTACCCTGTGAGTGAAAAGGTTTCCATCAGGAATCTTTCAAGTCTTGCTGCTCTTTCACCTTAAAGCTATGTCTTCCAGATTTAGACTCTTCTACTCTGAGAAAAAGACCATGATTATCCGCTTTTCTCTAAGCTCCTCTTGGCTTTAGATACCTTTATGAAGTTACTTCTTAGCCTCCTATGCTCCATGTCTATCCGGTTTCTAATTATAGTCAAGCACTCCAATACTGAAAGGTGAAAGACCCTTTGGACTGTTAACTTACTTCTTGCTCACGAATAGCAGAATGATCTCCAAGACATCATTGCTTGCAACATCTTGAAGAGCTTCGAACTTAGTTCACATGTGGAGGTTTAGGTAGCATCAATGGTCAGTCCCTTCCCACGGTGGAAATATCAAATACTATAGGCCATTGGTTTAAGGTGAGAGGGAGTAAGTTTAAAGAAAATATATGTGACAAGAGTTGGGTGTCTGGGACACTGGAATGCGCTATAAAGGGAAGTGATAGAAACTGGTATAATGGCTATGTTTAAGAGTCAGTCTGAGAGAGATATGAGCAGGCAGGGAATAGAGGAATATAGACCATGTGCAGGCAGATGAGATTAGTTACATTGGCACCATGGTTGGCCAAAGAGCCTGTTCCTGTGCTGTTCGATGTTTGTTCCATGTTTTGATCCCTTTCTTAATTCCCTCATAAAATCTATTCATGATAAGCTGCCTAAATGACAGTAATTAATCATCCATTGAGGGGTTGTGCTATTTTTCATTGGCTGTAGGAAGGTGATGGATCAGTGATTGGATAATGTGACTGCAATGGTCAGATATGGGCTCCAAGGGTATGTCCAACTTTATTGGAGATGTTGGACTACAGCCTGCTGCTTCTGGCCCTGTATGTCAAACGTTAGGTGTGGTGTTTAATACTGGGACAAAATATGGAACAGAGATGCCACACAATACCACAGGACACTGAAGTCTAATGGGGCTACACCAGAAGTTCTGACTGCAAAAGGCCCTGATCAACTGGATTTTAACAATAACCTGGAATCAAGCCCCAGCTGCAGCACAGACTGAATTCTTTGCCTGGTGATATTAAGGGACTGGTTGTTGTTATCCAGAGGCATTGGTTCAAATCCAGCAACAGAATTTGGTGAATTTATAAATTTGTTAAATTTAATAACTTTGGAACAAAACTAGAGTTGATAATGGTGACTGTGAAACTAATAAGTTGTCATGTAGTACCTGCGGGGAAGTCTGCTGTCCTTAATGTGGCTACATGTGCCCATAAACCTGTAGCAATGTGGTTAAACAATTGTCCTCCAAAAGAGCCATGGTCAAGAACAATTATGGATAGAATATGTAACATAGAATATGTTATACCTTCTATTCCTGTACAGAAGGAATAGGCCCTTCAGCCCACAATGCTATGCAAAACTAATTAAACTAATGACATCTAATGCCTTCCACCCCCACATGGTCCTTATCCGGCCATTCTCTGTAAATTCATGTGTCTTTCTAAGAGTCTGTACCCCCACATGGTTCTTATCCGTCCATTTTCTGCACATTCACGTGCCTAAGTAAGAGACCCTGGCCACACATGGTCCTTGTCCATCTATTCCCTGCATATTAATGCCCCCAGGTAGCAATTCTGAACAGCCTCTATTCTCTCTACCACTCCTGGCAGCACATTCCAGGAACTGACTATTCTGTGTAAAACAAAAATGCCCTGCAAGTCTCCTTTAAACCTTCCCCCTCTCATTTTAATGTATGCGCTCTAGAATGAGGCATTTTGACCCTGGGAAAGACACAGACTGCTTACTCTATAATGCCTTGAGTTGGGCAATAACTGACGGGTCTTCACAGCATCAAATCCTGAGAAAGAACGGGATGCTCGATGAACAGCAGTGATGTTTCAGAGTCACCTCCAGGGGAATAGCGTCGGCTGAAGGAGCATCTATGACTCTCCTGTCTAACTACTTTGCCACTAATGGTGGCTGATCTTCAAATCCAGAGGTTCCTCATAATGGTTTGTGCAAGATTATGTCCCTTGATAAGAAAGGCAGGTGATGAAAGGAAGTGGATAAGGGAAGAATGAGGTGGAAATGGGGAGAGGGAAGGAGATAGGGGCTCAGTGAGTTGAGTGTGTGGTGATAGGCAGGCGGAGTAGGAGAAAGTATCTGGGCTGGTGAGAGGTTGGTGGTGGGGAAATAAATTGGGAAGTGTGAGAAGACCTGAGTGGATCAGAGGAGAGAGAAAGGGAAAAAGAGGGTGTAGATTACCTCAGACTGGAGAATTCAATGTTCATGCTACCCAGGTAGAATATGAAGTTGTTCCTAGAGTTGCATTTGGCTTTTAGCTGGCAGTGGAGGTGTCCAAGGACTGACAGGTCATTGTGGGAGTCAGTACAAAAGGGTGAGGATGAGGTAGGTAGACCCAGATGAGGAGGAGTGATCTCCAAATAAGCAGGCATGTAGAATATGTCAAATAGTTTTGCTCTCCTTTTGGACACCCCTGTAGGCTTCGTTCTCAACAAGACAGATTTGGTTTGTACTGTTGATGTTCTGGTTGGGGGTAGATTTGTCCACATTAGTTTCAGGGAGGAAAGCACGCTCAATACATTTTCACTGCTTTGGTGGAACACGTGAAGACACCATCAGGACCAGGAGCAAGGTAAGGCAATATAGAGAAGAGTGCTGAAGGCACACTGCACCGTTAGAGATGCAGCATTGGTTGACACCGTAAACTGAGGTTCTTGTAAGAAGTCATAAAATTAACAGCAATAGAGTTGCCAAAGGAGGAGGGAATTCCCTGTTCTGTCCCAGAAAACTTTCCTCGCTCAGCAACAACAGAAATTTAAACTAAGAAATCTGATTATCTGGTCGCTATCAGTTTGCTACCTGTGAGATCTTGTGTTTATAAACTGGCTGCTCTTCTCCTATTGGAGTAGTGACTACACTATAACCATTTAAATACCGTGAGAGGTGTTTGTCAAATAGAAAAAGGCATAGCTTTAATGTGAAAAGGGGAAAGTTTAAAGGAGCTTTACAAGGAAAGTAGTAGGTGTTATGAACATGCTTCCGGGGAGGAGGTAGAATCAGATATGATGACAATGCTTCAGAGGCAATTCAACAGCACATGAGCAAGTGGCATGTGTCAAATGATCACCAGTTGAACCAAGCGTATTGTACCTTGTTTAAGAGGCATTTAGGCAGGCAAGGAATGGAGGGATGTAAACCATGTGCAGGCAGATGGGATGAGATTAAATTGGTAACGGCCAGTACAAACATCATGGGCCGAAGGGAGCCTAGAACATAGAACACCGTGACACGGAAATGTGCCAAACTAACTACATGCCAAAGTAAACTAATCCCTCCCCTCTTGCTTCCACAATGTCCATGTTCCTGCATTCTCTGCACACTCATGTGCCTATTTAAGAGCCTCTAAATGCCTCTGTTGTATTTGCCACCACCGCCACCTCTGGCACCCTCCGCTGTTCAAAGTTCAAAGTAAGTCTATTTTCAGAATACATATATGTCATCATATACAACCCAGAGATTCATTTTCTCACGGGCGTGCTCAGAATGGTAACTATAACAGGATCAATTCGGCTGAGCACAGATAAATAGCCAAGTTAAAGGCTCATCAGGCCAGTGCTTATGCCGGTTTCCGTGGCGTGAAGCGATTGAGAGTATGAGACTCCACCCCCCTGGATAGGACGCCAGTCTATCGCGAGGTTAACCCCAGCAATTTGCCGGTACCCACTTTCAGCTGGGTGGACTGGAGCAATGTGTGGTTAAGTGCCTTGCTCGAGGACACAACACGTTGTCTCGGCTGGGGCTCGAACTCACAACCTTCAGATCGCTAGTCCAACGCTTTAACCACTTGGCCACACGCCACACAGCCAAGAATTGACTTGACGTTTTAATCCAGTGAATCGGATGTGGCAGTTTCCTTTTCCTGCTTCAGCACTCCATCTACTTGCTATGCCTTTGTTTAGTTCCAGCTGTAGTTTTGAAGGATGAATGCAGTGTAATAGTCCACCTTGCTGGTTCGGGAAGGGGAGGGGAGCTGGCCTGGGATTGGCTAATAATTATAACAGTGTATTTTTACCACTTAGCTGTGCCATCATTATCATCATGTGCCTGAAAAGGGAGATGTCATTTATGGGCCAGGTGCTCCAGAACTGCAATATTATTAAAAATTCTACTTGACTGAATGGCTGGTATTAAGGAACTGTGAACAGTTTCTTTCTTCTATGCCAAGTATATTTCCCCAGAGTGCTGTACCAATGAAACTTGTAACATTCTATCGATGTTACCAATTTAGAACATTGTCCCACTTGTCTGTTGTCCTGCTGCCTTTGCATAAGGGAGGAATTATTTTTAATTAACACTTAAATTGTCATAGGCGCAAATGAGGAAGGGACAGGAACACAGATCAGGGGTCTGGACCAGGTAAAAAACTATTGTACTCTTCCCAAGCCAGCCCCTTGCTCGGGCAGCTGGCTTCAGCAAAATCAGCTGGAAGAAGATGAAGGTTATCTTTTTCTGATGAGCCATATTAAAAAGGTCTGGCCAAGTGATCTTGCACAGCTCATCCAGAATGTTAGTGTGAAGGAATTTGTGGCTGGAAAGTCGGCACTCTCTGGGAGTTTGTGGAGAGAGGCCAGGCAGCAGGGGGTTGAGATTGGCAAGGAATATTTGATCTGGCACTTCTATGAGAGAGTAAAGCACCTTGGAGGGGAATGAGGAGGAGGAGGGACGAGGGCTGATGGCCTTTTGCTGCACAGCTCTTGGCTGGGTTAAATCAGGGAAGGGAAGGAGAAGAGAGGAGGGAAGGTGGAGGGAGGAGTGGAGAGGTGGAGAGGGGAGGAGTAAAGTGGGAAGAGGGGAATGGGGAGGGAAGGAGAGACAGAAAGGAGACCAGGGAGGAGAGAATTTACAGAGAGGGGTAGAAGGAGGAGAGGAGACAACTGAGATGTGTGACAGAAACATGGAGATTGCCCAGGGAGGGGTAAAAGTGGAGGGTGAGAGTGGAGAGGTGAGCGAGGGCGTAAGGGAAGAGAGCAGTGAGAGTGAGGTAGTGAAAATGGAGAGGCGAGAGGGAGTGAGGGAAGAGAGCAGTGACAGTAGGGTAGTGAATGTACAGGTGAGAGATAGGACGAGAGAAGAGAGCGGTGAGAGTAGGGTAGTGAGTTGAGTAATGGGAGAAGAGGAATTAGAGAGGAGGGTTGACAGAAAGTTTGAGTGATAGAGGGGATGGGTGATATAGAGATGGGCAAAAGTGGAAGGGAGAAGTTTGGAGAAGTGAGATAAGAGAAAGGAGGGGTGAGAGAGGGGAGAGGTGGGTGACGGAGGATAGATGAGATGGAGAGAAAATGAGGATTATTCTGTACAAATAACATCAGAATGCAGATCTTCAGGAAATGTAGTGCACAACTGAGTCTGGGAGGATGGTGATAAGACTGAGGAGGGACAGTGATACTGAAGGAGCAATGATAGTTTTCCAGATCACTATGCCAACCAGATCTGTGGAAGGAGAAAACAAGATAACATTTTATGTTGAAGACTCTTAAACCTTTTAAATGTGTTCCTCTTCCCACAGATGCTGCCTGACCTGCTGAGAATTTCCTAGGCTTTTCTGTTTTTAATTCAGATTTCCAACATCTGCAGTTTTTTGATTTTCATATTTCTAACTCTGTAGGGGTTGTTCTCATCCAGCCATTATCCTGGTGTGGGAAGTTGGGGATTCAGAAACTAGAGTGGACTTGGTGAGTGACTGCTGTGAACTTTGTAGATGGTAAATGGCTGTTTCCAATGTTTCCTTCAATTGTCATTAACCAAAGAAAGCAATGGAAATAACTAGCACCACACAATATTCTGAAGGAACTCAGTGGGTAAGACAGAGTCTGTGGAGAGAAATGGACAATGTTTCAGCTAAAGACCCTGGAAAGAATGAAGAGAAACAGTGAGTATAAAAATGTAGAGAAAAGGAGTCGAACAAGGCTGGTGTGTGATAGATGGATCCAGGTAAGGGAAAGAGAATAATTGAGGGATGGTAGGAATGACACCAGAAGCTGGAAGGGATGGGTGGAAGTGACAAAGGACTAAAGCTGATGGAAACTGATCGGAAGCAATGGTGGAGAACAGAATAAAATGAAGGAGGTGAGGAGAAGAGCCAGTGGGAGGGGGTTTCAGATAGACAGGGTCATGGAGGAGAAATAGATGGGGATGGGTGCCAGTGGGGACCCGCTGATTTGTCAGAGCACAAAGAAGCCTGCCTGCTTCAATCAGACCAATTGGCTGTTCCCAGTGTGAAGTGAGTCTGTTCCCTTAGCTGCCCTTAACTAAATAAAACCATGTTGTAAAGTACTTTATATAAGGGATCATCTGAATTATTTGGAAATATTTGATGGTTAAAGTTCCCCCAGCTAGATGGATAAAGACAGCAAGATCAGGGGAACACCACTGCCTGTAAGTTCCACTCTCAGGGTGGAAGAACAACACTTCATAATCTATCAAGGTAGCCTCTAACCTGAAGGTATGAACATCTGGTAACTTCTACCCCTCCCTCTTCCCTCTTCTTCCATTCCTTACTCTGGCTCCCCTCTTACCTCTTCTCTTCTCATCTGCCTATTACCTCCACCTGGGGACCCTCCTCCTTCCCTTTCTCCCATGGTCCTCTCTCCTCTCCTATAAGATTCCTTCTTCTTTAGCCCTTTACCTTTCCCACCTACCATCTTGCAGCTTCTCAATGTCCACCCCCTACTCACCTGGCTTCATCTATCGTCTTCCAGCTTGTACTCCTTCCCCTCCCCCCACCTAATTATGGCTTCTTCCCCCTATCTTTCCAGTCCCGATGAAGGGTCTTGGCCCAAAACGTGGACTGTTTATTCCTTTCCTTAGATGCTGCCTGACCTCCACCACTTAGTGCATGTTGCTCTGGATTCCCAGCATCTGCAGAACTTGTGCTTGTGCTTTGTGCTTTGGAAATATATCGATGCTCCTTCACCATCACTGGACTTGAAAAACAGCATTTTTTGAGATATATCCACATCTCAGGAACAGCATCTATCCATAAAGGCAGATCGCCACTGTCTTCTCAGAGGCAACTAGGAATGGGCAATTAAATGCTGGCTCAGCTTGCAACGCCCTCATCCATTGAATGAATGAAAAGAAAACTCCTGGCACAGTTATGGTTGACCTCCAATAAACATAATCACCTTTCTTTGTGAGGGAGGATTCCAATCAGCGAATGGATTCCCCTTGATGACGATTAGATTCTGTTTTGCCAGGGTGTCTTGATGCCGTATTTGGCCAAATGATTCCTCGATGTTAAGGCCAGTCATCACACCTCACTTTGGAATGCATCTCTCTTCAGCCCATGTTTGGACCAAGGCTCTGCGAGTGAGCAGGACATTGATGCATAAGTTGTTGTTGAACCAGTGTCAACGCTGGCGACATTTTCCATCACTTTGAGCAGAGACTGACTGAGCCATAATAAGCCAGACTGGTTTTGTGCCTGCCGCCAACAGAACAGCTCAAATCTCTGCAGTCACCTCTCAAAATAACTCAAAAGTGGTAACTCCTATCACTCTTGGGGGTTCCTGGAAGCAATGTTTTGTGGAAGTCATCAGGCTGATGGAGTAGCTTTTATATTAAGGAACGACCTATCCCATCTCTCCTCAGTTAAAATATTTAGAGGCTGTTGGAATCTGGAACTTACTGCTGGAGAAGGAGACTCACAGCAATCTAGACAAACACGACCTGCTAAACAAAGTAAGCTACTTTCCAAGTACTGGTGAGTGGGTTTAGTCTGTATAGGTACTTGAGGGTTGCTATAGTAATGGCTAGCCAAAGGGGCTAAATCTGTGCTGTTTGCCTCTACAATATGAATATCTGCAGCACATTTGACAATATTCTTTTAACATTTCAAACTTTGTACAGTAATGAGTAAAGACTGGAGCATATGAACATGATTTGGGTAGATGTTAAACTGCAAAATTTTATTAAAAAATTTGTTTGGAAATGATTGCAGGCTGCACAATTTTTGAAGATGATGACACCTTTGAAGATGGACTATACTGCTTGACTGAGGGTGCTGAAAGTAGCGTCATATTGAGAGAAGGACGAGATTAAATGCTGGAAATTTTACTGCGGAATTACTGCAGTCCTTTTTCTTCCATTGCATTCATTTTCCTGCTACCTAGCAAATGTGCTTTGAAACATCAAAGTCTGTTGTGTCTAGCTGTTGTAATGGATTGTGACGTTAAAACATTGCTCATACACTAAGAACAGGTCAGAGGAGAGAAGACCGGTTAAAACTACAGCTTCACCAACTGCCTCAGGTTCCATGCACCGCTTGCAACAGGCCCTCAATGTTAAACACACATTGTGGCTCAATCTAGGCATAGAAGGATCCCATGAATTTTGCGAAAGGAGATGATGTTTGAAGGAGGGATGCTGGCTGAGTAAGACTGGAGAGGTTTAGCATAAAGCTGGGTGGGAGCCCCCGTTGTTGGGGTTGAGGAGTGTCTGGTGGGCTGCTGTTGCCTGTGTGCAGGCAAGTTAATTGTGTATCTGGAGAGCTCCTGCTCTTTGCACAGAGTGCTCTTATCTGACAAAAACATGAAAAAGGTCTGAAGTTCTCAAACAGAAGCACATAGAGCTAGCGTCTGCCCCAGTGGAACAATTTACCTTTTGAACAGGTCCAAGATATTAATTAAGATAAATCTACCTCAATTTTGAAAGGCTCCATCATGTAATTTATCAAAATTATGCTAATTATTTCTGTAGGGCAGCAAAATTATTACCTCGTAGTTGTCTGATTTGTATTAATATTCATAATTTTATAATTCAGTATCTGAGTCCATCTGTTGAGGGAGTGGTTCTACCTTTCTCTCCCACTCACCCCCAATCCGCCTCTCCTTATAGACAATGTTCCAGATTGCAGACTAGCTTCCATTTGTGCCTCAGTCCCAGAAGAGGCTGGGGTGGACTTGTGCTGTGACACTATTTTTAACTTCTCTTTGCTTTGTTAAGTTCACCCAATACAGTTTAGCAGCTGAAGTAAGACAGTGTTTCCCTTCCTCTCCACACTCCTCACTTCCCTGCTTCTTTCCCCTCCGCATTCTGTTTACTTGCTGACAGAGGAAGGAGGACTTTTTGTTTCAGTCCTTTCTATTTGTTACATCACCGCCTGCACGCTGCAGGTGAACACAGCTGAATTGACATTTTCCACACTTCATGATTTTTACACTGTAATTTGACATAATTAATGCCTGCATTACTGCTGATAATTTAGCTAGTTAATTAAACTCTAAGGAGATAATTAAGAAGAGGTTACTGCTTGGATTGCTAATTGTTTTTGTCATTATTTTTGGGACTGGCAGCTGCAGGCTGAGTCATATCGTTCATCAGGTGATAGGTCACATGTCAGGGAGACACATGGAGGGGGAGGGAAGGAGAGAGAAACTCTGGAGAATATGCTCAGATGCTCTAAGTTAGTATATATGTACAGTATTTATTACTCTTCAGATTGGGGATAAACCGTGTACTGCATGCAGCTGTATCAATGCTTCTCAGAAACAACTTAAAATAATTTTTGAGGTCCGTTCGCATTTGGCGCTTCACTCACTCTTGCATCCAGGATCAGATCAGAGATGAGATATGGGATGGGAGATGAGTTATGACTGGACAGTGCGGTATGAAAGGGGAAGTAATTTTCACTGGGTAAATGGTTGGTTGAGGGGAGGAGCAATACTGTGGGTGGAGATATGGTCCAGACAGACAACCCAAGATATGGGTTGGGGACCTGCACTTGCCAGGAAGGTGTGACCTTTGGTAGGGTTAGTGATGGGAGGGAGATACAGTTTGAACACTGGAATAAGGGATAGAGATGAGATATGGTTAGAACTAGGGTGTGGCTGAGGCAATAGCATAAGGGATAGACAAGGAGATAGGGTGCAATTAAGAGAGACGGGAGAAAGAGCATGCAAAAAGGAAGATAAATGGGATGGCAGGGATCATTGGGTGCTGGAACATGGCCAGGAAGATATATGAGATATATTTCAGTCATGTGTGGTATATGATGCATGGAATTGGTTTGATGCAGAGGGAGGTATATGCTGTCAGAAACAAGAACATGATTACATAATGTATTTAATATGTCAGCAATATTTGAGTAAGATTGTAAATATTCTCTTTGATTAAGCATTCTTTATTTGTTTACATAATTCACTTTGGGTTATATGTAAGAAGTACGTGAATGGCATACGTCATTATGTTACTGTGTCACTTGTGAGCGCGGCCCGAAAGGAAAACTAAGTAGACAAGTTCATCCTGACTCCTGTGTTTTTCTTTGATTAGTTTCTGGAGATACAAAACATCACAATGGCGATAAGGAAGTTTTAAAATGAACCTGAGATGACTACCTACCAGTTGAAAAATTGAGGTGTAGCATGTTCTTCTTCAGATTGGGAGAGAGAGATAAATGTTCAAGTTTAAAAAACACAGCATGTTTTTCTTTGGAAGGGAAGGGAGATGTTTGAGTTAAGAAATGGCAGAAAATGGATGAAGTTAACAAATGACGAATATGGCCCCAGGTTCATAAAAAGTGAGTACTGCATGATAACAATAATAAATTTTAAAAAAGCAGAAATGGCTGCCTACATCTGAAAGATGGATGTGTTCAATTGCATAACAGATAACTGGATGATGTGTATTGAAGGAATTGAGTAGTATTTTGAAGCAAATGAAATAACTGATGAAAAACAAATGCTAGTGTTGCTGAATACAATAGAGGGTAAAGCATACCGTTTGTTTTAGAAGTTTAACCTCTCCAATCTAACCAGCCAAAGTGAGCTTTGCTGATACTGTGAAAGTGATAGCAGGAACATTTAGAACTGAAACCATTGTTGATTGCAGAATGTTTTAGGTTTCCTAAGCAGAATCAAAAGGAAGGGGAGTACGTATCAGCTTACATGGTTGAATTGAAGAAATTGTCTGAGCATTGTCATTTCAATGATGGGTTTAATCATCGAAACCCATGAGTCTTAAAAGAAAACAGTCAAAAATGACCCCTAACTGAAGCACAACTCATATCTAAAAGAGCAGTTAAAATCGCTGTATCGGTGGAAACAGCAAGCAGAGTCACACTTGAGTTGCAATGTTTAAACAGAACCCTGCCTGGCTAAAAAAAATTGTATTACTATTGTGGCAGGGTCTCACATACATCAGATTAATGCAGGTTTAAAGGTGAAACTTATAGGAAACGCAACAAAGTAGGACACATATAAAAAGCATGTCAGTAAAACAAAAAATAAATAGACTGCACAGAGTAGAGAAAAAGCTAAAAAGTCAAGTTTCAGTTTTGAAAAGAACACTAATCTGCATGCTGTTGATGAAAAATCTGATGATGATGAGAGTGACACAGACTGAGTAGATTTGAGAGTTAAAATGTGAAAACTAACAATAGACAAGCAATATGGGTTATTCCAGAAGTAAACGGTAGATTAATTAAAATGGAATTGGACACTGGCTTGGCTGTTTCAGTCATTCCACAAAATGAGTTTAAATGGTATTTCAAAGATACTGAACTGAAGCCTGCAGATATCCAACTAAGAACATTATACTGGACAAAAATTAACTCCTATGGGAATGACCTCTGTAACAGTGAAATACAACAACCAACAAGCCACATTGAGCTTATATATATTAAAAGCAGGAGGGCCAGCATTGTAGGGACATGATTGGCTGAGACAACCACAACCTGATTGCAGATCCAGCCACCATTTGTATGCCACATCCCCTGCGATAGAGTGAAATGAAAGTGACTTAAGAAAGGCACTGAATGATGCCACAGCTGGGTTCCGGGATGGTATTGGAAAACCAAAACATATCAATGGTAAAATGTTGTTAAATGAAAATGCCTCTCCCATGGTTTACAAAGCCTGTCCCATTCCTCATACCACCCATGATAAAGTAGCCAATGAGCTAGATTGCGTGAAGGTTGAATTCTTTCCAAGGTTGACTGGAGGGCCCATGGGCAATGCCAGTGGTCTCAGTAGCCAAGAATAATGGGCCTGCCAGGATCTGTGGAGATCTTAAGGTCACCATCAACCCAGTACGGAAAGTAGATCAATACCCTCTGCCTAGGGCAGAGGATATTTTTGCAAATCTTTCTGGAGGGAAGCACTTCAAGCGCAGTATACTTCACTGAGGTCCCCCTATGGATAGAGATGGTCAAAGAGTCCAAAGTATTTCTCATCATAAACATTTACAAAGAACTTTATTGCTATAATAGGTTTATCTTTGGTGTAGCATTGGCACCTGCAATCTAGCAGAAAGCTATCGACCTGATGCTTTGAGGCTGCCCAGGCACTCAGTGTTACCGGGGTGACATCATTGTTACTGGTGAGGAAGACAAGGAACATCTCCAAAATCTCAAAACAGTGTTAAAAAGATTTGAAGGTTATGGTCTCAGAGCATGATGCGACAAGTGTGAATTCTTTAAACTAAGCATCACTTAAAAACGCACAAGGATTGCACAAGAGCGCTGAAAATATTCAAGCAGTGGTGAATCCTCCAAGGCCAAAGGATGTGTCATAGTTGTGGCCCTTTTTAGGATTTCTCAATTATTATAACAGGTTCCTGCCAGTTCTGGCTATTATGCTCCTCCCCTTGAACTCATTACTACAGATGGGAAGAAATGACAAGGGACAAAGCAGTGTGAAGTGGTTTTCTAAAAGGCAAAGGGAATAGTGATGCCAGACACTGTACTCACATATTATGATCCACATCTTCCAATGAAGCTTGACTGTGATGCCTCACCTTATGATATAGGTGCAGTCAAGTCACAGGTGGATGATGGAATTGTCTCCCCCATAGCCTTTGCATCATGTTCCCTTACTGTTGCAGAGAAAAACTAAGTTACAGATTAACAGAGAGACTTTGAATCTGGTTTGGGTGCAAAACATTTCAACCAGTACCCTCATTACTGATCATCAACAATTGGTGTATATTTTCAATCTACGGAAGAGTGCTCCACTAACAGCAGCAGTATGAATGTAGAGATGGGCTCTGTTCCATGGAGGACACAATTACAAGATTAAATTTAAGAGGACAACTAATAATGGAAATACTGATGGATTGTCCTGCTTACCCTTGGAAAAGGAAATACCTGGAAAATTTACAGATGTGGATACTCCTCTTGACATATTCTTCCTAACACAAGCTACATGCTAGTCATCCAGGTGTGGTCAAAGTGAAAGCGTTGACTTGAAGTTTTGTCTGGTGGCCTGGGATAGATCAGCAGATTGAGCAGCTTGTCATGCACTGTATGGGATGTCAACACATCCAGAAGATGCCAAGTTATGAAGAAAACATCCAGCCAAGATAGTGCCTTGGTCGATATCTTCTAGATAGTTCACAAAAATGTCTTTTTTTTTTAACTTCTTTGGTGTCTGTTGTCACCTTAAATATGTTTCTGGGGCTGCTAGAGCCTGTGATATACAGTTTGGAGATCATTTGAGTGATCCAGCGCTTTGCTGTCTCTGAGAAGATTCCGCAAAGCAAGCAGGTACTCGAATGGCCTCAATGTGGAGGACTCTGTGAGCAGCCTATTGCTGTGTGACTCAGTGTGACAGGCAGATAGGCCTCTCTGCCTCGTGTGGTGTCCCTCTCATTCAATGGATGTCAGTGATATTACAGGATGGTATCGTGTTTCTGCGTTTATGATTGGACTATTGTGCCTATGGTCTGTGGACTTTTTCAGACTTACGATTTTTATATTCAGTGATTTATATCACCTGTTCCTTTTCTGTTTTGTTGTGCAAGGGGAGGGTGTTTGGGGGTTGATGTTTTGTTAATTTTTTGTGTGGGGGAGAGGTTGTTTTTTGGGGGATCCGTATTCCTGTTCTGTTTTGTGTTGGGTGGGAGGTTTTGGGGAGGGGTTGGTGATCGGGATACCATTCTTTTTTGTGCCGGGGGGTGTTGATGTTTCTCCCTGAATGACTTTCATGTTCTTCTTTGTTTTGTGGCTATCTGGAGAAGACAAATTTCAGAGTTGTACATGAATACATGCTTTGATTATAAATTAACCTTTGAACCTTTGAGATGTTAGACCAAGCTCAATGTGGGTTCTGCTGTGACCTCAGTTTGGGCAACAGAAATTACAAGGGGTGCAGCAGCCACACCTAATCCCCATCACTTCTGGGAAGTTCAGTGTCAAGGAAATGGAATTTATAAGGCAAAAGATTGCTAAAGTATTTGCCAAAATCAGATCTTCTCATCCCTGCTCCTCAATGGGAATAAAAACAGCAGGCCATTCAGCCCATTGTGACTGTCCCATCATTCAATGAAATCACAGCTGATCTTTTACCTTCAATAACTCCATTCTCCTCCATTTATTTAATATTCAAAAAGTTATCAGTCTCTGTCTTGAACTTAGTTATTAAAACTCCATGATCCTTTTAGATAGAAAATTCAAAATATCCACTGCCCTCTGGGTGAAATCTTTTTTTCTCAATTATCTTTAACAGCTGACCTCCTTCATCCGAGACAACAATCATTGGTTCTGGAAATCTTAGCCAGAAAAATACTGTGCCTGCATCTACCCAGCCAAACCCCATAAGAAATTATGGCAATGACCTCTAGTTCATCTAAACTTTGGATATTAAGCCCAGTCTCCTTAATCATTCCTCATAGGACAAACTCACCATCTCCAGAATCAATGTGATCAATCTCCATAACCCTCCCTCTACTGTGGGTATACCTCTAAGTTAGAAGTCCTGAACTATGCATGATATTCATTGTGCAGGCTGGTCTGGGCTCTGTGTATTTGAAGAAGACATCTCCACTCTTTACTAAGGGTAAAGGATGACGTTATTTATAAAGTACAGCAGTGAAATTCTTTGTCAATATTTTTATTTCATTCTTGACCAGATGGTCTTGACATCATCACAGTTCCATTGTGGGATCTTGCCATAATTGGTTGCTGTGTTTCCTTCTTTACAATAGAGACTGCCTTTCAATGGTACTTCATTAGATGTAAGAAGCTTTGGAATGCCCTGAGGTTAGGAAAGATGTGACATTAATGCAATTTTTTTCTTTTGTATTTAGTAATTGGGATTGATTTTTATCAGATCCTAGCATCTGTGTCCAAGACTGGATTTGTACTCCAGTGGATTGCTGGTAATGGGATAAGGATTTACTCAGAATAGCTGGGATAGTCTTCACATCCTTGTACCATTGATGACACAGCTGATGCCATTTCAAAAACGTTCAATTGCCAGGCCTCGCTTGAAGAAGCCTTGTAAGACAAAGTCTTCCCCTCCCCACTTATATTTCTAATGTGTTAGTAATTAAATCATTGTTGTTCTGAACTCTTGACTTGAAAATTTTAATAAATGACAAAAAACCAGAATTCCTCATTCCAGAATGAATTATCGTAATTTGTAGTTGAGAGAATCAGAATCAGGTTTATTATCACTGTTAGATATGACATGGAATTCGTTTTGCACCAGCAGTGCAAAGACAGAAAATTGCCATAAAGTACAAATGAAATCAATTGTGCAAAGGAAAGGAGGTATAATGCAATGTTATTCATGGGTTCATGAACGGTTCAGAAATCTGATGATGGAGGGAAAAAAGCTGAACCATTGAGTAGTGATCTTCAGGCTCCTGTCCCTCCTCCTTGGTGGTATTAATGAGGGGAAGGCATGTCCCAGATGGTGGGGATCCTTAATGATATATTACTTTCTTGAGGTACTGGCTCTTGAAGCTGTCCTCAATGATGAGGAGGGTTGTGCCTGTGATGGAGTCTACTACCCTCTGAAGCCCCTTACGATCCAATGCATTAGAATCTTGATACCAGACCATGATACAACCTGTCAGAATGCTTTGCACTGTACATATATAGAAATTTGCAAAAGTCTGGTGTCATAACAAATCCCCTCAAACTCTTAAGACGTAGAGCCACTGATGTGCCTTCTGTTTGATTTCATCTGAATCTTGAGCCCAGTACAGATCCTCAGATGTCAACACCCAGGAGGTTAAAGCTGCTCCCCCTTTTCCCACCTCTAAGTCCTCAGTGAGGACTGGTGTGTGTTCCCCACAAGACACCAAAATATCTTTCCCTTTTTCTTCACCTCTTTACAATATGAACTAAGCCCTACATACATTGACCCTGGGGAGTCAACTGGCTGTGATCATTTGAGGCATATCTTCTGATGACTGACTGAATACCTTTCCTCACTGCAGTACCTGTCTCAGTGATGCACCTGCTGGTGACTGACCAGGCCACACATCTCCACCACAGCCTTCTCATGGCTGAGAGTCTTGCCTTTAAGTAACTCCTTTTACCCATACACAACTGTAATTGCAACTTTCACTGGAACTGTGATTAATTTTCCCACTCTCCCTCCCTTACTGTCTTAATCAAACAAACAATTCTTTTCCTCTCTTTTGTGTCATCTGATTAATATACAGTAATTTTTAATGTTAGAAATTCATAAACCCTGGATTACATTTCATAATCAAACATAACTTCGAATATCTGCACTTCAAAAGCATTTCAGGTGGGACAGAGTATATAATGGAAAGACACATTTACAATGACCTTCGCTCTTCACCCCTTTTAGGTGGGATTTGAATTTTTGAAAATAACTTCCCAGTATAAACATGAGAAAGTCTGCAGATGCTGGAAATCCAAAGCAACACACACACAATGCTGGAGGAACTCAGCAGGTCAGACAGCATCTATGGAAATAAAGAAACAGTCGATAGTTTGGGCTGAGACACTTCTTCAGGACTGGAAAGGAAGGGGGAAGATGCCAGAATTAAAAGACAGTGGGTAGGAGAAGGAGGATAGCTGGAAGGTAATATGTGAAGCCAGGTGTGTGGGAAAGGTCAAGGGCTGGAGAAGAAAGAATCTGATAGGAGAGTAAAGTGGACCATAGGAGAAAGGGGAGGTGGAGGGAACCGATGGGGAAGTAACAGGCAAGTAACAAGAAGCAAAAGGTCAGAGTGTGGGGTGGTGGAATTTGTTTGTTGAAGGAGAAATTGATATTAATGCCATCAGGTTGGAGGCTATCCAGACAGAATATAAGGTGTAGCGGTCATGGACTGATACATTGGAACCAGGGTGGGATGGGAATTAAGATGTTTGGCCACCGGGGGTCCCGCTTGTGGCGGATGGTTCCGAGGTGCTTGACGAAACAGTTGCCCAATTTTCAACGGGTCTCACCAACGTAGGGGAGGCCAGATTGGGAGGACTGGGCACAATAGATGACTCCAGCAGGCTCTCAGGTGAAGTGTAGCCTCGTCCGGAAGGACTGTTTGGGGCCCTGACTGGAGGTGAGGGAGGAGGTGTACTTCCCAGCACCTGCTCTCTGTTCATACGGTTAGATTAGAATGAAATGCATAAGAATATAAACATGTGAGTCAGTCATCTTTCTAAAGGCTTTTAAATAACTCAGTAATTTTTGATTATTAGTATTTGTAAATGTGCTGACAAGAGAATTCAGAAAAAAAAGAATCTATTTTACTACAGTACTGTTAATACTCAACCTCAATAAACTGTTGAAAATCAGGGGCCAGACAAGACATGGTAAAACTACAAATATGATCCCTTTTCCTCTCTCTTTCTTTCTCACCCTGTCTCACATTTCATTCTCTTTTCCTATCCTTCTCTCTTTTTCTCTCATTCACCCTTTGCCTCTCTCTCTCTCTCTCTCTCCCCCCCCCTCTCCATTTATATCACTCTCTCTTTCTCCCTTATGTTGATACATGCTGCAGGTATTTGTACCTTCTGCCCAATGGAGATGGTAGAAGAATAAATGACCAGGATGGGATGGGTCCTGACTGCTTTCCCAAGTCAATGGGAAGCATAGAAGGAGTCAAAGGAGAGAAGGCTGGTTTGCATGATGAACCGGGCTGCGTTCACAACACTCAGCAGTTTCTTGAACTCTAGAGGCAAAACAGTTGCTCAAGCATCTGGACAGGATGTTTTCCGTGGTACATGTATAACATTATCAGGAGCACACCAGTTTCCTTGGGCTTCTTAATTAAAGCCCTGTGTATCATATTAATTCCATATTACTTTGTTCTGTTTCTCTGTGATATCCTGGTACCTATTTCACTACCAAGTAAGTATGTATGTTGGCTGTCCTGCTTCCCGTAGAAGCATAAGGACATAAGGAGTGGCCACCTGGCAGGTCAAGCCCGCTCTGCCATGAGACCATAAGACTTAGAAGCAGAACTAGGCCACTCAACCCATTGAGTCTGCTCTGATGTTTGATTATGGTTGATCTATTAACACTCTCTGCTGCATTCTCCTGCCTCCTCTCAGTAACCTTTAAAACCATCAACCTCCAATTAAGAACCTATCAACCTCCGCTTTAAATACACCAAATAACTTGACCTCCACAGCCAGCTTGGCAATGAATTCCACGGATTCACCACCATCTGGCTAAAGAAATTCCTCCTCATCTCTTTTCTAAAGGGATGTCTTCCTATTTTGAGGCTGTGTGCTCTGGTCCTAAGACTTCCCCCTTTATAAGAACTATCATCTCCACGTCCACTCTATATAGGCTTTTCAATATTCAAAAGGTTTCAGTGAGAACACCCCTCATTCTCTAAATTCCAGCAAGTACAGGCTCAGAGCCATCAAAAGCTCCTTGTACATTGACCATTTCATTCCAGGGTATATTCTCATTAGCCAGCATATCCTTTCTTAGATGAGGGGCCTTAAACTGCTCACAATGCTCCTAGTGTTGCCTGAACAATGCCTTTTGAAGACTCAGCACTACAGTCTTGCTTTTATATTCTAGTCATCTCAAAATGAATGATAACATTGCATTTGCTTTCCTTTCCACCAACACAACCTGTAGGTTAACCATAAGGATTCTGCTCAAGTCCCTTTGCACCTCTGATTTATGAAGGTTCTTCCCATTAAAAGATATTCCTTCCATGAATATGCATGACCATACACTTCCTCACACTATATGCCATCTGCCACTTCTTTGTCCATTCTCCTGATCTGTCTGTGTCCTTTTGGAGACTCCCTGCTTCCTTAACACTATCTGCCTCTCTTCCCAGTAGTACCTCTTTGAATATTGATGCTACGTCCCCTAGCTCTAGTCTCAGCTACCAGTCGAAACAAGGTTCCTGCCTCTCTCGTTCTCATACTAGAATTTGCATTTTGGAAAAAGGTATACCTGGCTGTGAAACAATTTGGGCCATGATCAGATGTGAAAGTGGCTATATAAATGCAAACTAATTTTGTTCTTGAGGAATGAATTGGCACAAGCAAAGTGGGACATTGCAAAGCTGGGCAATTTAATCTCCCACCATTAACTGCGAGCAAATTGCTGATACTCATCATTTTGGATTGTTAAAATTTATTCAGTAATAGATAAATTAATTAAAAATCTTTAAAAGAAATTATCAGAAAGAACCTGCAATTATTATCGTGGTCCCAGTTGCCCCAAAACTCAATTAATCACATCCATTCAGTAAATGGTTCAGAAACTATTCATTTAGTGTGGCCTGTGCAACAGTAAAGAGGGAAAACCTTACACAAACCTCAGCCTAGGTTGTCAGGTTGTCAGGCACTGACAGACCTGTAAACACAATCAGAGTAGTCACAAGCCTCTCGTACACCAACTTGCAGGTTTCTATTTCATTCTGCGGATGTGAGCACTGCCATCGAAACCAACATCTCCTCCTCACCTTATGGTGGTGCTCAGCTGTCCTTTCAAACCACAGTCGACCATCAAGGCTGCTATAACGGAAATCCCAGGATTTGGATACTGCAACGTGAAGGGAGCAATGACATATTCCTACCTGGATGGTGCCTTTCTTGAATCCGTACAACAACGGTCAACTCTGAAGATATTAACTTTAAAACTGAGACATGGAAATGAAATAACCCTGGTTGTAGATGAAAACACATGTTTTAAAAGAGGCAAACATCTCCAGAAACCCTTATAATCCAGTCAGATATATAATATGTGTAATGGATTGTCAAGATCGGAGGACACCTCAACCCAACCAAGAGTGTGTTTAAAGTTTGGGTGAGTTGACAAGTGAGAGGTACACACCATAACACTGTAAAGTACATAAAGCATATACGGTAGGGAAGAGGAAGAGTGGTCTGGTGTCATGAGATGGACTTTGAGGAGCAGCGGTGCCACCTTTCAATGATAGTTTGAGCCAATGCATCCTGACAGCTACTAAGAAAAGGTCCCATGGCACCATTTCAAAGAGAAGACTTGCTCAGAACCTAGGCTTCACTAACAGCTCAAATCCAACCACTTGGATCATTAATTGGATTGTCCCGTGGGATCGTGCTCTGTAAAATTTGACTACTGTGACTGAGGAGCTAAGCACTGTAGATGACAGACATCTGAAATAAAATGCGGAACTGCTGGAATTACTCAACAGGTCAGGCAGCATCTGAAGTGAGGCAGGCTTCATGTTTCAGGTTGGCGACTCTTAATCAAAAGAAATGGCATTTGGACCATTAACAGGTGATGCCTGACCTACATCATGTCAGTGCCACAAGTCAAAAGTATTTCTTTGGCTGTACAACACCTGGAGATCTTCAAAGGTGCCATGGTCATAGAGGTTTTTCCTTATATGCCATATCATTCTGTTTAAATGATTTAGGACACCATCCCATGCTTATATTACAACTACCAAGCATCAATTCCCAACCTAACGTCTAACTGCAGGCAACAATTGTTGCAACATAAAGCTACCAAATGCCTGCATGGCCACCATCCAGGGATGCAAACAGCTCTTTCAGTTGAGGCAGAGATTTATGTGCACCTCCTTCAACCTCATCTACTCCATTGAACGCTGTCAATGTGGCCTCTGTATCGGCGAGACCAGGCCCATGGATTCTGTGCCAAGCACCTTCACTCTATGTGTAAGGGGTTCTTGAGTTCCTGCCCTCCCCATTCCCACAGTGACCTGTCTGTGTTTAACCTCCTCCACAGGGCGGGTAAGGCCAAGCACAAACTAGAGAAACAGCACCTCATACTCCTCCTTGACAGTCCACATCCCTGTGGTGTCAACTCTGAATTCTCCAATTTCAGGTGACCTGCAGTCTCTTTCCTGCCATTCCTTTCTCTCTCCTCCTGGCCCTACCAGGTCCTCTTGCACAAATCCTTCTTTCTAACTCCACTCCCCTATGTCCCACCACTACCCTGCTATGCAGATTCTTCCCTCTCCCTTACCTGGCTCCATCTACCTATCAGTCACACACTCAACTTACTGCATCCCCTATCCCCTCCCCTCTTCACACAGTTCCCATCTGTATATCATCTCTTCCTCATCTGGTACCCCTAACTATTGTCCTTTCTTATCAGATTACTTAATCTGCAGCCCTCTGTTGTTTCCACCCATTACCTCACAGACTCTGTCATTATCTCCACCTCTCCCTCACCACCTGCTCCATCTGCCCAGTGGACCCTCCTCAGCTGGATCCACCTATCACTTGTCAACCTCTGCCTCAGCCCTCCCCCTTACTTCCTTAAACTTGCTATCACCTCTCAGATGCAGACTCTCAACCCAACTCACTGACTATTCCTTTGCCTCCACTGATGCTATCTGAACTGCTGAAGTCCTTCAGCAGCTTGCTTTTACTTATTGAGAAAAGTGTAGAAGATAGGAAGGTTTGGGAGAACACAACACATCTGAAGTCTAGCTACTGTTGTAAAGTACTAAAGGCACCAATGAAGAGATAAACATTGAAGGGATCTCTGCAGCGAAGGAGACACTTATCCAAAACAAATGGTTTGGGAGTGGCTTTGAAGAGATTTCCAAAGAGTAAGAGTCAGAGGGATGGGGCTAAGAGAATGTCTAATAAAATAAGGAATCAAATTGGAAATATTGGGATGAAATGTAAGGATGTCAAAGATCTGGAGTTGAATAAAGTCTAGATTACAGGTGGTCACAAGGTGGAGTGTTAGATGCGTTGTCCCAATCCCTGGGGTAGTGGACTTACTGTACCTTGCACTATGCCAAGGAGAAATCAATGCAAAACATGACATGGAAATATCTTCATACAAAAATTCAGAAAGGTTTTCACTATTGTTTGAGGACAAACTAGGGATGGATCATTAATGTGGCTTTTTTTGCAACCTAAGAAGTTTCTTTTATGAGAGCAAAGAAGAGGAAGCATAAGCAATAGAGAAAGAGAACTACAAATAAAGCATAAAAAGGAAGAGAGAATGGGAATAACAAAAAAAAGGGACCAAAGAGAAGCAAAAAAAGCCATTAAAGAAAGAAGAAAAGAATAGAACATAGGACATAAAACATTACAGTTTAGTACAGCCCCTTTGGCCCACACTGCTGTGCCAACCGTTCAAACCCCTCCATGATCAATCCAATCCTTCCCTCCTACATAGCCCTCCATTTTTCTATCATGTCTATTAAAAATGTTAGTTCTTTATTTACAATAACTAAGTGCAGTGAGGAATAGCAAGTAAAAAACGCAGTCCAGCACATGCAGAGACAGTCAAGTTAAAATGAAGATAGTAAGAAGAAGAATTCAGTGTTCATAAACAGTGAGTACAGGGTGATAAGAATCATAAAAAGAAAATCAGAAATGGCTGACTACATTGGAAAGATTGATGCATTTGATTGCATAACAGATAACTGGATTTTAAATGCTGAGCTAATTGAACAATATTTTGAAACAAATGAAATACGGTAGCTAATGAGAAACAAGTACTAATATTGCTGAGTGCATTGGGTTTAAAAGAAAACAGTTCGCTTCAAAATTTAACTGCTGCAACCAAACCTTTCGAAATGAGCTTTGCACATATTGTGAAAGTGGAGCAGCAACTTTTTGAACTGACACCACTGTTGATTGCACTACGCTTTAGATTTCATAAGTGGTATTAAAAAGAAAGGGAGTCTATTTCAGCATATGTGGCTGAATTGAAGAAACTGTCTGAATATTGTCAGTTCAGTAATGGTCTTAATGATGCACTGAGAGATTGCTTAGTTTGTAGAATCTTACAAGAAAGCATTCAAAAAGGGCTACTAACTGAAGCACAACTTATATTTGAAAGGGCAGTTGAAATTGCTGTATCAATGGAAACCACAGACAGAGGCGCAATTGAGTTACAGTCGGGAATGAAAATGAGCGTGAACGAAATTGTACCATGTAGACGGAGACTACCCTCCCTGAACTAATTGTGTTACTCTTGTGGCAGGGGCTCACATACACCAGACCAATGCAGATTTAAAGGTGATGGCATTTAACAGTGACACCTATAAACTCATCTGTGGAAACAGCGTAATTTTGATTTTTAATGTCTCTCTTTTTTCCTTTTTTAGGTGGATAGGATTCTGTCGGAGACCCTGACCTGGAGTTACTCTCAGACTTTGGTTTTTGTGGTGGTGGGACCCACTCCTGGGGGCTCACAACTGGATGGATTTTGATATCCCAAGGACTCAGCCCAGAAGAGAAGAGTGCCTTCAGTGTTTTTGAGGATTTGCAACCCTGTAGACAAGCTGAATCTATGCCAGTGTCACCGATTGAAGCATCGCAGGAGAAAATGGATCATCAAGAACAGTGGATCAGCTGTTGGGGGCTCTGTACTCTGTACTCTCTCTCTCTCTCTCTCTCTCTCTCTCTGTCAATGATGGGGGAGAGTTTGTTGGTAATTCTCGAGTTGGAAAACATTGACGCGGACCTTATCATTGTAAATCAGTCAGTTGTTTTGTTTATGTCTCCTGTCTTGCTGTGAAAGGGTGACACCTCTCTGTCCCTTATTGGGGAAAGAGAGAGAGCCTGTGGTATGTTGAATTGTTGGGTGAATGATTAGTTTTGTTGTACTGCAGATCATGGTCTTTCTCAGAAGTTTTGCTGTTGCTTACTTGGTGGGTGGAGGGTGCTGATGCTTTTTTTGTTGAAGTAAATGGGGAAGGGGAGGAGTATGGTCATTGCTTTGTTGCTGCTTCAGTGTGGGAGGGTGGAGTAGGGGTGTTTGAGGGTTCTACAGTTTTTACTGTCCCTCATTCTTTGGGGCACTCTCCTGTTTTCCTGGATGTCTGTGAAGAACAATAATTTCAGGTTGTATATTGTACACATTTCTCTGATATTAATTGGAACTATTGAACTATTGTAGAAAATGCAACAAAGTAGGGCACATGTAAAGATTATGTCAGGCAAATAAAAATAAATGGACTGCATAGGGAAGAGAAAAAGCTAAAAAGTCAAGTGGCAGTTTCAAAAAGAGCACTAATAGATAGATAGATAGATAGATAGATAGATAGATAGATAGATAGATAGATAGATAGATAGATAGATAGATACTTTATTCATCCCCATGGGGAAATTCAACATTTTTTCCAATGTCCCATACACTTGTTGTAGCAAAAACTCATTACATACAATACTTAACTCAGTAATAATATGATATGCATCTAAATCACTAACTCAAAAAGCATTAATAATAGCTTTAAAAAAAGTTCTTAAGTCCTGGCAGTTGAATTGTAAAGCCTAATGGCATTGGGGAGTATTGACCTCTTCATCCTGTCTGAGGAGCATTGCATCGACAGTAACCTGTCGCTGAAACTGCTTCTCTGTCTCTGGATGGTGCTATGTAGAGGATGTTCAGGGTTTTCCATAATTGACCGTAGCCTACTCAGCGCCCTTCGCTCAGCTACCGATGTTAAACTCTCCAGTACTTTGCCCACGACAGAGCCCGCCTTCCTTATCAGCTTATTAAGACATGAGGCGTCCTTCTTCTTAATGCTTCCTCCCCAACACGCCACCACAAAGAAGAGGGCGCTCTCAACAACTGACCTATAGAACATCTTCAGCATCTCACTGCAGACATTGAATGACGCCAACCTTCTAAGGAAGTACAGTCGACTCTGTGCCTTCCTGCACAAGGCATCTGTGTTGGCAGTCCAGTCTAGCTTCTCGTCCAACTGTACTCCCAGATACTTGTAGGTCTTAACCTGCTCCACACATTCTCCATTAATGATCACTGGCTCCATATGAGGCCTAGATCTCCTAAAGTCCACCACCATCTCCTTGGTCTTGGTGACATTGAGACGCAGGTAGTTTGAGTTGCACCATATCACAAAGTCCTGTATCAGTTTCCTATACTCCTCCTCCTGTCCATTCCTGACACACCCCACTATGGCCGTGTCATCAGCGAACTTCTGCACATGGCAGGACTCCGAGTTATATTGGGAGTTATATTGGAATCTGCATGCTGTTGATGAAAAATCCGATACCAATAAGAATGGGAAAGACTGCGTAGCCTTGAGATTTACATTGTGTAAACTACCAATAGACAAGCAATCTGGTTTACACCAGAAGGGAACGATAAATTAATTAAAATGGAATTGGACACAGGTTCGGCTGTATCAGTCATTCCACAAAATGGGTTTCAACGGCACTTCAAAGGTACTAAACTGAAACCTGCAGATATCCTTCTAAGAACTTATACTGGATAAAAGAGAACTCCTGTGGGAATGACGCTCATATCTGTGAAATACAACAACGGACAAGCCATATCAAGCTTGTACATGGTAAAAACATTGTGAATACATGAATTGTTGAGACAACCATAACTTGAATGGAATCCATTCCAGCTTGCAGATACTCCAAACTACTTATAAGCAGTCCCTCTGAAGCATAGTTAATACACTGGTAGGTCATTGAATACTGGAGATTTATTTTTATAAAACAAGATTTCATACTATTCCTTGTTAATGTGCAAGGTGAAGCCACATTTATATATTAAGCCAATGCTTATAGTTGAGGGGGAGACTGGTTGTACTGTTGCGTCCTTTCACTTCAGAAGATTGTTGTTTGAACACAGTTGTGAAATGCTTTCCAAATGACCATGGTATAATCATCCGCTGATGGAGCCATAACATCCCTCCCAGCAGTCACCAGTAGGTTGGGACGTTAATGTCTATGCTCTTTAATGTGAGTACTGCCTGCAGCCTTTCTTCTCCCCTATAATCTGCCGACCGACGGAACCGGTCTACTGATAACACCACAGCCACAGCACTACACGTCTGGAGAAGAGGGATGCATATGTTAGAATGCTGTTCCAGGACTGCAGTTCAGCATTCATAATTCCCTCCAGACTTGACAGGAAGCTCAGAGACCTCGACCTTGACCCCACCTTGTGCAGCTGGATCCTAGACTTCCTATCGGATCACCGACAGGTGGTAAAGATGGTCTCCCTCACCTCTGCCCCCCTGAACCTCAACACAGGTGCCCACCAGGTTTGTGTCCTGAGTCGCCTCCTCTACTCCCTTTACACCCACGACTGTACTGCCACATACAGCTCCAAACTCCTGATCAAATTCGCAGATGGCACAACCTTGATAGACCTTATTTCTAGTGGTGATGAGAGAGCCTACAGAGGAGAGGTTGATGCCCTGACACAGTGGTGCCAAGATAACAGTCTCTCCCCAAAGAGCTCATCGTGGATTACAGGAAGAACAGAGACAGGCTCACCCTGATCAACATCAATGGGTCTGCAGTTGAGAGGGTGAGTAATTTCAAGTTTCTCGGTATACACATCACCACTGATTTCACCTGGACTGTATACACCGGCTTTGTGCCAAGAAAAGCACGATAGTTTCTCTTCTACCTCAGGCGACTGAAAAAGTTTGGCATGGGCCCCCAAATCCTCAAGACTTTCTACAGGGGCACCATTGAGAGCATCCTGATTGGCTACATCAGGGGCTGGTACGGGAACTGCACCAACCTTGATCGCTGGGCACTGTAGAGAGTGGTACGGACAGCCCAGCACATCTGTTGTTGTGAACTTCCTTCCATTAGGGCATTTACAGTAGCAGGTGCAGAAAGAAGGCCTAGAAGATCATTGGAGACACCAGTCATAAACTGTTTCAGCTGCTTCTGTCTGGCAAATGGACCACAGCATTAAAGCCAGGACCAACAGGCTACAGGACTGCAGCTTTCTCAAACCATTAGACTTAAATTCACATGTCTGTACATTACAATGGAGTCATAACACAAAGATTTTTACTTCCTCATATTGTGGGATGGATGTAAGATTTTAAATAAACTCTTAATTCTAAATTCACCTGCTTGAATGGCTTTTCTGTGAAATTGCCTTAACCAAACTCACTTCATCTGAAGTACAAATCTAACTCTCCTGATAGGCCCAGAAGCACAGGGTCCGCAGTAACTGCTTGGAATTAATAGTTACCAATGTACATTGATTCTGTGGCACACAGAACAAGTCAGAATTTGCTTTGCACAGACCCCCCACATTCTCTTACCTAATACAGCAAAAGATTTCCAGTCCATCAAAGCACACCCTGCTGTTCAAGCAAAGGCTGTCGTTAAATGGACCTGCATTAATGGGACTAGATGGCTGCATAGGAGGCAGTTTGTGGGTCACGTCTCAGAAAAAGAAATACTCTGGTGCCACCCCCCCCCCCCCCCCCACCCCGGGTCTTTCGCAGAAAATGAATACTCTGAACACAGAGAGACAGAGAGAGAGAAATACAAACACACATAAAATGCTGGAGGAGCTCAGCAGGTCAGGCAGCATCTACGGAAAAGAGTGAACAGTCAACATTTCAGGCCAAGACCTTAATCAGGACTCCTTCATCAGAAATAGAAAGATAGTTTTAGTGAGATAAAATAGGAAAGAGAACAAAAAAAGACTGAGTGAAATGGAGATATATATATACACACACACATATATATATGGAAGATCTATCTATATTACAGATAGATAGATAGAGAGTGAGAGGAAGAGCAAAAGAGAAAGACAAAAAGAAAGAGAAAAAAGAGTGCATGATGATTATCAGGACAGCTTCTATTTCATTGTTATCAGACTCCTGTGCAGAACTATCATATACTATGGTTGAATTCTTGACCTCCCAATCTATCATGAATTAGCCTTTCACACAAAATGCTGGTAGAACGCGACAGGTTGGGCAGCATCTATAGGGAGAAGCGCTGTCGATGTTTTGGGCCGAGACCCTTCGTCAGGACTAACTGAAAGAAAAGATAGTAAGAGATTTGAAAGTGGGAGGGGGAGGAGGAAATCCGAAATGATAGGAGAAGACAGGAGGAGGAGGGATGAAGCTAAGAGCTGGGAAGGTGATTGGCAAAAGTGATACAGAGCTGGAGAAGGGAAAGGATCATGGGACGGGAGGCCTAGGGGGGAGGGGAGCACCAGAGGGAGATGGAGAACAGGCAAGGAGTGATCGTGAGAGGGACAGAGAGAGAAAAAAGAGAGAGGGAAAAAAGGAGGGGGGGGGAAAAAGAGAGAAATAAATAAATAAATAAATAAATAAATAAGGGATGGGGTAAGAAGGGGAGGAGGGGCATTAATGGAAGTTAGAGTAATCGATGTTCATGCCATCAGGTTGGAGGCTACCCAGACGGAATATGAGGTGAGGTGACTTTATATTCCATCTGGGTAGCCTCCAACCTGATGGCATGAACATTGATTACTCTAACTTCCGTTAATGCCCCTCCTCCCCTTCTTAACCCAGGGGTCACCAACCTTTTTTGCAGTGCGGACCGGTTTAATATTGACAATATTCTTGCAGACCGGCCCACAGCGGGGGGGTGGGTGGGGGTGTTAATCACGACCGGAATATAGGTGATATGTCAACTATAAGTCACTTATAAATGGCTAATACACTCAATTTTGTTTCTAAAAGGGTTTATCTAACAAATTTAATATTAAACACACAATGCATATTTTCCTCGCATGAATATAGTGATAAGTCAATCATAACTTACTTATAAGTCAATGGCATCATAACATTTTAAGTAACATTTGAATATTAAACACACAGCGCATATTTTCTTCGTATGAACATAGAAAATCATTGCAACACACCAGTGAGAGGACAAGGAGGTCCCTGTGCCGGGGCCGCGGAGGTCACAGTCTGGAGAAAACAACCGAGCGAGTGAGGAGTGGGACAGGGCACGCGCCCACCCCCCTTGTAGGTAGGTTAGATCTATTGGCCGACAAAAGTTTGGCTCGAGGAATGACGTTCAGTAGATCGCATTGAGGTAGCTGCTCTGCTGCTTACGAAACCCTGAGCCTGAATTAAGTCATCTGCGAATATTTTAGCACCAGGTTCCCCACGAGCATTTGGTGTGCGAAACAGGTTTAGAGGCGGCGCCCATCTGTCCGCGCTCCAGGCCAGTAGCAACAGCACTTCCCGCCGGCCACGTGAGGCGGCCGGTTACCCAAGACCAACCAGTAATCCCTGGCACGGGGGTATCGATGCGTTTAGGTGATTGATGACCTTGTGTGGGTAATGGCCTCGCGTGCGTTCAAATTCAACAGTGGGCGTGACAGGGAATGAGGAACGGTGCAGCTGACTCATATCATTTCAAATCGCCAAATCATATAGTTTCCTCGTGGCCTGGTAGCACATGCTTTGCGGCCCAGTGGTTGGGGACCACTGTCTTACCCCATCCCTCATTTATTTATTTATTTATTTATTACCGCCTTACTATCTTTTCTTTCAGTTAGTCCTGACAAAGGGTCTCGGCCCAAAATGTTGACTGTACTTCTTCCTATAGATGCTGCCTGGCCTGCTGTGTTCCACCAGCATTTTGTGTGTGTTGCTTGAATTTCCAGCATCTGCAGATTTCCTCGTGATGAAGTAGCTTTTACAGTTTTTGCTTAATTGCATCTCCTACTCTACATTCTGTTTACATTTTACCACTTCAATACACAGGCTGATCTGCCTGGGTGACCCTCAGGCTAAAGTTTTTCACTGTACCTCCATAGACATGACAATAACAAGCCAATTCTAACTTCAGTCTGTTAGAAAGAATGTTCAGATACAGAATTAACAGATACTTGGAAAAGTATGGATTGATGAGAGAAAACCAGCTTGGATTTTTTAAAAGCAAATTGTGTCTAACTAATGAAGACTATTTTGGACACGGTAGCAGAGGGTTGATGAGGGAAATGCAATTGATGTAGTGCACAAGGGTATCCAAAAGATGCCATATAATATGTTTCCATCAGGAGGGAATGTTACAGAGTAAAAGGCAACCTAGAACCCAGAACATGGAACATAGGGCACAGTAGGGCCTTGGGCTAACAATGTCGAGCTGACCTATATAAACCTGCTCCACGATCAATCTAATCCTTCCTTTCTACACAGCCTTTAACCTTGCTCCACTCAATTTAAACAGATATCGTCTGGTACTGATCACTGCTGCCCTCAGAAAGCATGTGTATAATTCAGAAACAGTGAACAGAGGATGGTGGGTAAAAGGTTGCTTCTCACTGGAGTTTCCACTTGAAAAGATATTTTAAGTGATGGTCTGGTCTGGTCCTATAGGAACACTCTTGGCCCATCACAGTTGTTGCCACTTTACTCTGCAGCAGCAGGAATGTATTTCAGCTCTAAAGGCAGAGTCTGCATGATAATCAATCAGCATGAAACTGTGTAACTGGAGAGGGTAGCGAGGGGTACCAAGGGTCTGTGAAGTAGGTGACAGGTAATGTGCAATAGGGAAAGACATGAAAAATATCATAATGTCACGGTGCGTCAAGGTGACCTCGGCAGCCCTCGGACTCCTGCTCCTTCATGCTCACTAACTCACTCACTCATTCACCTCCATCGCCTTCCGCACAGAGATTTATCACTCACCTATTGATCCTCAATAAATGTGCAATTAAAGGCTATTTCCTCCATCTCCACTTTTGAAGTGAAACCATTCGGGAATGAGAAGGGAGTGGCCCGTGGTTGGGGGCAAGGGACTGTCTCATGGACAAAGATACCATTGAGGTGACTGTCACATGGACAAAGATACCATTGAGGTGACTGTCTCATGGACAAAGATACCATTGAGGTGACTGTCACATGGACAAAGATACCATTGAGGTGACTGTCTCATGGACAAAGATACCATTGAGGTGACTGTCACATGGACAAAGATACCATTGAGGTGACTGTCACATGGACAAAGATACCATTGAGGTGACTGTCTCATGGACAAAGATACCATTGAGGTGACTGTCACATGGACAAAGATACCATTGAGGTGACTGTCTCATGGACAAAGATACCATTGAGGTGACTGTCACATGGACAAAGATACCATTGAGGTGACTGTCTCATGGACAAAGATACCATTGAGGTGACTGTCACATGGACAAAGATACCATTGAGGTGACTGTCTCATGGACAAAGATACCATTGAGGTGACTGTCACATGGACAAAGATACCATTGAGGTGACTGTCTCATGGACAAAGATACCATTGAGGTGACTGTCTCATGGACAAAGATACCATTGAGGTGACTGTCACATGGACAAAGATACCATTGAGGTGACTGTCTCATGGACAAAGATACCATTGAGGTGACTGTCACATGGACAAAGATACCATTGAGGTGACTGTCTCATGGACAAAGATACCATTGAGGTGACTGTCACATGGACAAAGATACCATTGAGGTGACTGTCTCATGGACAAAGATACCATTGAGGTGACTGTCACATGGACAAAGATACCATTGAGGTGACTGTCTCATGGACAAAGATACCATTGAGGTGACTGTCACATGGACAAAGATACCATTGAGGTGACTGTCTCATGGACAAAGATACCATTGAGGTGACTGTCACATGGACAAAGATACCATTGAGGTGACTGTCTCATGGACAAAGATCCCATTGAGGTGACTGTCACATGTGTTCATCTGAAGATAAGCTCTTCACTCGGCACTCTGTCAGTCAGAACAGGAGCTGGGTACTCACAAGTATGGCAGCATCTCCAGAGAGCTCCCATGTGGCCTTTTAAATATTTTATAAATGCAAACTCAGTGACTGAGTTTTTTGTTTGATTGTTTTCTAATGGATGTGACATTCAAATTTAGGCTCAGAAAATTTCAGTATGAGTTACCCAATGACTGAAGTAAATATGCTTGGTCCAGTTTTGCCATGATTTTCACCAGGAAAAGGTCCCTAATGTTATTTACTCCAGGTTAAATTAATTCTGGATCAGCAGTGCTAAAGAACTAACATTGTGCAATTCAATTTACAGCCAGTCGAATATTGATCCAAAGGTGACGGGCATTCTTTCCCAACTAAATTCTGGAAGCACTCTGCAAATAGCAGCGTCAGCTCAGCACAGGCTGCAGGTGTGACTCATGGACAGGTAACTGTGTGGAGAGGGAGCGGATGGTGTTCCAGGTAACATTTTATCCCCAAATTATGACTGGTAGGTTTACTTGATACAGTAACTGTTAAGCAGTCACATCTCAAGAGAAATTAATCTGGGTCTAAAGGTAAATGGTTGCCTGTGGTTCAGGAGCACAGAAGGGAACGGGTTGGGGCAGTCTTACTAACCCAGAGCACAAGCAATATGCACAGGAACATGAGAGGCTTGATTCCCATTCTGAGTCCTTCAGACGCTTACATTTGCATCTACCTCTCCCAGCATTTTGTGATGTGATCCTGCCTGCACTAGCACTTCAAAACTGAACATTTCCCCTCACTAACTAACTCACAAGAAAATCAGTACAAGGCTAAGAATACCTGATTTTATTAAGTTTTTCAATCTGCATTTTATTTTGTGTTGCATGGTTATTGTGGTAGTTAGTCACTTGGGGGGGGGGGAGGTGGTAAAAGCGAAGGGAGTAAATTACACATTCTCATTTTTTTTCAGGGCAGTTTAGCTCTGGGGACCACTGGGTGTCATAACTTTTGTTAACCACTTAATTGCATTGCTTCAAGATGGTGACCCCCGGGTGGCAAAGATCTGCATGGAGGGCGTATAGCTGGTCGAGCTGCGCGCTGGCACACACTCCCCGGGATAGGGCATCAGGGGGCTCATTGAGCCTTCCAGGCCGGTACAGGATGTCATAGTTGTAGGTGGAGAGTTCCATTCTCCACCGCAAAATTTTATCATTTTTGATTTTGCCCCGCTGTTGGTTGCTGAACATGAACACAACTGAGCGCTGGTCGGTCAGCAAGGTGAACCTTTTGCCGGCGAGATAGTGCCTCCAGTGCCTAATAGCTTCCACTATGGCCTGGGCTTCTTTCTCCACCGTGGAGTGCCGAATTTCAGGGCCTTAAAGGGTACGAGAAAAGAATGCTACTGGCCTGCCTGCCTGATTGAGGGTAGCAGCAAGCGCGAAATCGGAGGCGTCACTCTCTACTTGGAAGGGAATGGTCTCGTCCACCGCATGCATCGTTGCTTTGGCAATGTCCCCTTTAATGTAGCTGAAGGCCGCGCGGGCCTCGGCAGAGAGGGGAAAAGTGGTAGACGACCAGGGGGCGGGCCTTGTCTGCGTAATGGGGGACCCATTGGGCATAATAGGAAAAGAAGCCCAGGCACCGTCTGAGGGCTCTGAGGGTGGTGGGAAGAGGGAGTTCTAACAGGGGGCGCATACGGTCGGGATCAGGGCCAATGACCCCGTTCTCCACGACATACCCAAGGATAGCGAGTCGGGTGGTTCCGAACACACACTTGTCCCTGTTATAAGTAAGGTTCAGGGCTTTGGCCACTTGGAAAAATCGTTGGAGGTTGGTGTTGTGATCCGGCCAGTCGTGACCACAGATGGTGATGTTATCCAGGTAGGGAAATGTGGCCTTCAGTTGGCACTGGTCCATCCGGTCCATTTCCCTCTGGAAGACAGAGTCACCATTTGTGACACCGAAGGGGATGCGCAGGAAGTGATAGAGCCTGCCGCCCGCCTCGAAGGCGGTGTAGGGGCGGTCCTCTGGGCGGATGGGGAGCTGGTGATAAGCAGATTTCAGATCTATTGTCGAGTACACCTTGTACTGAGCTATCTGGTTGACCATTTCCGCGATGCGGGGTAGGGGGTACGCGTCAAGCTGCGTGAACCTATTGATGGTCTGGCTATAGTCCACGACCATCCTATTTTTCTGCCTGGTCCGAACAACAACCACCTGGGCCCTCCAAGGACTTGTGCTTGGCTCAATGATCCCCTCCCTGAGCAGCCACTGCACCTCCGACTGAATGAGGGTTCTGTCCCCTGCGCTGTACCTCCTGCTTTTAGTTGCCACAGGTTTACAGTCGGGGGTCAGGTTGGCGAACAGTGGTGGGGGTGGGATCTTGAGGGTGGAGAGGCTGCAAGTGGTGTCAGTAGCGCAGCTGTCGGCATGGTGCTGGGCGGGATGTGTTGGTCGGTCTGTGTGTGTGTGTGCAGTGACGGGGTATATGGCGAAGTCCCACCAAACTGAGGATTCCTGACAGTGAGTGGTGGGAGGGGCCCGTCATATGCCATAGTCACACTTTTGAGGTGGCTCTGGAAGTCCAGCCCCAATAGCACAGGCGAGGCATGACCAGTAGCGCAAAGTCCCGATATTCTGTGCCCTGCATCACCAATGTCGCTACACAACCCACCCGGATGTCTGTGGAATGCGACCCAGAAGCCATGGTGACCCTCTGGCTTACCGGCCGTGTCACGAGTCCGCAGCGTTGCACCGTGTCCGGGTGAATGAAACTCTCAGTGCTGCCTGTGTCAAACAGGCAGCTAGTCCTGTGCCCCTCCACCAGGATGTCCATCATTGACCTTGCAAGCTGGTGTGGGGTGCTTTGGTCGAGGGTTACAGAGGCCAGAGTTGAACCACTGTCTTGGTGTCCGGTAAGCACCCATGGGTCGGGGGCGGGGCGAGGTGGCGCTGACAAAGATGGCGGCCCCCATGCCTCGCACGAGGCGGGCAGGCAAGATGGTGGTGACCAAGATGGCAACCCCCATGCCTCACACGCGGCGCTACCCGACCCCGCTCGTGGTTCAGACTTACAGACCTTGGCGAAATGGCCCTTCTTTCCGCAGCTGGAGCAGGTAGCTTCTCGGGCCGGGCAGCGTTTTCGGGGGTGCTTTTCGAGTCCGCAGAAGTAACATTGCACGGACTCGCGACTGGCAGCAGCTGTGGTCGATTCGCCGGCGGGTTGCGGGGTCTGCAGTGTCCACGGAACCGGCGGGGGATCGCGCGGCTGGACAGCGTCAGCATTGTGCAGAGCAGCCTCCGGTGTGTCGGCCGTCTCGATCGCCGAACGTAAGGTAAGATCGGCGTTTTCCAGCAGCCGCTGGTGCACGTACACTGACCTGATCCCCGTAACGAAGGCGTCTCGTACTAGCAGCTCCGCATGTTGTTCCGCTGTCAGTCCCCTGCAGTTGCAGGCCCGCACGAGTGTCTGTAGGGCCCGGACAAACTCAGCGCTCGACTTGCCGGTTCGCTGCCGCTGCGTCGCTAAGCGTTGTCTTGCGTAGACGGTGTTCACCGGCCGCATATACTGTCTTTTGAGGGCGTCCAGTGCCCCTTGGTAGGTCGGCAGGTCTCTGATAAGGGAGAATACTTTCGGACTTACTCTGGATAGGAGGATTTTGTACATTGTGGCAGGCTCAGTCACTGGAATCGCTTCCAAGTATGATTGGAAGCATGCAAGCCAGAGTTCAAAGGCAAGAGCTGCTTCTGGAGCTTGAGGGTCCAAGTCTAATTTTTCCGGACGTAAAATATTCTCCATGTTTTAAAACTTCCAGCCAATAAAATTGATGCACCATCAATAACTCTCAGAGATGTGAGGTGAGATATAAGCTTTTATTGGCTGGAAGAAAGACCACCACACTACATCCTGGAGACTGAGGCCGGGGCTGTGTCTCCAATCGCCTTTACTCTGGGGTCTGTGGGAGGAGCCACAGGAGCAGTCAGCAGGGGGGGCGTGTCCAGACAGGTATATGTAGTTCACCACAGGTACGTTTGGCTAGTTGCTAATAAAGGATGGAATACAGTTCTTTGACTTTGCGGAACATTATTATTGGATTGATCAGAAGGCGTGTCATACGAGGATAACAACCCATACTAGATTGCCAGCAGCGGCATTGGTTTGTTAGAATAAGCGCTACAATCATATCACAGTAAGTTAATACTGACAAATAAGCAATGTTGAATTCCATTTTTACATCTCTGCTGAATACTCCATGTCTTACGGAAAACAGTACAGTCGGTGTTTCAGTCAGTTGTCTGGGCCCGGCCCGTTGAATTCTTCCAGTGTTGTGTGTGTTGTTTGGATTTCCAGCATGTGCAGATTTCCTCTTATTTGTGACTCCACCTTCCCATGGAGTAGCAGGAAATACAACACCTCTTCCCTTTCCACCCAAGCACTCCTTCACGGTGAAGCAGCAACTCACCTATACCTGCGCATTGTTTGATTGTGAAACCACATGCAGATTGGGTGAATGCTTTGCAGAGCTCCTGCGTTCAGTCGGCAAGAGCAGCCCAGAGCTTCCTCTTGCCTCTTCAACCTGTCTCACTCTTACTTGGTCATAAGACATAGGAGCAGAATTTGGTCATTTGACCCCTTGAGTCTGTTTGGCCACTCCATCATGGCTGATTTATTATCCCTCTCAATGTCATTCTCTTGCCTTCTCCCGGTAACTTTTGATGCCTCATATGTTAACCCTTTCATCCTGGGATCATTCTTGTAAACAATAAGAACAGGCTTATCTGTCTGTTGCTTTCTGCATTGCTGTAATGGGCCCCTAAAACAGCTCATCTTCTGCCTGGGCATAACAACCTTCGGGACTCAGATACCTTACTCCAACTTCAGGTAGCTGGTTTTTTACTGTTTGGATTGGAATAGACCAGGATAATATCTGTGATACAGACTAGGTTATTCACTCTCTGTAAGTTCACACTGCATGTCCCACAGCTCTGCATTTCATATCTCTTACATTACTTAATGCTTTCACTATCCAACTACTCCCATTTCACTACCCCACTAAACCAGATCTCTTTATTCTCATCTCCATGGCAACCCTGGCTTTGCCCTATCACAAATGATCCCTTTCCCATTTTCACTGATATTGCCTCTCTTTTCCAGTCCTGGCACAGGGTCTTCATCATGAAATCTTAGTTCTCTTTCTCCTTCCATGGCCAGTTTCAGGGTTTCCAGCATTTTCAGTTCTTCATTTTAATTCCATTGGAATTAAACTCCTCCGCAAACAAACCCTGCATGCAGCAATTCCTGGACAAGATCTAGATGTGGGTTGGTAAATAGTAAATAATATTCATGGCAGAAAAATCCCTGATTGTCTCCAACAACAGAAAATCCTCAGACATCTTTCCCTAACATTCGATGCCAGCTCCATGGCTGAGTCCTTCACCATGAAGATTATAATTGACCTGAAATTCTATGGGAGCAGTCATTTGGCTACAAGAGCAGTCAAAGCCTGTGGATATCCCATGGCAAGTGACTACTTGATCCTACAAAGCCCTTTCCACCAACCACAATTCAGGATTGTGATGGGATACTCTCTCTTTGCTTCAATGAGAACTGAACTTTCAACATCATCCAGGACAAAGCACCTCGCTTGAGTCAACAACTCTAGATGTTCAATTCTCTTCACCACTAATGCATGGCATCATCTACAAAATGCATTGCAGCTCCTTGCCCAGACTACTCTGAATATCACCCCTCAAAATTGCCGCCTTTATCACCATAAAGTACAAGAGAGGCAGGATTAGGGCTATACCACCACCTACAGGCTTCCCCTCAAGTCATGCACCACCCAGACATGGCAATTAATCACCACTCATTGAGTCTAAATTCCAGAACTGTCTCCCCAGCACTGCACAAATACAGACATCACAGGGATTATAGTAGTTCAAGAAAACAGCACACCACCACCTTCACAAGGAAAACTGCAGATGGACATTTAATGCTGATTCAGCTAGGTCAGCAATCCCAGATCCTGAAAGACAAATAAACACGGCAAAATCTCTGTGCTGTAACAACCACCCATCCTCAAGCACTCTGAGTTTGACATAGCAAAGGTTAGAGATAGATTAAGACTCTCTGTGTCCTAAAAAATGTGACAGAGTATGAACAACTTGAGTCAGAAACAGAGTAAAGTCTCTACACTGTCCATCAACTTCTAAGTCATGAAAAGCACAACCTAGGTACAAGGTTCTCATTAGAACATTGTTGTCTAGTAAGTTATCCATTGGCCCTATAAGGTTAATTTTAAACACAAAAATTGTGATCTCAAAAATCATTTTTAGTTTGCTGAATCTAATCTTTATGTGTAATTGTTGGTAAACGTGCTAGTGGGAAGTAGAGTCCACAAGTGGTGTATAAACATTGTGTGAGTTTTATAATTGAGTTTTGAGCTGGACTGTTAGCTCATATTAATCGTTAGCAAATGTTTTTTTTGCACGTTTGAAGCCTTTTGGTAATGATAAAGAAACTGATAAAGATTGTTACTGATATTGAATAACTGGTAGCGTTCATGGTTGCAAACAGGCTGACTTTTGACCCAACTTGGTCCACCCGAGACGGGCAATAATTTTGGCCTTAGGATTCCCAATTCTGGCAAATTAATAATATAAGGTAAGACATAGAGCTACAGAGATGCACCAGAACAGAATAGGAGCAGAAGTTCTCTACCAGGCCCTACAGAGCACTGGGGAGGGAGCAAGGTGGGGTGTCAATGCTGTGTTTGATGGAGAATGCACTAGCCTATATCAGGGGTGCAAAAGCTGATGGGAGTAGTTGGGATTGTAAATTTATTTGGCTACTTCCCTTCAACCAATTGATTCTTGATCTAACCTGCACAACTTTATACCTCAATATAGCAACTTCGAACTATGACGGACTTGTTTTTCTTGTTCTAATTAGGTTCTTTCTGGTATAATTTAAATTAATGCTTTGCTTGTGAAGGTTACATATCTAATGCAACGTGCCTGTGATACTGCTGCAAGTTCTTCATTGCACATGCGCATGTATGTACTTATGCGTATGGCAATAAACTTGTCTTTGAGTTTGGTACAATTATGCCAGCGAGCAGTACGCTTTAATGTTCATGAAAAATGCAACATGGCAGTAATTGACAAAAGCTCAGTAACATCACTGAAAACAGGTATTAAACACCATAGGCAACAAGGTAGCTGAAGGCTAAGAGCACCTAATTGAGGCTGGCTGGTTTGATGGATGAACAAAGACTGTGGATGAGAGCTGGGTTTAAATAGGTTGCAGGTGATGAGTTGGAAAGGAGTGGCAGGTGACTCCTGTTAGCTGCGTGGAAACTGGGAGATGCCTAACAGAGCTGGTCCTATGTCCATCTCTTACAGCTGGCACGCAGAGTCCCCAGGAAGATTCGTTTGGGTCCAGTGGAACTGCTCAATGAGCAATGCATCCAAGATGGCATCCAAGTCTTCTCCTCTGGGCCATAACCCTTCCCAGTCGACAAGTCAATTGTGTATACTGGACCACCTCCCACCATCCTTAGATCCGGAGGTGCAGGCTCAGGTGGGTTGAGTGGCCCATAGGCAATGGACTTGAGGTAGGATATGGGGAAGGTAGGTGTGATCTTGAGGGACCACGGCAGCTGGAGATGGTAGGTGACTGAATTGATGTGATGGGTAATCTTGAAAGGACCAATGAACTGGAGAGATGCTTGCCAGCAAGAGGCAGTACGCAAGGGCAGATCTAGGTTGAAGAGCCTGACACGGTTAGAGTGGTCTAGTTGGGTGCTGATAATGTTTTCCCAACAGCAGTAGGTGCTATTGGCAGTTAGAATGGTCCTCCAAGCATTCTGGCAGATGGGACCTCCACCATTCGCTCCTCATGAGGAACCATGGAGGTTGGTACCCATGAGGCACTTCAAACGGTGATATACCCTTGGCAGAGCTGTTTGTAGATTGTGGATTAGCTCAGACCAGAACAGATAGTACTTTCATGTGGAAGGATTAGAGGCGGCGAAGCATTGCAGAAACCTCTCCTTTTGCAGAATGGCTCTTTCTGACAGACCATTGGTCTGTAGATGATAGCCAGAGGACAAACTCACTGTGGTGAGGAGGAGAGAGCAGAAAGCCCATCAGAAGCAGAAGATGTATTGTGGGCCCGGGGTCTGACACAATGTCCTGTGTGAAGTCATGGAGACAAATTACGTACTGGAGAGCTAGGTCTGCTCTCTCAGTGGCTGATCGAAGTTTGGGGAGGGCAATGAATTGAGCTGCCTCGGAGAACTGGACCACCACTGTCACCATCACTATGGCCCTATCAAAAGTGGCATGAAATCCATGGAAATGTGGGATCATAGGCGTCAAGGGACTGGTAAGGGCTGTAGGAGCCCAGAGGGCCATTGGCTTGAGGAATTAGACTCTGCATATTGAATCTATGATCCTAGTGCAGAAAATCCAGAGCCTGTCGAGAGCCTGGATGGCCAGAAAGGGGTGAAGAGTGGCCCTTCAGGAGTGCCTCAGAGACATGGCTGCAGGTACCTACATGTGGCTGTCACCAGCGTCAGCCAGAGCAGGTTCGTGTTGTAGGGCCTGGCAGATTTAGTTCTCAAAACCCCACATGATCGGGGCAAGGGTCTGAGAGGATGGTATGATGGGCTGAGGGTTGATTTCCATTTCAGCTGGGCTGAACTATTGTGATAGGGCATCCATCTCAGTGTCCTTGTAGCTGGGTCGGTAGGAGATGGTGAAGTTGAAATGCTTGAAGAAGAGGGACCATAAGACTGACATGGGTTGAGTTGGTGGGTCTACTGTGTGAATATGAGGTTCTGGTGGGCAGTCCAGATCAGGAATGGCTTGGTGTTTCCTATCAGCCGTCTCCACTCCACCAAGGCCCACTTAATGGTGAATATCTCCCTGTCTCAATGTTCCCTCTAAGGTGTGCAACATGTGCACGCACACACAACTTTTGTTACTAGTGCACAAAGGAATTTAAACTGTGCATGAAAGGTTGTCACCCTCTACCTTGTTGGTATGTTAAGTATATTTCATGAACGTACACAATCACATTTTCTTTTCCGGTTTCTGATGTGGATGATGTTGGCAACATGGAATTTGTGATGATTTGTCTGCAGATTTTAGAACTGGCTTATTTATACTGTTTTTATAGAAGGTATTATTAGTTCACCATGTTGACTTCCAAAGAAGCACAAAAAGAACCGCTAGTTCATTCAAAGCAGAATGGCTTAATGAAACAGTAGAAACTGATACACTGAAAGCTCATGAGGTCAGGAACATGCAGTTATGAGAAATATTAATGTACAATACAGAAACTGGTGTTACGTGTATATTGCTGCAATGCAAAAGTTGCTGGAGAATTTGGAAGTGGGAAGAAGTGGGATAAAACATCATTTAGCAAGCAAATCACATATGGACGGTGTGCAAAAGCTCTGGCGAGAAAATCCTTAATTACCTGATACAGTTTTTTTTTTGTCCATTTCAAACAACTTTACTAGCATGAAAAGATTGATATTATTACATGCTGCCATGTAGAATATGAGAAATAAGACTAATTGATGTGTATTATTTAATTTCTTTTAAACAAAGAACAACAAACTGAGCTTGGTAGTTTATTATCCTTAGAATAGCTTCAGGTTGACTTCCACTTAAAAATTCAGCGTGTACATGTTGTTGTCACTGGGAAAAAGATTACACAGCCCAAGATTTTTGTGCACACTAGTCATTACAAATTGGAGGGAACATTGCCCTGTCTCCTACTACTCCATCATGGTTTTGTGTGAAGTTGAACTTGCACGAGAAGGAGGCATAAGGGTGTGTGTGTCTTCCCGTCTTGTCCTCGCTGAGAGAGGATGGCCCTGGCACTCACGTTAGATGTGTCCACCACCACCACAAAAGGTCCGGAAGGGTTCAGATGATGGAGATTGGGAGTGGTGGTGAAGCATCTCTTGAGATCCTTTAAAACATAGGCCTTGGCAGCAGACCAGGTTGTCTGTGAGGCAGGTGACTTAATGAGGGAGGTGAGAGGAGTGGTGGTTTGGTTTGGTTCTAGTTTATGATGAATGGGTGGTAGAGGCTGAAGAAGCACTGTAGTTGTTTGTGAGAGTGTGGTCGTGGCTATTCAAAGGTGACATGCATTTTCTCTGGGTCCACGGTTATGCCTTGTGGTGAAAGGATGGAACCCATGAAGGAAATGACTGGAATGTGGAACTGACATTTTTCGAAATGCAGTACAGTTGGTTTTCAAACAGACATTGAAAAACTTAACAGACATGAGAGACCTGGTCTTGTGCAGTCTTTGCAGAAGATGAGGATGTTGTTAAGGTAGACAAACACATACTTGTGTAGCATGTCTCAGAAGATCTCATTAATGGAAGCTTGGCAAATGGCTGGACTGTTGGAATGTCCAAAGCATTACCAAGTATTCACAGTGGTCAGTTGGTATTATGAACGCCATTTTCCACTCATCTCCCGGTGGATGCAGACCAGGTTGTATGCGCTCTGTAGATCCAGTTTGGTGAAGATTTGGGCCCTGCGGAGTGTTTCCAATGTATCAAGAAGAAGGGTACCGGTTCTTAACGATGAGTTTGTTAAGTCTACAGTAGTCAATGCAGGGATGACAACTCCACCTTTCTTTTTGACAAGGAAGAATCCTGCACCATCTAGAGACTGGCATGGTCGAATGAAGCATGCTGCAGTGCTTCAGTGATGTAGTCATACACGGTCTGGGCCTCAGGACAGGACAGGGAGAATGGATGATCTCAGAGAGGGTGGTTCCTGGGAGGAGGTCAATCATGCAGTCTGGTGGTTTGCGAGGAGGCTAGGTGCTGGCTTCACTTTTACTGAAGGTGATGGTTAAGTCGTGGGATTCCTGTGGGAGTTTGGTGAGGTCGAGGATTTCCTCCGTTTCCACAGATTTACAGGGTGAAGTTTCCTGAGCTTGCAGGCAGGGGGGGTCCCCAACTCAGCAGTGAACTGGAGAACCAGGTGAAGTGAGGGGTGTGAGTGGAGAGCGTGGGGTAACCTAAAATGAGAGGAGTTGTTGGGTGAGTCAATCAGGAATAAAGCTCATGAGCGTACACTAGGTGCACTCTCTGACCAGTCCAGACCCCAATGGCCGTGATGCAGAGACAGGCTCAGTAGGGAGTCCAAGTTGCTCATATAGCATCTGCTGCAGTAAATTGCCAGCCGCCCAGGGTCCACTGTATGTGTAGAGTTGTTGGGGTATGGAGGGATGCAGAGAGAGTGAGTCGGGCTGGGAGGAGCTTATCAGATAGGAATCACCTTGTCTCTACCTGGTGGCACCATTTTCCTGGACTCAGTGGGCCTTTGAGGTGTGGGGGGGGGGATTGGGTGCTTCACAGTAAGCTCACAAGTTGCTTCTCCACCAACATTCACACTCCTGGGGTGTTAAGGGAGCTCTCCCTAAATGAATAGGTTCTGGAGGCATTGATGGTGAGGGTCTGTAGCCTGAAGTGGTTCTGGGAATGGAAGTGGGGTTCAGGCTGATGATCTGGAGGATTGCTCCATAAGATGCTGGTCAATACAGAGGGCTAAAAGTGATGAGCTATCTGCTGGGTAGACAGCTCATCTTTTAAGGCCATAATGGTAATGGCCCACAGCGTCTCCTCTTTCTGGCCATACTCCACCACAAGGGTCCTGAATTCTGTAATGTAATCTAGCACCAAGCATGAGCCTTGAAGTAGATCTGCTGCCTCACTTTGACTTCCCGGGTGGTTGCAAACCCAGTGCATCTCAGCAGTGAAATTCATATCTCCATTGCAATGGGGGCAATAACGTCCCAGTTAGTGGCAGCCTAGGTCAGAACTCACCCTGTCAATAGACAGATGTTGGAGGCAGTTTTGGTTTGGTCTGTAAAGTACAGAGATGGCTGGAGCTCGAAGTGAAAGCTATGAGCAATTGGTTGAGGCTGGCTTCTCTGATGAGTGAACAGGGATTGTGGATGAAAGATGGTTTTAAATAGGCTGCAGGTGATCAGCTGGAAATGAGTGGTAAGTGATTCCTGTTAACTGGGTGGAGACTGGAAAGTGCCTGCCTGTGCAATCTGCCTTGCCTTTGCCTGAACTACACTCTTTTAATTTCCATGTTTCAGTGCAATATTAATGTTAGGGACAGGAAGCTGTGGCATTGAGTTGGGGATCCGGCAACACGTTTGGGCAGTAGAATCCAGGACTCTGAGAGAGAAGGTTGAATGCTGAGGGGTTGCTGAATTGAGACAGAGTGATGGCTGAGAGTGGCAAGCAGATGGTCAGTGATTTCCTACTGCTTCTGGATCATGTGCTCATGTCAATGGATAAGTTTCTTTAGGCAAGCAAACTCTAATGGGTCAATTGCTGGTTCACTCATCCTGTCAGGAGATGTAGAGGAGGCTTAACCCAAAGACAGAGCAGAAGAGTGATAATTTTTTATAATAAACTTCAAAATAATAAGCCAGAAGAGGCCACAAAACAGAAGAGAATAGGTACTAAACACCATGAACAACAAGGTAAATGAAGCAATTGGTTGAGGCTGGCTTCTATGACGAGTGAACAACGATTGTGGCTGAGAGATGGGTTTAAATAGGCTGCAGGTGATGAGCTGGAGACAAGTGGCAAATGACTCCTGTTACCTGAGTGGAGACTGGAAAGTGCCTGCCTGTGCAAGCCGGACACAGTCATGAATTATATCTTCCATATCAACATTCTTTGGTCAATGTAGAACTGGGATTCTAAGTATGTAACTCAGTTAAGCCATACAGTTTCTGAGTTGCCTCCTTTTCCTTTAAAAATTGTCAGAAAATTCTTTTCCAGACGTTGATTGTAGGTGAATAATTAGTGGCCAGGACAGGTTTTTTTATTGAAGAAATCACCTGCTCCAGAATTATGATTTTGTTTACTTCCCTCTCTCAAAGGGTCACTTGTCAGCAGGCTGAGGGCATGCACCTTGGGAGGAGAGGGTTCTTATAACTGTGGTGTGGACCAGTATCCTGGGTTTTCAGGGAGAACAGGGAAGGATATTACCCAGTGGGAAGCAGGTGAGGCAGCCTCCCATTTGAAATCCTCTCTCCGTTTCTCATCCAGCTTTTTACAGGTGAAGGGATGGAGGGTTCCAGTGTGGAAGAACTCCCTTATTTTGCCTCACACGCAGATCACCCCGACCAGTCTGCTGCAGTGTGGCATTACACAGTTTCTATCACCACCTTGTTCTCAACGGCTGTATAGATTTTTGTAGTGACTCTTTGAGAGTCCAGCTCACCACACATGGGGAGGACCCAGCCTCAGAACAAGCAGTGATAGGACAGTGGTAGTATGGAGCCTTTGGGACTCGGTTCCACTTTCCATCACCTGCTGACTTAACAGTGCATATTAATAATGCAGCTCGTTCTTCCATCTGCCTTGCCTTTGCCTGAGCTACACTCTTTTAATTTCCATGTTTCAGTGCAATATTAATGTTAGGGCTTTATTAGACTGAGCTTATGTTAAAATCAATCTGGTGGTGAATCCCAACTTACAAAGCAGTCATCACTGGAAACTGATGAGTGCGTCCTTTAGGAGAGCGAATAGCTCCAGATGCTTTAATGACAGCTGAAATGTTTTTACCCTGTGTAAATGATAATCATGAATTATCAGATGCACAGCTTGCAAAAAGAACAGCTACGGCACATCATCGCAGTATCATAATTTATGTCAAGCTTAAAGCAAATGTGAATGCCTTCAAGAAATTGTGAAGCTGAGGGGAGAAATTAGACAGGGAGGACCTCCCTCCTCTCAATTAATCAAATCAATGCTTTTTCTGCATTTTTTTTTTGGATAGTCAAGGGGAAAGTTAATTGTTTTGTTTAAGGAGTGTTTCAAATTGCCTTTAACGACATCTCATGTCACAACGTCTATAATGTCTGAGAGGGCTTACAGCAAATACTCTTGTATTTATGATACAATTAGTCAAGAATCTGTCCTCTTCTTATTTCTAAAATCTTTTTTTATGCATGACAATACATACACTAATCAGCCTCTATTCAACTATGGAATGGGAATTATTTAGTCAGTGCACATGAAGTGGCTTCCCCCTGGTTTGTTGAGCTCAAGAATTCTATTGAGATCTTCCAGTACCTGCACTAGGATGACACAAAATCCTTGTGTAGACAGTGGAAGGATGCCTCCTCCCATATTACCAGTATTCCTGCTCTGTCAATCTCCTCCTGTCCCATCACCAGAAGAACCTGCAGTTCTCACATTGATTTTCTCAGCTTCCACAGTGGATGTAAGTCATCCTCAATTGTGAGAGGCTGCTTAAGAACGAGACAACCACTGGGTCCAGGGACAAGGCTGTCTTAAACTCTTTAAAGGTACATGTAACTTGATCACATAGATCAGGGGTCACCAACATTTTTTGCTTCGCGGACTGGTTTAATATTGACAATATTCTTGTGGACCGGCCGATGGGGGTGGGGGGGGGGCTAGAATATAGGTGATATGTCAACTATAAGTCACTTATAAGTGGCTAATACACTCAATTTAGTTTCTAAAAAGGTTTATCTAACAAATTTAATATTAAACACACAGCGCATATTTTCCTCGCATGAATATAGATAAGTCAATTATAACTCACTTATAAGTCAATGGCATCATAACATTTTAAGTAACATTTGGATATTAAACTCACAGCGCATATTTTCCTCGTATGAACATATAAAATCATTGCAACACACCAATATCGCTGAATCAGTGAGAGCCCTGGGCTTGTTTCCCTGCAACAAGATGTTCCCATCAAGGGGTAATGGGAGACAGTGATACTCGAAGGGGGTTCCTTATGTCCAGTCTATTCTGCAATTTAGTTTTCGCGGCTCTCAGCACTTGCTCCTGTCCTGCTTGCTCATGTTTTTTTTGCTCAGAAAACTCAACGGGTTTGTCTTTAAGTACAGGGTGCTTGGACTCAAGGTGCTGAAGTGGTGTTTAAGGGCTTCATTGCCTCATTAGACAGCCTCTGGGCCCGAACTCCAGCTTCCCGCCCATCCGCTGCCAGACATCTTGGCCAGGTGCGGCTGGTCATGGGGGGGGTGAGAGCACAAGTTAAGGGCTGGGGTTCCCCGTGCCAGGGCCACAGCGGTCACAGTCCAGAGGGAGCAACTGACCGAGTGAGGAGTGCTACAGGACATGCGCCCACCCCACCCCCCTCCGTAGGTAGGTAGGATCTATCGGCTGACAAAAGTTTGGCTCGAGGGATGACTTCCAGCAGATCGCAGCGAGGTAGCTGCTCTGGTACTTACAAAACCCTGAGCCTGAATTAGGTCTTCAGTGAATATTTTAGCACCGGGTTTCCCACGAACATTCGGTGTGCGAAACAGGTTTAGAGGCGGCGCCCATCTGTCCACGTTCCAGGCCAGTACCAATGGCACTTCTCACTGTCCACATGAGGCGGCTGGTTACCCGAGGCCGACCAGTGATCCCTGGCGCGAGGGTATCACTGCGTTTAGGCGACTGATGCCCTTGCGTGCGTTCAAGTTCAACAGTGGGCGTGACGGAATGAGGAAAGGTGCAACTGACTCATATAATTTCATATCGCCAAATCATATCGTTTCCACGGCCTGGTAGCACATGCTTTGTGGTCTGGTGGTTGGGAACCACTGATGTAGATTCACATTGATAAAGGACAAAAGCACATGAACAAAATGCTCGAAGTTCAAAGTACATTTATTATCAAAATATGTATACATTATACAACCTTGAGATTCATCTCCTAACAGGCAGCCACAAAGAAACCCCTCAAAAAAAACATTTAAAAAAATCATCAAACATCCAATGTGCAGAAAAATAAATAAATCATGCAAACGTTAAAAGGAAGCAAATAGCGTAGAGAGCCGAAGTCCACGAAAGAGAGTCCATCCACTGACATGTGGCCACAGCCTCGGTTTAGCACAGAGCCGAAACGGCCCATTCCTCGCTTCTGGTCCCAACATCCTGACCTTTCTGATCTGCCCAAGTGCTTCATCACCCAAACATCGGGTTCAGTCGCTTTAATATTGACCCCTACGCCTTGAATCAGTCTGTATCCAACATTTCCAGTTCGGCCTGGGCCTGGCACTTAAATCAATCTAATCTCAGGTCTTCCCTCACTCTTAGGGACGGGCTGTGTTCACCTTGACTCTGCCTCACCTCGGTTCTGCCACATCGAGTCACCTTCATGTCCAAAGGGCTATTGTTTGTGATGATCGTTTACCAAAACAAGTGTCCAGTCCTGCTGAAGGGTCTTGGCCCGAAATGCCGACTGTACTCTTTTCCATCGATGCTGCCTGGCTTGCTGAGTTCCTCCAGCATTTCGTGTGTGTGTTGCTCAGAATTCTGGCACCGGTAGATTTTCTCATGTTTGTGATTAGTATTTAGTTATTTCCTTTCTCTCGTTCGCTGCCGATAAGCAGTTTCTGAGCTTCTCCACCGCCACCTGAAAGCGGAAGCATGAGCAACCGGACGCATCTGAAGTTCTGTGGGAAAGGAGCACTAAAGTGACTGGCTGGAGCTGGCTTTGGCCTGTCCTCCTGTGCACACTGGGGCTGAACGTGAAGGGACCCATGAACAGAAAGCAAGGCTGAGTCCCAACCTTCACAATCTGTCAACGTCCCCAAGGCATTGCAAAGCTTTTATGTGTCAGTTAAAAACTATTACAATGACTGAAAATAATTTCACAATGAAATGTCAAACTGTTAAAAATAAATTTAACAATGTCAAAGTTCAAAGTACATTTATTATCAAATATAAAAAAATACAGCCTTGAGATTTGTTTGCTTACAGGCTGCCACAAAGAATCCTGAAAGAATCCAATAAAATAAAATAAGACCAACACCTGATGTGCAGAGAAAGGGGAAAATAACACAAATCATACAAACAATAAAAGCAAGCAACAGTATTCCGAACCAAATTGAGTCCTTAGATCCAAACCCCAGAGCAGTCTCGATTAGGCCCAGGCTTTGCTATCAGCTATTATATTAGTGGACACAGAGCACAGCAGCCGGGGCAGTCTTCATAGCCTCAGTGCCATGGAGTGAGGAGTGAACATTGCAGGAGAGTGAGCGAAGTTGGCTCTCACCTTCGATCCTGATACCTTGTCTTTCCAGTCTATCTGGGCAGGTGCTCTAAATGTCCAAACAGCATATCGTACCTCGCACTAGGGCCCGGGCACCGCTACAGCAAAAAGCAACGGGCCTAGATCACGTCGAACAGCGACTTGCTCCTGGCTCAGATTTCAGTGCCCTGCCTGAAACCACTCTGAATTTCTCCAAATTGGCTCGGCACCCAGAGTGATCCAACCATGCACCCGGGCCAGTTGTACGGGCATTGAAACTCGACTTCTCCTCTCTGAAATGGTCACTCCGTCTGCGTTGATTCTGCAACCTACCAGCATGGGTCATTCCTCGAATTCGCTTCACCTTCACTCAAACTCTCGTTTGCAGTGATAATTCACCACAACTCACTTCAGCGAAAGGTGCTATTAGTAATGTTTCTAGTCAACTCCTTGCTTTTGAACTACCAGTGAGCTGTCACACTCGTTCAGTAGTGCCATTTTAAACCAGAAGGAATGTTGTTAAACAACAAATCTGAATTATTTAAAAATTTTAATTAAATAGTTTAGTAATTAATGGTTGATGCTTGGTTGTCCATCGACAGAGATGTTTTAAAGTGGAGAAGCTGTTGCACTGGGGCAGTTCCACTGTCTCGAAATTAGAAGTGCATTTCCATTGGTATGAACGGTTGAACAACTGGGGTCTTCCTTGGTTGCAGTGGATGACCATGGCACCTTCTGTGCCTTGTCATGCCCCTCACTCTCCACAAAGAGTTGCAGAACTGCTGTCCTGGCCATTAGATCTGCCCAGTCTGCTGGAGCTGGCTTTGCATGCTAGGGTAGGCATGTCCCCATCTCACCAGGGCATGAGGCCTGGTGGCTACCCTGGCCTGGTCTATCCCACTGTCACACATAAACACCTGCCTGGAGCCACAGTGAGAGCTGAGTGTCCATGGGGGCCAAAGGTGAGTGAGCTGCCCCAGAATGGACACGACAAGCCCCTCCACCAGAGGTGCTACCCTTCCCTGGACATCCCGTACACCACATATTTCTTAACAACAATTGTTAACTGGTAATTAATTAAATCAATAGCAAACAATAGATTTCTTTTCCAAATGGGGATTCTGAATCTATGCCAGGTCCAACTAGGATAGAATGCAAGAGATGGTTTCCTCATGAAATGCCCAAGAATCCCAAAACATCCAGGCTCAGCTATAAGTAGATCAAGTGACAGAACCAAAACACTTCCAAGATTTATGGCGGTGGGTGTGTAAGACTAGAATGTTCTCTTCACTGTGTATTGGAACACTGTGCCCACCACAGCCAGCACGAGTAATCTCAGAACCACCCACCTATGTAATGCAGCTGCCAATCAAGCCATCAACTAGCACATCTTTGTAATCTGTAAGGAAACTGGAGAATATACACCGTCCACCCAGATAGTACTTGTCATCAGGATTGAGTTAGGGTCTCTGCAACTGTGAGAGAGCGTCTCTAATGCATCACTCTAGTATGCATCCAGAAGAGACCTGTTCAAAAACTCCCACCTTAACCCCTAGCTTCCCAGTGTTGACCCAGGGAGCAAATCAGTGAACATCAAAAAGACAATCTGGGGCTGAAGACAGCGCCATACCTGTTCAGGACTAACAGTAGTTGGATGTATTTCTGGGGAGAGTGTCACTCCAGCACCAAGCTAACCATTCTGATGAACAGCTAGAATCATCTCAGCAAATTTGACATTTTCTAACCTCCAACATCATCAAAATTAGGCAAAAAACTGCTCAAAGCAAACAAAAAGAAAACTAATGCTGTAATAATTTATGCTGATTAATTACCACAGTGTCTTGGAGCATAACTTAAAAAGCTGGAGATTCCTGATATTACCAGGCTAGAGTGACATGTCGCCCAGACTGGACAATTTTGGTTGAGTTTTCTTCCCAGGACACGTCGGAAACACCATCAGACACTAGAAGCAGGAAAACAGACCATAGAGATTTTAATTTAGCATTATATCCTTCTCTTTCTCTCTAGACCCACAAAATTCTCCTTTTCCAAAAGGAAACTAGTTGCAAGTTTAGCAGGAGAATAACAGTTCAGTGGTCAAACTTTCTGGTATTAGCTTCTTATTTAGTTTAGCGTAATGAACTGAATTACATTGGTCAGACTATTATGTAACATCTTGGTCTGGCATCCTAATTCGAATGTGCAGGAACGTAAGCTGCAGAATGTAGTGAACTTAACCCCAATACATCGTGGGCACATCCCTCCCCACCTTCAAAGGTGAGGCAATGCCTCAAGACAACAGCATCTGTCAAAGGTCCCCACGATCTGGGCCACGCCACAATTCCTACAGCTTCAAGACCATTTATTTCACCACAGCCATTTGGTTCTTGAACCAACCTGCACAGCCTTAATCATTACTTCAGTATAGCATTACTATGACCACTTCGTACTAAAATGGATTTAAAAAAAAAAGTTCTAGTTATAGAATTTTAGAGTCTTACAGCGCAGAAACAAGTGCTTAGCCCACAGAGTCTGTGCCAGCCAGTTTCTCTGCCTAATCCATGAACCTGAACTCAGGTTTGAATTGTGCACTTCCTTATATAATTTATGTTTAATTTCAGTTTCTCCTATGAATGATATGTATCCAATGTTATGTGTCTCTGGTGCTCTTGCAAGTTTTTCATTGTACCCATGCAGTTATGTATATTTGCATATGACAAACTCAACTTTGTATAGGTTGACTACCCCATAACCTCTCACCTTTTACCCCATCCTGCACTCTCCTCTCAGAGTCACCTCTTACCCATCCTACTCTCCTTTAACTCCACTCTGCTCCCCTTTCACCCAATCTGCTCATCTCTCACCTCATCCTTTGCTTTGTAACCCCATTCTTTTCTCACCTCTGGACTCAAATGCCCTCACTTTCCATTATACCCTGTCTTGTCCAAGCTACCTTTCAGCCTCAACTTGTTAAATCTCAACTTGTAATTTCATGTCTTTTTTCTAATTAACCCCACACAACTGTCATTCCCTTCCTTAGATTTTTTCTCTTCCTGAAACCTGCAGGCCCCTCGCACTCATATGTGTTGACGTATGATCTTTATTTCTTGCTTTGCCCTGCCATCTCAAAGATTTAATAGAGGCATCCAGCACAGAAACAGCCTATCAAAAACACATGTGTGCTAATCCTATACATTCTCCCCACAGTCCCAACAGCATCCCATCAGCTTAGGGGCAACTTACAATCACCCAGTTAGGAGTAAATTCACAAAGTGAGAATGTGTAAGCTCTGCACGGACATGAGCTGTGATGGAATTGAACCCACATTAGTGGATTTGAATCAGCACCGCTGGAGTTATATGACCGCCCCATTTCTGGCCATTCTAGTTATTGCTAACTCCAATCACTTCGTTTTTTAAGTATTTCTTCAAACCATTAAAAATAAATACTGTACATTTGCTTTGGACTTGGGAGGTGATAAGGAAGGTACACAAATCCTAGGCACTATCTTGTAACAAAAATACAATCAATAATTAAAGGGGGAGCAGATCTTCGACAGCCTTTCAATACCTACAAGAGTATGCAGAGTCAACACTGATGGCTATATTGCAGACTTTACATCTGTTTAAATTTATTGGACAAAGAACTTTGCATCATAATTAACTGCAGATTATTCCTGAACAAATCTGCAATAACAATTATTATAACAGTTAATCCTCTGGCATCAACATCATCATACATCAAGATCAGAGGGTGTCCCAACAGCTGCTGTGATTCCACATCAGTGACATGATGGGGCTTAACAGTTGGTATTGACATCAAGAGGGATCCTTGGCACAGACATAGACTGAAATCTGAATGAGAAATTAACATGGAATGAATGCAACACATGGATTATAAAGTGAAGTTGGGATTGTTCTGAGAGATAGAGATAGATATACATATGGACAGATAGAGATAGATAGCTAGATAGCGAGAGAGAGAGAGAGAGAGAGAGAGAGAGAGAGAGAGAGAGAGAGAGAGTACAGCACAGAACCATGCCCTTCAGCCCATCGAGCCTGTGCCAAATCATTTGAGCTGCCCAATGACATGCACCCAGACCATGTCCCTCCACATCCTTATCATCCATGTAGCTATCCAAACCTCCCCTTAAATGTTGAAATTGAGCTTTCATACACCACTTGCACTGGTAGCTCATTCCACACTCTCAAAACCCTCTGAATGACAAGGTTCCTTCTCATGTTCTCCTTTCACCCCTAAACCATGACCTCTGGTTGTAGTCCCACCCTACCTCAGTGGAAAAAAAGCCTGCTTACATTTACCCTATCTATACCCCTCATAATTTTGCATACCTCTATCAAAGCTCCTCTCTCTCTCTCTCTCTCTCTCTCTCTCTCTCTCTCTCTCTCTCTCTCTCTCTCTCTCTCTCTCTCTCTCTCAAGAATCGACAGTGAAGCGGTTAGTTACTTGTGTGACAGGCTCCTTTGTGACCTCACCCAACAGTGCTCTAGCACTGTGGGTTCAATTCTGCCCACTGTGGTGTCCACACGTTCTCCCTGAGACTGTGTGGTTTTGCCCCACTGCTTTGGTTTCCTCCCACCTCTGAAAGACTGTGGGTTGATTGGTTGACTAGCCACTGTAAGTTGTCTCCAGTGTATAGGTGAATGGGAATTGATGGGAATGTGGGGAGAATAAATTAAATAAAGATAGGATTGGCGTAATTAATGGGTCCTGATGGTCAGTACAGACTTGATGGGCTGAAAAGCCTGTTTCCATGCTGTGTCAGTCCATGATACATAGCTGAGCACGATAGGGGCAGATTCTCATCAAGAGGATTGAATAAAAGACAACATTGAATAGATTCTTTTCATCCTGATAGTCACTGGGTGATGGAGTCGTAGTAATACAGACGCTTCCACCTAGCTCATCCACACTGACTGAGATGCCGTTCTAAGCTGGTCCCATGTTCCTGCTTTTGGCCCCTATTCTCTCAACCCTTCCTAGCCTTGTACCTGTTTAACGGTCTTTTAAATGCTGTCTCAACCACTTCATCAGCGAATTCATTCCATATATTCACCCCCCTCTGCATGAAGATGTTGCCCTCAGATTCTCTTTAAAACTTTCCCCCTCGCCTTAAACTTATGCCTTCTAGTTTTAGGTTCCTTTTCCCTGTGAGAAAGACTGTGCCTTCACCCTATCGATAACCATCACCATTTTATACACAGCTATTGGGTCACTCCTCAACCTCTCAGCCACGGGGTTGTGGGATACAGTGTTGCTGCAGGTAACCAAACCTGAGTTCCTACTGATCTTCCTGCACCTCCCCACATTACATTGAATCCTTGCCTTAAATTAAGAATAATCTGTTTGGAAATTCCCAATCAACAAAACGTAGGTGAACTGGTCTATCTGCTTGTTCCTTATTTTGAACTATCCTGACCTTGAATGTCAAGCAGTCTGTGCGAGGAGGAAAAGATTTCTGCCTAAAAATTGTCCTTCAAACAATACCTCCAAACTGGACTCCTTGCTTTTGCTGATGGAAGAAACTTGCTTGCAGGCACTGAGATGTTGTTTACATGACAGTTCAGTGTCCATGGCTTGCTCTAGGATATGAGGGGTGCAGCTGCTGACAGAGTTGGGTAAATGATGAGGAAAGTATTTTAGTGAAGGGGGGGGGGGGTTGAATTTGGTCTATACAAGCTTGATAAAAGAACAATTCAGCCAGTGCCACTCCCCAACACCCTGAAGGCACTTTCCTTTCAGATACCAGTCAAACTCTCTGTTGAACACCACAATTAATCTGCATCCACTGCTTATCCTGGCAAGGCATTCTAGACCCCAACCATTCAAAACAATTTTTGCTATGTCATTTCTTCTTCTTTTGTTAATCACCTTAAAACTGCTCCTTAGTCCTTGACCTCTCCAAAGGGAATGATGTCTCTCTGTCAATTCATAGCCTTCATAATCTTTAATGCCTCTATCTGATCTTTTCACACCCTCCTCTGTCCCAAGGAAAACAATTCCAACCTCTCTATCTGCAGAATTAAAATAGCTCACCCTAGGATCAGTTTGCAAAACCCCTCCCACACAGCTCCAAAGTCAGCACATTGTTCCTTTAAGTGTAGTACCCAGAAAATGGTCACAAAGCTCTAGCTGTGGTAGAGACAATGACTGAGCACACAGAATTTAGAACAGTGAACAGCATAGCACAGGAACAGGCCATTCAGCCCATAATGTCTATGCTAAGCATGATGATGTTTAAATAAAATCTCTTCTGCCTGTCCATGATCCACGTTTCTCTATTCCCTGCATACTTGTGTGACTACCTACAACACCATCATATCTGGGTCAACCATTCTTCTTGGCGGTTCTTTCACCTACCGGTCTGTGTAAAAATAACTTGCCCTGCACATTACCTTTAAACTTTCCCCCTTCTACCTTCAATACATGTCCTCCAATACTTGACATTTCTACCCATGGAAAATGATTCTGTCTACCTATGTCTCTCATAATCAAACTTCTACTTGGTCTCCCCTCAGATTTCTACACTCCAGAGAAAGTCTGTCCAACCTTTTCTTAGAGTTCCTACCTTCTAATCCAGCTAGCATCCTATTTAACCTCTTCTGCACTCTTTCCAAAACCTCCATACCCTCCTGTAATGGGGCACCAATGCAGCCTAACCAAAGTTTTCAAAGGTTCAACATGATTTCTTTGATCTTTATTTATATTTATCAAACATAGGATAATGTATCCTTACACCTGCCCTTACACTTCCTCCCTCACCACCATTCAGGGCCCCAGACAGTCCTTCCAGGTGAGGCGACACTTCACCTGTGAGTCGGCTGGTGTGGTATACTGCGTCCGGTGCTCCCGGTGTGGCCTCTTATATATTGGTGAGACCCGACGCAGACTGGGAGACCGTTTCGCTGAACACCTACGCTCGGTCCGCTAGAGAAAGCAGGATCTCCCAGTGGCCACACATTTAATTCCACGTCCCATTCCCATTCTGATATGTCTATCCATGGCCTCCTCTACTGTCAAGATGAAGCCACACTCAAGTTGGAGGAACAACATCTTATATTTCATCTGGATAGCCTCCAACCTGATGGCATGAACATTGATTTTTCTAACTTCTGTTAATGTCCCTCCTCTCCTTCTTACCCCAACCCTTATTTATTTCCTTCCCTTCCTCCACTCCTCTTTTTTCTCTTTCTGCCCATCACTCTTTGCCTGTTCTCCATCTCCCTCTGGTGCTCCCCTCCCCCTTTCTTTCTCCATAGGCCTCCCATCCCATGATCCTTTCCCTTCTCCAGCTCTGTGTCCCTTTTGCTAATCACCTTTCCAGCTCTTAGCTTCACCCCACCCCCTCCTGTCTTCTCATATCATTTTGGATTTCCCCCTCCCCCTCCTACTTTCAAATCTCTTACTATCTTTTCTTTCAGTTAGTCCTGACGAAGGGTCTCGGCCCGAATCGTCGACTGTACTTCTTACTGTAGATGCTGCCTGGCCTGCTGTGTTCCACCAGCATTTTGTGTGTGTTGCTTGAATTTCCAGCATCTGCAGATTTCCTTGTGTATGGGATAATGTATATTTTGTAATCACTTTTTCAACTGAAATGTAATTTTCAACAACTTATAAATATTTTATCCTATATTTTGCTCTTCTAGAGAAGCCTCTTTTTATTTCTATTGTCTTTTTATTTCTATTGTCTCTTTATGTTCTTCCTAAAAAGTTAACAGTTCTTGTTTCTCTACATTAAATTTCATTTGCCTTCTGTCTGCCCATTCTATAGGCAGGTTATACAACATGGAATCAATTACTGTCTTCTTTACAATTCACAATGCCTCCTAGTGTTGTGGTAATGTAAATACTTAGAAATTGCATGGTCACCCAAATCATTAATGCACTCAAAGCAGTATTTTTAATTATTTACATGAAAAGGAGCTCACCTCTACTCTTCGTCCCAGTATGATAATCAGCTTTGCATATCATACTTACTTACCTCTTAGACAGTATTATACCATGCCACAACAATCTTCTTTATTCCTTGGCTTTTAATCTGGTTGATCTATAATGTGGCATTTTATCAAGTGCCCTTTGGAAGTCCTAATATACCACAATGATTTCATTTCCCTCAACAGCTTCCTTGATCACTTTTAAATAAAAACTGTTATGAAGCCAATTACTCATTGTTTTCTTGAACAATCCAAACTTGAACTGCTAATCCTGCCCCTGATAATTGAAACTAACATATTTCCCACCACTGACTTAACCTGACTAATTGCTGGGTTTATCTCTAGATCTATTTTTTTGAACAAGGCTGACATATTTGGAAATTTCAGTCGTCTGGTACCAACCCTGAATCTACAGGTATTTGGAAGGCTTTGGTCAGGGTACGGACAAATGTCTCCCTTTCTTAGTTTAACATCCAATCTGCATCAGTAAAGTCATCAATCATAAGTTCAGCTAACCCTTCTGATATATCCAATTTAACAGTGTTTATCCCCTCCAGAATCTCCATCGTGAATCTGCATCACCTTCTTCCTTGCTGAAGTCTAATGTAAAGCTCTCACTCATGAGTAATTTTCACTTTCTGATCTCTGATCACTCATCCCAGACTCTTGCTAAGCAGTCAGTCTTTTCCCATGTTTTCTCTCTTAACTTCCTGTTCTTGCTTGAGTTAATGATCTGTTTCTAACACATGGCTTTATTATCTCATGCCCAACCCTTACGCTCGTCCACAAAGTTCAGGCTCTCCCTCGGTGATTCATCATGGGTCAAGTCCTGCCCACCACTGAGCACATCTATGTGAAAGCAACACACACAAAATGCTGGAGGAACTCAGCAGGCCAGGCAGCATCTATGGAAGCGCATACAGTCGCCGTTTCAGGTCGATACCCTTCCTCAGTTAGAGCAATTGGAAGGACTGGGGTTGGAATCGGAGAGAGGAGTGGTGAAGGCTGATGTCCCGTTGGCAGTTGGCAATGAAGAGATCCAGAGCTGGCAGAAGGTCAGAGTGGGGTGCCCAGGAAGAGGAGGAGGGCTGAAGTCAGGAAAATCAGTGCAGGCTTGAGAGCTCTTGCCCAAGTAGGCATGGAGACAGAGGCGGAGGCGGCGGAAGAAGGGCTCAGTGTCAGAGCGGGTGCGGAACTCATGGAAGTGGGGGAGTAAAGGCCAGGCCCTTACTGAGGACAGAATGTTCTGTCAGAGAGGGAGGGTCAGAGGGGATGGTGAAGACCCAGCAAGAATGAGAGGTGGGATCAGACGGGGGATTGGGGTTGGTAGGTTCAGAGGAGGGGGAGGGTTGCGGCGTTAGGGAAGGTGGGGTGAAAGGAAGATGGAATCTCCGACGACCCATTAGCTGGCGGTGGGACCTGAGAGACATGGGATTGCAAAGTGGTGGTGGGGGTAGGGGGTTCCAGCGGCACCACGTAAAAACCCGGCCTGGGGCTCAAAGCTGGAGTCGGAGTCGGAGTTGGAGGTTGCTCAGTCGGCAGTCTGAAGGTGTCCGAGGCCGTTGGAACCCGCATTGATGGCGATGGAGTCCGGGTTCTGAATCTGCTCGGGGTCGTTAGAACTGTTGAGGTCAACAGCTGGGGTCGGGGTCTGAAAACATCTGTACCTGCTGGTGTTGGAGACAGCAGGTTCTGTTGTCTGTTGACAGGCGAACTTCCGATCCTTGCAGGACATGAGAAAGTCGAAGAACTGGCGGACAGGTCCATTGCAGACGGTGGAGAGAGAATCCCGGAGTGGTGGAAGTGACTGGGAAAGGGACCCAGGTACTTCCTTACGGCAGAAAGCATGGCACGTAGAGTGCGGTGGGATAAGCAGTCAATTGAATGTGAGAACCTGCGGTCCTCAGTGTCCGAACCTGGAAGGCATGTGGTAGAAGCTGGCAGTGAAGCTATGTTCCCAGGAAGGATACATGGCTGTGGTAGCGGATCGGCGTGAGCACGTGGTCGAAGAGGCAGAGTGCAGCAGAGATCACGGGGGGCGGGGGGAGCAGTGAGAGGGGTTTCACTGAACGCCCGCCCAAGGGAAGATTTAGACTTCTTCAGGGTAGGCATCCCTGGCAGAGACTTTGCAGTGTACTCCAATCACAAACAAAGAAATCTGCAGATGCTGGATATCCGAGCAGCACACACAAAGTGGTGGAGGAACTCAGCAGGCCAGGCAGCATCTATGGAATAGACCTGCCCGGATGACAGCATCTTTTCCATGGAATACTGCCTGGCCTGCTGAGTTCCTCCAGCATTTTGTGTGTGTTGCCTCTCCGGCTCCTATTTTGTTGCAGTCTAGTGTGTAGAGTAGTGTGTAGAGTGTACTAGTTTTAATCTCATTTATTCAGTCGGTTTGGGGTAATTACATCTTCCCTTATTTTTGGAATAGGTGCTGCTTAGAACTTCTCCTTCGCTCATTTCACTCCTTGGTGTTTTTGTTTGAGGAGTGCCTCTGCGACAACATTGTTGAGCCAGTCCTCACAGTAACATGCTGCAGGCTGCAGACTTATTGGTTTAACATCTTATAATCAGCTGACATGAAGTATCCATTTCAAAGAGGGTCAGGGCCCTACTGAAAGGATCTTCTTTTCTTTATTTTTACCTTTGAAGCCCAGTCTCCTGTTGAGGGGAAGGAATTAAAGTACTGCAGGTGGAGCAGATGTTGCCAGATGTTGCTCGTGATGGTGTTTGGTCTCAGCTGAGCCAGGCCTGAGGTAGCAAGCAAGAAGACTGCGTTACAGTTAAGCAACACTGATCACCACCGCATCAGCCAGGCTGAGACGTTCACCTGCAGGTGGGCAAAGACTGCCTGTCAATCTGAAAGGACAAATATTTTAGTGCACTTCACCTCTTCAAAGCTGAATATAATTCAGTTCAAGCATCGCCCAATGTAGCCACCTGGGTCCAAGTTCCCAGAACCCCTAAGAACATAAGAGATAAAAGCAGAATTAGGCCATTGACTGATCGAATCTGGTCATTTCATCATGACTGATCTATGTTCCCTCTCAACTCCATTCTCCTGCCTTCTCCCCATAACCTTTCACACCCTAACTAATCAACAACCTTTCAACCGCCACCTTAAATGCACCCAAAGACTTGGCCTCCACAGCCACTTGTGACAATGAATTCCACAGATCCTCCATCCTCTGGCTAAAGAAATACCTCTTCATCTCCATTCTAATTGGATGTTCCACTATTCTGAGCCTGTGCCCTCTGGACCTAGACTCCCCGTATAGGAAACATACTCTCCACATCCACTGTAGGCCTTTCAGCATTCGATAGGTTTCAATGAGATCCCCCCCACCATTCTCCCAAATGCCAGTGAGTACGAACCCTGAGTCTTCAAACACTCCTCATACGATAACCCTTTCATTCCTGGAATCCTTCTTGTGAACCTCCTCTGAACCCTCTCCAATGTCAGCACATCTTTTCTTGGATAAAAGGCCCAAAATTGCTCACAATACTCCAAATGAGGCCTCACCAATGGCTTATAAAGCCTCAGCATTACATCCTTGCTTTTGTACTCTAGTCCTCTTGAAATGGATGGCTACATTACATTTGCCTTCATCACCATCAACTCAACCTGCAAATTAACCTTTTAGAAATCCTGCATGAAGACTCCCAAGACCTTTTGCTCTTCGGACTTTTGAACTTTCTGCCCATTCAGAAAAGAGTCCATGCTTTTGTTCTTTCTACTAAAGTGCATTACCATACACTTCCCAACACTTTATTGCATCTGCCACTTCTTTGCTCATTCTTCAAATCTGTCTACGTCCTTCTGCAGCATCCCTGCTTCCTCAACATTACTTGGCCATCCACCTATCTTCGCATCATCTGAAAGCTTTGCAACCAAGTAATCAATTCCATCATCCAGATCATTGACATATAATGTAAAAAGAGCAGTGGTCCCAACACCGACCCCTGCAGAACACCACTAAGTCACTAGCAGCCAACCTGAATAGTCTCCCTTTATTCCCACTCTTTGCCTCCTGCCAATCAGCCACTCCTCTATCCATGCTAGTATCTTTCCTGTAATACAATGAGCTTTTATCTTGTTAAGTAGCCTCATGTGTGACTGCTTGTCAAAGTCCTGAAAATCCAAGTACACAACGTCCACGATTCTACTTTGTCTATCCAGCTTGTTATTTCTTCAAAGAATTCCAACAGAATTGTTAGGCAAGATGAAAGAAACCATGCTGACCTTGGCCTATTTACCATGTGCCTCCAAGTACACTGAGATTTCATCCTTAACAATCAATGCCAACATCTTCCCAATCACTGAGGTCAGGCTAACTGGCCTATAATTTCCTTTCTTCTGCCTCCCTCCTTCCTTGAAGATTGAGTGATATTTGCAATTTTCCAGTCCTTTGGAATCATGCCAGAATCTTGTGATTGTTGAAAAATCATTACTAATGCCTCCACAATCTCATCGGCTACCTTCTTCAGAACCCTGGGGTGTAGTCCATCAGGTCCAGGTGACTTATCTACCTTTAGACCTTTTCTTCGAGGAAATAGTTGAACCACTTTGCATGTGGATATATTACTTGGGTTGAGATGAATATCATTCATTTCCTGGATGATATTACTTGCGATGGACAGCATCAGTCAGGGAATTGAGTATAGGAGTTGGGAATTATGTCCCAGTTGTAGAAGTCATTAGTCAGGATGCACTTGGAGTACTGTACATAGCCTTCATCACCCTGTTAGAACAAAGATGTGGGTAAACTGGAAAGAGTGCAGAAAGGATTTATGTGGATAGCCTGGAGGGCTGGAGTTACAGGGTGAGCTTGGTCAGACCAGGTCTTTATTCCTTGAAACATAGAGGAATTGGGTGATGACTTAACAGAAGTGTTTAAAATTGTGAGGGGCAGAGAGAAGGTGGATGAATACAGTCATCCACCAGACTGAGTAAGAGAGACCAAAGCTAAGGACCATAGTTTTGGGGTGAGAGGGGAAGTGTTAGAGACCATAAGACAAAGGAGCAGAACTAGACCATTCAACCCATTGAGTATGTTCCATCATTCCATTTATTACCCCTCTCAACCCCATTCTTCTGCCTCCTGTAATTTTTGATGCCCTTAATAATCATGAACCTATCAACCTCTGCTTTAATAACCCAATAACTGGCCTCCTTGGTTGGTTGTGGCAATGAATTCCACACATTCACCACCCTCTGGCTAAAGAAATTCCTCCTCATCACTGATTTAATGGGACAATCTTGTATTCTGAGGCTGTGCCCTCTGGTCCTAGACTCCCGTTATAGGAAGCATCCTCTCCACATCCACACAGTCTAGGCCTTTCAATGAGATCCCCCTGTAAAGGGACTTGAGGAGTAACTTGGTGAGTATATGTGATGAGCTACCAGAGGATGCTTTTGAGGTAAGAGCAATTGTGATTCTCCAAGAAGACCACAATCTTGTCATGGTTTGGAGGACTTCAGGCCTCAATGACACAGAGAACTATGTTGGCTGGAGTCAGGGCTTTATACTTTGGCTCTTTGTACTGTCACTCATTCCAAAGTGATCAAAGGGTAGAGACCAGGCTAAGAGTGTTCCACCAGTCCTCCAGGTTCAGAGATTCTGCTCAAGGCTAACAATCCTAACTAGTGAAACAAGATTGTTATGGAAACAGCAATGAAGGATTCTTCTACATTTGAGTGCAATGGTAGTCCTGAGTCTCCACCCAGAACTTGCATGACTGACTGTAGTGAAAACTGATCAACTGACCTGATGAAGGAAGCCCTGAACGCCACCAGAGATGGAGGACCTTCATTGCTGCCCTAAACACCAGCGGCATGATGGGCAGAAGAGACAATAGTAGTATTTAAGAAGTAGTTGGACAGGTGGATCTTGGAGGGATATGGTCAGAACTGAGGAAATTGGGACTACCTGAATGGACCACATGCTCGGCATAGACTGATTGGGCTGAATGGCCCGTATCTATGATGTAATGCTCTATGACTCTAAGGAAGTGATGGATCTGGATGATACTCCCCGACTACCCACACAGAGTCCCTGCAGTTTCCTGAAGAGCACGTGGGGTTAAAAATATCTTGTCCTACACAAGAATGGGCTTGCGCAGGGGATGCTTTTGTGGGCATTATAATTGAAGAAAATATCAGCACCTTCCCGTGTAAAGGGAGAATAATAAAACACATTCCAGATATAGCAAAGCATTACAATGAGCTGTTTTTGCATTAGCAATAAGGTAGGCATTGACCTCAATAACACAGATGGCAAAAACTAGTAGACACTGCACACTCGTTAGAACGCTTGCCCTTGAGAGGCAATGCATATCTGCATCTGCTAATGAGATGCCTGATGCAGTGCCTGCCCCACATCGCTTGCAAAGAATGTAACCTAGGAAAGGATGGGAGCCAAGCCCACATTCCCTTAAAGTGTTGGTGCTGAGCTCCTTATAATGAGAGGGTGTAGAGTTGAGAGCGATCCAGCTGCTATGGCTCATTACATCCTTTTGTGTGTTACGAGCAGGAGCGGTGTATAGTGGAACAAGGAACAGCAAGGCTGAAACTTCACCATGAAAGGGGAAACACCTGCCAATCACTCATTAGGAGTAGCGATTCAGTCGCTAAATGAAGGCACGGAGCGGCAGCATGCGTGCTCCAGCTGCCCTCAATCACGCCATCCCTATTATAGCCAACATTATCTTTGGGTTGGAGTATCTAGTTGTGTGGAAGCTGCTGCGGTAATTGCAATTACGGCTGGACTCCACATTCAGAAGCACCAAGTTCCTTGTTCATGGAGCAAAACTTCTGCTAATTGGATCCTTATAATTTTTGAACTACCGTAACAATCTTAGAGTTTGGACTTGGTCAAATTTTTAAGATTGGACTTTATTTTTGTTCTCTCTGTTTCACGTATCAGGTGGGAGCTTGATACATGGTTGGTTACCCTCTCTCAGGTCCCACCTTAAATTAAGACACCACCTAACCTCTTTCACGGCAGACTTAAAGGATCCTATGATGCTATTTCTGAGGAATACAAGGGAATTCATTCTTGGATTCATGGAGTCATTCAACACAGAAATAGGCCCATTGCATTCATACCGACCATTCTGCACCTTTCTATGTTAATCCCTCTTTCTGTATTCTCCACGCTGACCTTTTACCTCTTCTCACCTGCCTATTATTTCCCCCGGTGTCCCTCCTCCTTCCTTTTCTTCTTTGGTCCACTCTCCTCTCCTACCATATCCCTTCTCCGGCCCTTGACCTGTCCCACCCATCTGTCTTTACCTATCACCTTTCAACTAACCTCCTTCCTTCTCCCCACCTTTTTATTCTGGCATCTTCCCCCTTCCTTCTCAGCCCTGATGAAGGGTCTCAGCCCAAAACATTGACTGTTTGTTTATTTCCATAGATACTGTATGACCTGCTGAGTTCCTCCAGCATTTTGTGTGTGTTGCTATACTAATCCCATTTACCTGCACCTGGTCTGTAGCCTTCTAGCCTTGATGATTTTCATTCTCGAATGTTGTTAGAGTACCTGTCTCCACCTATTCAGGCAGTAAGTTCCAGATTACAGCCATACTCCTCAAATGTTTCCGCAGATCCCTTCTCAACCTCAGAACCATAATCTTAAAACTATAGCTTTAAATTCATCTGCTCTGGGGGAGAGTTTCCTGGTATCTACCTTATCTAGTCCCCTCATACTTTGGTACTTTTCTATCTGGCCCCATCTCAGCATCTGTGGCTCTAAGGAAAACAAATATGGATCAGCTACTTCAATTTAGCAAGTGTTTGAAAGAGACGGTGGAAAGACATGCTTGGGAAAAGGAGAGCACAAGTCTGGGAAAGTAGAAAAAACTCAGACATGATGAGGAGAGGGCAGGTGTCTGTGAAAGTAAGCAAACCTACTCCACGGGAGTGGTGGATGAGTTCAGAGACACCAGTCTGCTGGATACAGGAGTCTGGGAGAGGAGAAGACTCAACCCTCTCAGATGTTTGGAAGTCTGGATATTTCTTTGAAGTTTCTTCTGATTGGCATGCATGAGCTGGGATGAACGACCTGTTTCCAATGTAATGACTCTACAGCTCTATGAACAGGCACAAGTTATGTGTTTGCTGTTTGGACAATATTCAACACTCCATAGCACTATAGCGCAGGGAGCCATGCAAGTTGGGAGTTGAAAGAGAAATGTACCAGTCTTTGGAGATAGTATTATTAGGGGAATAGACACCATTCTCTGCATCCCAAAAGTCATGCTGATGGCACTGAGCAGAGTTAGAGATGTCTCTTGTAGGCTAGAGAGGATTTTGAATATTGAAGCAGGAGGAGAAGGATCCATTTGCAAGCAGTAATGATATACAGTAGGTAGGACTAGAAAGGAGGTTCTACTGAGGGATATGAACAGATCTGAGCAAAATGGAAGACCAGAACTACAAGAGGAACTGTGTTCAAACTGGTAGACAATAAATAAGATTAGAGCAGTAAACACCTGGCTTGAAGATTGCTGTGGGACAAATGGGTTCTGATTCTTGGGGCATTGGCAATTATATTGGGGATGAAGTAACAATGACATTGGGATGGGCTTCATCTGAAACATGCTGGGATCAGACTGAAGCTCACAATTTAGATTAGAGACTAGGCTTTCAACTAAGGAAGGGGAAATGTAATAAATTAAAAAGACGTGAGAGCGCAAAGGGGTAAATGAAAATCAAAACATGACAGGACAAGGATAAAAGTACAGCAACAGAGTGCAGCAGAAATTGGAACCAGAGTAAGTAATAAATGTAAAATGTCAAAGGTTAATCTGTATCCACGCAGCAAATGTTACAAGACATATGAGTTGGCTGCATAAACAGAAATAAATTAACAGCAGAGATGTGGCTACAGGGTGACCAGGACTGGGAACTAGATATTCCAGGGTAGCTGATGTTTCAAACGAGAAGGAGGTGGTCTATTGGTTCATCAAGGGTGGTAGGTGTGTGGTGACTTCAAGAACATAGAACATTGATCATGGATCAGTACATCATGAGAACAGGCCCTTAGGTCCCCAGTGTCTGTGAGGAGCATGATGCCAGGCTAAATTATTCCCTTCTGTCTACCCATGATCCGAATCCTCTCTCCCTACATATTCATGTGCCTGTCTAAAAGCCTCTTGAACTCCAGTATTGTATTTGCTTCCACTACCATCTCCAGCACCCATTCTGGGCACCTCCCACTCTCTGTGCCAAAAACTTGCACCTTCTTTAAACTGTGCCCTCTAGTATTCCACACTACTACCCAAGGAAAAAAGCTCTGACTGTATATCTGTCTATGCCTCTCATTATATTATACATTTCTGTCAGGTCTCTTCTCGGTCTTTGATGCTCCAGAGGAAAATGGACACTCCAAGTTTTGATGTGGAATCATTTTGGGTGAAAATATGGAATACCAATGGATGAAGACATGAGTGAGACTATTCTGTTGACCAAAATGTGTTGCCCTTCAAGAAGACCAAGCATAAACAGGTAAACATCAAATACAGGTAAGAATAGAATTGCAAATATCAAGTGATCAGATTAATCAAATGGGTAAAGGTACCATGGAAGAGGATTTTGTGAAATGTGTCAGGGAATGTTTGTTAGAGCAGTACTTACCCAGCAACCAAAAA